>NW_005842218.1:1011035-1035487 GCF_000455745.1 Alligator sinensis
ACTCTTTCCTGCCTATGCAGGGGGTCGGACTCGATGATCTATTGAGGTCCCTTCCGACCCTAACATCTATGAATCTATGAATTCGTAACACCTTTTTAAATTTCCAAAGTCTGCTTACAGTTGAATCCAACTATCTCTGATGTGATAGTGTATGTTTTGTAACAAGTTATTTTTTCCAGGATAGGGGTGTTAGCCCAAACCCCAGCCTGGAGGACCAAGGCATCTCTCTTTGCCAGATCCCTCACTGTCAATCTGTCCGCGTTGGGAGACCCTTAGTAGCTAAGCTACCACTGGCATAGCTCTCAGGATCATGGAGATATGCAAACCCCATCACTCCAACAAGGTGGTATAATTGAGGGTGGGGTGACTAGGGAAGCAGCCCCAGGTACCACCTTTGAAAAGTAGCTTAAAAATAGCCTTTGCTGCAGCTAGTGGCTGGTTATGCCACTGTAACTGGAAGTGGAGCACCCGGTGCTTCCCCATGCACTGCTGCTTCCCTGTTCTACTTCTGGGAACTAGTATTGAAAGGGAATATTTCTACCCCTTTCAAGGATATAAACTTGTGTTAAAGCAGTTTCACATATTCATTCAATGATTTTATCTGGCCTCATAGTTAAGGCACTGGCTAGCATGTGGATATCAGAATGATGTTCTTAATTGTGCCTAGTATGCGACTCTAGGCAAATCATAGTTTTCTTTGTCAAATGGAGAACATATTCACACTTCCCTCTCAAAGGGTGTTGTGAACCTATAGTTATTCAAGGTTTTCATTGCTCAAATACTGAGAGGGCAAGTAGAATACACAAGAAGAACTAGAAACGAACTTTAAAAATTAACCTAAGCTTAAAAAGGATCTCTCAACACCTCTGTTAAGAATGTCGCTCCAAGTGTCCCTCAAAGTACTCATGGAATCACTATTAAAGTCCTTACAAGCACAAACAGCCAGATTTATATGCCAACAGTTTAAACTATGTAACAGTACCCACTGTAACAACAGGTCTGCAAGCAATTCAAAGCATACAACAGATTACATATTGCCTAAAAAATGTGTGCTGAAAAATTAGTAAAGAAACCAAGCTTACCTTATTTGAGTCAAAGGTCTGAAACACTCGATCAACATACGTTTCTGCCTGCGCGTCCATATGGTGCAAATCCAAAAGGGTCTTGAATTCATACAGGCTAAGCAGTCCAGAAGGGCACTCCCTCATAAATTTGGTATATAACTGGTGGATCTGTGGGGTGTTAATATCATCTACTATCGATGTATTGGCACCCATACTGATACACAATATTTTTCTTTTCAGGATTTATACATTCACTCATTCACGTTTCTCAGCTTCTGTAGCTTTCACCCAACTAGAATTCAAACATATTCTGTTCCTAACAAGCTACTGTAAACCTCTTACAAGATAGTTTTCTATTTTTACTTAGTGTATATCTGGACCCAAATGAGATTACCTTCTGTGCCCCATTTTGAAGTAGAACTGTTTTGTAATGTTTGTGAAGTAGAAGTAAACAGGAATGTATTTAAAGGTTGTTTGGTGAAACATCAGGGGATATTATTTAATCCAGTTAGGTTTTTCCACTGATATAACTAGAACTATTAAGAAAAGTTAAGTAAGCACAGACTTAAACTGGTGGTCTTTAAACTGTATGCTAGCTATTGCAAGCACTTCAAAGTCTAATCCCTAAGTGCATGTAATTAATGGCTACAACATATGCTGTAAATAATGAAAAGGTCAAAAGAGTAACAGGCATGCACAATGTGCAGAACTTCAAGCGAGAAGCCAGAGAAAGCAACATCGTAGGTGGGCACAGTCTATTCCAAAACAGTCTTGTTGAATTTCTTCCTGACGTTTCTTCAACGAACAGGATTCAGAATGTGGATGACACAAAAATATTCAAAGTGGTTAAGTCTAAGGCAGACTGTGAGAAACTAAAGAAGGATCTGGCACTATTGAGTGGATGGACAACTAAATGGCAGATGAAATTCAATGTAGATAAGTGTAAAGTGATGCACATAGGCAAAAATAACTCAAACAATACTACCTATTCTATGATGGGCCCTACTTTAGGTTGTCAGAACCCATTAATTAGATGCCTATAGCACAGAGGAGAATTGGTATAGCCCAGAGGAGAAATGACATAGCACAGAGGAAAATTCCATGGGTTCGATACATATGGCATAGTTTTGCTGTCAATCATTCTGGTGGCAGTAACTAGGTCATGGAGGAAAATTCCGCTATGCCTGAACCCAGTAACCAAATGCTACAGTAGTGAAAAATTACAGTTAAAAAAAAAGTCCCCGCCACTTTTATGCAAATTCACATTATTATTGGCTAGTTTTAAATTATTCCTACGTGGCGACCAGCGATTGGCTTGCTAGCCCAAGGGGGCCTAGCACACCCCCACCCGAGACGTAAGACGACTGCCGGCTCGAACACCCCGAACACTTTGCAGACTGACCAAACGAACTTTGTAATTTCTGCCTGACCCAAGTTTTGTTTACAACTGTAATCGAAGCAAGCTTCTGGCCTGCACTGTACGAGCAGTGTAAGTAAACAATCTTTTTTGTTCAATCAAAACCCTTGAGTATCTGATTCCACTCCAAGCGTCACAAGTACCCGCCCGCCGACTAGGGCTCCTAAGGCCCCGAACCCCGCGCCGTGGCTCTCGGGGGCGACATAGGTGTTACCACACAGGAAAGAGATCTGGGACTCATTGTAGACAGTTCACTAAAAACATCAACTCAGTGCTCAGAAGCCAACAAAAAGGCAAGCAAAATGTTAAGGCTCATTAGGAAGGGAACTGTAAATAAAATGGAAAGTATCATTATGGCCCTTCATAAATCCACGGTGCATCCACACCTTAAATACTGTGTCCAGTTCTGGTCCCCACACTGCAAAAAGGATATAGAAGAACTAAAGAAGGTCCAGAGAAGAACAACAAGGATGACTGGTGGTATGAAGGGGCTTCCATATGAAAAGAGAATAAAGAGGCTACGCCTATTCATTTTAGAAAATAAATGTTTGAAGGGGGACATGATAAAGGTTTACAAGGTACTAGATGTCAGATACGGATGTATTATTTACTGTCTCTCATAATACGTGAACTAGGGTTTATAATAAGAAAGTAGTAGGTAGTAAATTTAAATCTGACAAAAGGAAGTACTTTTTCTCACAGTGTGTAATTAAAGTGTGGAACTCATTGCCACTAGATGTTGTGGAAGCTGACAGTTTAGCCAGATTCAAAAAGGGACTGGACAAATTCTTGGAGGAAAGGTGCATCAGTAGCTATTGAGCATGGGAGTTAGGGGTACAACTTCTGAGTTAGAATTTCTTAGACTTTAAGTACTGGAGGTTGCAAGTGAGAAGAATAGTGGGAAAAACCCTGGTCATACCCTATTTGCTCTCCCTTTTAACAGCCACTCTCTTCCACTGTGTGACACAGGACACTGGGCAAGATGGACCTATAATCTGACCCAGTAAATGGCAGTTCTTCTGTTCTTAAGTTCTAGAACCCAATTTCTGTGGTGCCCCTTCTTCTGGTAGGATGCAGTGCAACTAAACACAAAACAGAGGGTTGGAGGACCCTAACATGGAATGCACTCAATACTATACTTTTGTATTTGCTTAGTAAAGTAAATAATGTTTCTGTTCCAGCTGTGCATGCCAAGTTTCCCTTATTTCTTCTCTCTCTACAGGACTTGTGATACATTCTTCCCCTTTCCATAGGCTAAGAGAATAGTCCACATGTCATTGTCTAGTTGTTACTAATGAGGTTCTTTGCAGAGCTGATCATCTCAGGAATTATATTAATGTTAAGCAAGTTGGGAGCCTTTAATGTCAATATAAACTTATACACTATAACAGAAATAGTGAGAAAATTCACTTCATCCATTTTATTTATAAATCACATTGTAAAGGGCCTATTCCTGTGTGGTGAAGAGTGGATATTCTAGTAATATTCTCAAACTTATTAAAAATGGGGGAAACCTATAGACATTTCCATTGGATTAACAAATGGAAAGGTCATTATCCCAGACACCACAACAGATACATCAGGAACATGTTTTAACTAGACCGCAACTTTAAGAAACTCTTCCAAGTAAGAAGTATGAAGCACCAGCTCATTCTGGGAAGGTCATTGTCCCTTTGTAAGACCTCCATCTCCACTGCATTGAGCACTTACACTCTAGGGCCCTACCCTGTTGAACGGTTAAGGAAGAAGTGGTTGTCTTTTCACTACACCAGACATTAGCAGCCCCAAACACCTTTCCCTACTCTTCCTTCTCCTAACCTGCTTCCACTTTTGGAATCTCAAGCAGTGTAAGCCTTAATGACTGAGGCAGTGGGCACCTGCCAAGATGAGATAAAAAAAAATTGGACTCTTTACCGCTAACTTCTTCTCTAAAGGAGATGGAGCTAAACAAATCCAACATGATGCACTGCTTTTAGGCTATGTTTCGGATACAGAGTCACATTCATATTACCCCAATCTTAATTTGCATATACAAAAGTGCATTCCTACATGGAAGGGCTACATATTTTGAAAAGAACCTGAAAAGGTTATTATATGAAGTTGGAACAGTATTTAATTTACTTAGCGATAGCTAAAATACCTGTAAGCAGTAGTTGAAATGTCTGGGAAAAAAATGACTTGATTTATAGTTTGGTAAAAGCATGTCCCACCTCTACTGAGAGACTGGAATGGTATATAATAGCTTAAAATATAAATGATGAAAAAGGTGGTGATTTTATGGAGCATAATGGGGTTAAAATTTATAACCTGCTGCATAGCATGACAGTTTCTATTAACTCCACAGACAAAGCATGTGCTGAGATTGTAGAAATTCCACAGAAATCACCTGTGCCCAAAGCTACTGGCAACAGAGCATTTCTGCCTTTATAAACAGAAAAACAAAAATGTGTAACAACTGAATATGGGATCAGATTAAGGAAATTAGCAGAGCAGTGCCAGTTCAGAGAGCCTCTAAACGATACATTAAGACACCACTGAGTGTGTAGTCAGCAAATGAGGCAATCTGAAAGCAGCTATCAAGAGAAGTTGATTTGACTAAAACATACACTAGAAATTACTGTATCAACTGAGACAGCTATTAAAGATGCTGTGAGGCTGCAACTGGGTAGCAGAAACCATGCTATGAATAAGCTGGGGTTAAGCAGAAAGTGCTCATAGGACAGCACTCATCCCATGACTCTCATTGCAGTCAAACTGTCTTCCACTGCAAACTGTTGGTTCAAGGACAAATGCTAGAGAAACTGCAAGTAACTGAGGCATACATAGAAAAATGTGAACATTGGTGTGTAAAACAAAACCACAAGGGCAATACCAGATGATGTGTGATTGATCACGCATGCACTGAGAAAGTTATATTAAACATCTATCAGATATTTAATTCAAAAGACAAAATGGTATTTAAATTTCTTTACAAGGAGGAACAATCAGACTTAGAAGTGGAGCTTCAAACAGGATCTGCTGTTTCTGTAATTTCACAGGAGGATTATCAGAAATGAGTCAAACCTGTGAAATGGGAGAAAATGTCAACATGACTAAAGCAAACAGCATAGATTTTTCCTCTCTTGGGTGCGCTTACAATGCTAGGAGCACGACTACAAACAACTGTTTGTGGTGAAACAATAGAAGTGGGCATTGTTGGGGAAGACGGTGACAGAGTCAGCAGGGTGGCACCTATCCAGAGTGTAAAGGCATGTCCACTTTGCTTAGCCAGGGATCTGTGCCAAGGGCCGCATCTACATGAGAGGCTGACTGCAGTCATTACTGAATTGTCATTTAGTACTTGTTTATACAAAAACAAAAACTCTATATTGTAGTTAACTAATGGTTGCATCTCACATTCCAAGCTTAGCCACTTTTCTTCTTTTCCTTTTCCTTCCCTGATAACTCCCTCTCTCCCTTTCTCTCGCCCTCACCCAGCCTTCCCCTTTTTCACTTACCATTTTCACCTTGAAAGCCACCATCTTCTCTCCTGCATTCTTCAGACCATGCCCTGGGGTCCCTTCTTCAGTTCCTTCTGTTTTGTTCTGTTCTCCTTCCTTTCCCCTGTATATCACTGTTACTCTATGGTGCTCCCTAATAACGTGTAGCACATTGTAAATACCAATTCATCCTGATGGCACCTCTCATCTCAGTTGTACAGTAGAGGGAATGGACAGAAAAATCAAGTGACCTAACTAAGACCACAGAGGGAATCAGCATCCAAGAGCAGAGCAGGCTGCAGGAATCCTTACGTTCAGTCTCCTGTTTAATCCACAAAATTATGCTTCCAGTTCACCTTGTGACCACTGTGGCTGCTCAGCAGTGAAAAAACAATACACTTCAGGTACCAGCTGGGGATGAAAGAGCTTGCAGTGGCCTTAATGCTGCAGCCAAACAACACAAAACTGATCTGCTAAGGGCCCCACAACTAGGGGCTTCAACCACCACAGAAGTAAAACCTTAACATCTGTTAGAATGGTGAATGGATAAAAGGAGATGGCGCTATGAATAACCTGTTTAAGAAGAATGATTTTCTCTTGACAATGTAAACCCCTTAGTTTGGTTTCTTGCTCTCATTATTCTGATTGGAAAGCTGTTGCAGAATTTCACTTCACCCATCTTTGAGTAACTCTACTAGTAACTTTGCTCCAGCCTGATACAAATGCCTGTTGCCATCTTCTCTGGAGCCAATTTCTTTCCTCCACTAACCCCATTCTTCTCGAGCTTTACTAGTTCCCCAACTGGCACCATAGCAAATGCTGTCCAGACAGGTAAAATATCTGCTTGCTTCCTTTGTCTAGAAGATCAACTGCCTTTCCAAATTAAACTAGGTTAGCTTGGAATAATCTTCTTGTTTTATTTGATCTCATTTTCTATTTATCTCCCTATCTAATTATTCTTCCCAAGTCTTGCTTACTATTACCACCAGGCTGATGGATTGGTAGCTGCCTGGATCACTATCCTCCATCTGGCCCCTCTTCTTCCATCTCTCTCCCATCACTTCTTAAATATAGATACAATATTTGGTATTCTTCAGTAACATGATATCACCCTCAGCTTGACAGATTTATTAAAAATACCTGCTACCAGAGCTATTTTTTGATGTCTTAAGTTTTCAGGTTCTTTGAGGTCTTTCTTTATGCTACTGACAGGATATCATTGGTAAGCCAGTTGCTTTTCCATCTGCTAGCCTGATGGAGCAATCTGCTCTTTTCTACAAATCGGAAGTTGTTTCTTCAGGTAAGAGAAGCTCAAAATAGGATCTGCTTTCTAGAGTTTTTCACTGACACATGGACTCCTCAGTGGGGGAGCCAACAAAAAAGGCATTGACCACATCAGTTGGCAGCTACAGGTGTCTATCATACTTGATCCTTTTTCCCCCCCACAGCACCATTGTTTCTGAAACATGAATCTTAATAAAACATATCATATATATGCCAGTGAGACTATCTGTCCTGTTATAAATATCCTCATAAGATCTTGCAAGATTAATCCTAACCTTTCATATAATATTAACAAGCTAATAAGTGATATGTAATCTTATTAGCTGTGTGCACTACTGAGCAGAGTCTTTCTACCAATACCCAGAAGACTGGACACAATGAAATGGCATGTTTTGTGCTCACAAAACTCTAAACCCTGCTTATTTTTAAGCCTGTGTGAGGCAGACTTCTGGTGACCAGTGAAATTTGATGTCAAGAATAACTAGAAGCATTTTAGGACAACAGCTTTAGTCTCTCTCTGGTTTCTCACACAATGTACTGAGGTCTGAGCTCCATATTTTTTGACTGTGGAAATTGATAGGGCTGAGTGCATAAAGGAAGTTTAAACCCATGAGTGAGGTGTGCTAGTTGGCTTGGGAATATTTTATTTTAGCAACTTTGAATGAGCTGATTTTTGGTTGAATGGTGTAATGCAAACATTCTTAACCAGTGGGTTGCAGCCCACTGACAGACCAGAGAGGCAAATATAATAGATTGTGGTGTGTCACTCGACTTGTCTCACCCCAAACACGCTCTTGCAGTACCAGGTAGTGCTATGATGCCACTCTACCTTTCCAGGTAGAAAACAGCAGAGCTTCCTTAGTGCAAAGCTATGAATAGACCAATTGGGCCTGATTCAGCACTGACTGAGCTGCTTGTTTTGGTACTAGTGCATGTAGATAGAGCTCAGGTCTCTCTGCAGCGTGCCTGGCAAGGGGGTCACAAAAGAGACAGGCTGCTGGGCAACAGGTGAGGTTGGGGGCTTGAGAGCTGTGAGATCATTAGGGATCCAGGTTTTCCATTTTCAATGGAAAAACAGAAAAAAATGAAGATTTTCCTTTTTAACAAAGAAAAAAAGCAGATTTTTAATTTTAACGGAGATGCCCATGGATTTTCCAGTCTTGCAAAGAGCTCTCTGCAGGCTGGCAGGGTTCCAGCCTGCAAGAGCTTCTTGCTAGAAGAGTGGCAAACCTTAAGCCCTGCCCAGAGTGGGAGAGAGAAGGGGAAGGGGCAGGGACTGAGACTCTTAGGTTAGGGACAGACATTCATAGATTCAAAGATTGTAGAGTTGGAAGGGACCGCAATGGATCATCGTGTCCGACCCCCTGTCCCTGGCAGGAAAGAGGACTGAGGTCAGATGACCCCAGCCAGGTGACTATCTAGCCTCTTCTTGAAGACCTCCAAGCTAGATGCTAGCACCATCTCTCTTGGAAGCCCATTCCAGATCCTGGCCACCCTTACTGTGAAAAATTTCTTCTTAATATCTAACCTAAATCCACTCTCAACTAGTTTACACCCGTTATTCCTAGTCACTCCCTGGGACGCCTTAGTAAACAGCACGTCCCCTATTCCCCATTGACCTCCCCTAATAAATTTATAGGTGGCCACAAGATCCCCCCTCAGCCGTCTCTTGTGAAGGCTGAAGAGATTCAGCTCTCTCAGCCTACCCCCATAGGGTCTATCACAAAAAGCCCAAGCCTGAATTGATTCACTCTTTGCAGGTTAGTCTAAGCTGCACAGTTTAAATTGATGAATAACTGGACAGACATTCTCTGTTAAATCAGGAAAGGCGGTCACATGCCTGCAGTGGCTCAAGCCAGAAGCTGGGGCATGCCTGCCAGCCACTGCCAAAGGGGAGGGAAGAGAGATGCACTCCAAGGCTCTCATCCTTCCCTGCTGGAACAGAGGGGGCATGGTCAGGCACCAGCCAGGGCTGAAAACACATCATACACAACTTAGTCTAACTTAAAATGTAAACCAAGAAGACAAGAATTAGTTTTTACTAATACTGAGGGTAGAATGTCTCCTTACAGCCAGGCATTATGAAGGCTTTGTTTAGGTATTTAGCTCTCCTCATTCTTTGGTGAAGCTGTCTGCAACTTGCCTTAACTACATCTCCAGCATGTGTGATGACTGTCAGGTCTTTGGCAACACTTTCCACCTCTCAGTCTGGTCCTGTAGGTCTTATCTCTGGGATCACAGGTACAGGGCTTGGATCTGCACACAGGGCACTAGCTTGCCTCTCTCCCCCACTTCCCCCCCCCTCCCCTCCAGGACACGCTGTGGAATGAATCCCTTCCCAAGCTGCAGAGATTCCAAGGGAGAGAGGGGACAGAGAGAGAAATTAACTCTATCCTTGCCTGGCTGCAGGCAAGCCATGGAGGTGTAGCAGGGGCTGGCAAATAGCAGCTACGGTCCCCAGGGTTTGCCAGTGGCGTGGTGGGGAAGAGAGGAGATGGAGGGAGGAATTTGCTTCCAGGGCCATGGCAGGTAAGCATCTGGTTACACCATACCCTTGCTCTAGCTAGAGAGCAGAGGGGAGGGGCCAGCCCAGCTCACTGGAGCAGAGCTCTGTCCAGCCCAGAGAGCATGCGGGATGCTGGGGGAGTCTGATTCAATTTAAGCTAGCAAGGGGTCTGGGACAGACATTGCATAAACTGGTTTGAGCCAAATCAGTTAAGTCTGATTCTACATTCAACCATGTATATCTCAAACTGGTTTCGGCCATTTTCAAACTGGTTTATTGCACCGAATGTCTGTTCTGTTACAAGTTTAAACCAGTTTCTGATCACTTAAACCAGTTTGTATATAATGTCTGTCCCTAGCCTTAGTCAGCCAGGGCTTGGCTCAGGCTCCCTTTCCCTCCTGGAGCCTTTAAGGTAAGTTGGGCTTGCAGGGGCCTCCATGTTTGTGTATGTCTGAGTGTAATGATGTGTAGGATGATTTGTGTGCGTCTGTATGAGTGGTGGGTCTGAACCTCTATGTCTAATTCATGTAATCAATAAACATGGCATTTTGTCTTATCCCCCTTTATAAGGTCTTGCTCTTGATTTGATAAATTGGTAATTCAAAGTAACACCAGCATGTGCAGGCCCTGGGACTCAACTAGAGGTGCATGCCACTGGGGACTCTGCCTGCTGTGGCACCCTGAAGGCCCACTGCCTACTGCTGCTGAGCCACTGGCAGTAGGGGCTCTGCACCACAAATCCCATACCTGCCCACAACCCCCCCCCACACACCCCTTACCCCATTTCACAACCCCCCCATAAACCCCACACCTGCCCACCCTACATACTCCCATAGCCCCCCAAAATCCTTCACAAGCCCCCAACAAAACCCACACTTACCCACAGACTCTACATACTCCCATACCCACATCCCCATAAACCCCACACCCACCTACGAATCCCCCCACACACCCAGAAACCCCCCCACATCCCTCCATACCTTCACAAATCCCCACTACACACACCCCTCCACCCCCACCCCACCAACCATACGAAGTACCTGAATATATTCCTAAAGAAGGTTCAAATAGTGTTATTTTTAGTTTAATTTGTAAAAAAAAACAAGAAGTAATTAATTTCTCATAATTTTGAGTTTTTCTGCACGTAATTTTGAATGTTTCTACACAATTTCTACACATCATTCTACAGAGTGGTCTCAACAGGAGTTCTGATTTTCCATGCTGAAAAACCTGAAATCAAATGCCAAAATATATAGGTATTTAGAATGTATTTTATTATAGTGATCGAGGCACTGGTAGGCTTCCAAACTGCTTTAAAACTGTAAAGATATCAGTAAAACATTGTGTTCAACTGACATCTATAAATATAGTGGCCTTTTATTTTAATCACAGATTTTGGCATTTTAATCAGAGAATTTGCAATTTTTATTAGAGAAAACCAGGATCCCTGGTGTTCATCGCAGAAGTTGAAAAAGAGAGAAGTAGTGAGATCTTTCAGCACTCAGGGCAGAGGTAGAAGTGGTGGGCAACAGTAAGGAGGGGAAGGAGGAGAGAAATTTTACTTGTCCAGCTCTCCTCACTCAGGTGGCAGCTGTGGCTGTAGCAGCACATGCTTGACTGTTGCCACTGGGGGACAGGTAGCAACACAGGCTCTCCACAGGCTGCTCTTGGTACCATGTTTGCTTTGCACCCTCCCCCCAGGTTCAGGGTTGTGCCATGAGCCTTCTGGAGGATGTCATTCCATCCCCCACCCCATGACACTATTGAGCATGTCTGGGCTGAGCCTGCCTGGCAAAGACTCCTGGGTGTAGAGGGGCATACTGGCACACCCTCTGAGTTGGTGCCTGGGACTGGTGCCTGGCTTGCCCATGCCTAGTCATGGCTAGTTTAGCAGATGGAAGGCACTTGGAATGTCTCATTCCATATGGGATTCTGCAAATAAATGGAACCATCAGCTCTGCCTGAATACACCCTGTACTGATAGAGGACACTATTGTTCAGGCCCGATAAGCACTTCATTGATTTCATTTGAGGGCATGGGTACTTGGTGTTCTTGGAAATTTAGTTTATGAGAGTCTCAAGTTTTGATATGCTCAGCTCAGCACAGATCTTAGTGAGAACTTCTTGGTAGAGAGCAGTTCTGAAATCTCTCACTGTGCAGTCTTATCTCAGTCAAGTACATGCATACACAGAGAACTTAAAGAACTGACTTAGAAACAGGTAGATAAAAAGGCAGAAATTGTTTACATTGTTATAAGACTTCAATATTTCTGAGAAGTCAAAATTGTTGCCTGACTCAGGTTGGAACCAAAAGTTAAAACCCCAGTTCCTGCAACCTGACAAACTGAAAAAAGAGACAGTTTGGGTCAATCAAAATATTTCATTGGGATGATTTAGAAAAATTTGGACTTCGGCTGTTTTTAGTTTGTTTTTTTTTTAACTTACAGTTGGCTCAAACTTCTAAATTGAAAGTAATTTTAAACCAAAAAATAGAATGATACCATTTTTTTTAAAGCTTTGAAACAAATCATTTCAACAGTTTCTCTTTTTCTTCCAAAACAACAATTAATTAAAATTGATCATTTTTCATGAGCAATTTCAGTTTCATCAAGCTGGAATTTTCCAGTTCAGAAGTTTTTGGTGACAGATTTCCAATCAGCTCCAGGACTTTGCCTTTTCCTTATAATTCACATGGATACATGCTGATTTTGGAAAGCCATCCCTTTGCAGTTTGGTATTTAATATCGCTTTTTCTCTCCTAGTGAGAGTGAATTAAAATGGGAATATCTTGCTAAAAAGTAGAGCCTGTCCTTCCTACTAGCAATGGGTTGATCTGACTGGGATGTTCTCTTCTGGGAAACTTTAAGGCTTTGGAGTTAAGTTTGAGACCCACTAGACACCTGCACCTCCCACTGACTCCAATTAGAGCCGTAGACACTAAGACCTTTTCAATGAGAATGCTAAAATGGATCAAGTATGGCACTGTGGCACAAAGGAAACTGTACAGTCTTGCTGTTGTAAGTGCATGGTCTTTGCTTGAGAACAACGGTGAGCTGTATGGCAATGCCACAAGTATTCCATTGTCCTCACTCAGGGCTTGGTCTTGCATTCTTTGCACAGGCAAAATATCCCACCTGGCTTGATGGCATTTGTGCTCAGTTGTTAGCTGTCACAGGTGAAAGATTCATTTTCAAGACAGAGTTCTATTATCAAGTATCCCTCTTTTCAGCATGAATTTCATTGCTAGGAAATGCAACAAAATGATCAAACAGTATTTTTCTTTTTTCCTTCTTTCTACATTTTTTTTATTTCCATCATCAATATCCAATTTTTTTAATCCCTTTTTCTTCCCCAAGTGTCAGCATCTTATTCATTCTTCCCTCTCTCTACACCCAGTATCAGTCTTGTTTCTTTCTTCATAGCTATTGTTATTTCCCTCCCTTTCCCTCTATGCTTCAGGCCCTCTTTTGATCTCATTATTTGATCTCATTATTTTTTATTCTCATTATTGTAATCATCAGTGAAATCATCATTACTAGCAAAATAGTTGTCTTAGTATTTCACCACCCTTAAGAACCAGGTAAGGGTAGCAGTGTGATATTTAGCTGCAAAGCGTTTGGACTGCTGATTATGACAACTGTCCTAAAAATATATTCTAACAGTCAGCAGATGTTCTGCCTTTAAAAGTGAGGGATGATCCAGCTGCTTCAATCAATGAAAAACTAAATTAAGAATGGCAGTAACTACTAAAAGCAATCTCCCTGCACTGACAGGAATGGAGGGGGCTATTTTAAAGGGTCCAGTCCAGCCCTAATTTCAAGGTGCTAACCTTTGTTTTGTTTTTTTGGCAGATTCTAAAGAATGCTTTCTTTCACAAGTCTCCAGTTTCCAAAGTGCTGTGAGAACAGTCCAAAAAGGTCCATGTTCTTACAAGCTTATACAAACAGCACTATGAAACCCCCCTTTCCCCCTTTCCAAAGCTACAAAGCATAGTCTACAAAAGTAGACTATTCATCACTAGTCAGCCACCCACACCCATTGCATATTATTACAAGGATCCTGTTAATCATTGGAACTATCCAGTAAAAGTATGACTATATGTCTTGAGAAACCTAGATTTGGACTGAATCATTAGATATAGCTAATTTTTAAGGAACAGAAACACATGTTTTTAAAGTAAAAAACAACATGGTCAAAAATAATTCTTACCTTATTCATGTCAAAAGTATTAAATACTTGCTCAACATATGTGTTTGCCTCTTGATCCATACCTTGGAGACCAAGGAGTGCCTTAAACTCATGGAGACTAAGCATTCCAGATGGGCACTCCCTCATAAATCTTTTGTACCACTGGTGGATCTCCAGGGCAGTGATATCATCAGCAGATCCAGTGGCTCCAGTGGCACTCATAGTGCCAGTTCCTTTTCTTCCTCCTTCCTCGGCTGTTGTATATTTATCCACTCACGCGTGCTCCTTAACTTCAGTGGCTTTCGCCCAACTGAAATTCAAACAGCGTATTCAAACACTAAACTATTGTAACCCTCTTACAGATGACCAGATATCTAGGCTGAGTAAAAATAGAAACCTACTGAGATTACCTTCAGTACTCTGTTTGATGCAAATACCTTTTGTCAGTAGGTAGATCCTTTTCTCCAAGTCAGGATTCCAGCAATATCCTGATGTACTGCTAAGTGTCACTGCTGTTGAAGGTACTCACCTGAGGACAGAACAGGAAATGGACATTTGTTTTATGCAACTATGGCATGTTTTTGGAAGGGTAGGGTTCACAGGCACATTGCCATGGTTAAATTCCAGTTATATCCCAATCATATTTCATCCTGCAGTTTCAACTGGGATACAGGATTTCTTAGTACTTCTCCATCTGACTGTATTACTGTGTGTTGGTTAAAGACTTAGGCCTTCATGCTTCAGAAAAGCAGAGAGAAATGCAAATTGTGCAGAATATTCTTGCTGTGTACCTCATTTCTCCAGCACAGGGGAAAAAAATCTATTCCTCAAACAATGAAACTGATTATAATAGAGCTTATTCAGCTGATTGTCCAGCAACTATCTTTTTTGTCCTGCAGAACATATTTGGACCCATGTGCCAATTACCCACATGTCTATCAGATCATTATCACTGAAAGCTGACGTTCCAAAGGCTCTGCAAAAAGTTTTAGGTCAAGGGTGCTCAATCCCTGACCTATAGGCCAGATTTGGCTGGCAGGGCAGTGTCATCTAGCCTGCAGTGCTGCCAAAGGATTCAGAAATTTGGTGCTGGGGGGAGCAGAGGCAGTGTTAATTGCTGCCCCGCTGCTGGCAAACTTCTGGATGGATAGGGAGCCCAGCAGGCCAGTTAACATGGTCCTACACACCAGATTGCACCAATGTGCAGCTGGATCTGGGTTTGCAGGATCAGGCAGGCACGTGGCCAGATCCAGGCATGCAGGGCTGCAGTCAGGGACCAACCCCATGCAACAACCCCACAAGGGATCAGGCTATGGACTGACCCCAAGCCACTTGTCCAGCGCACAGGGCTGGAAGGTTAGGAGCCATGGGCTTAGCTTGTTTAAATCCATCAGCTAGTACAAGTAACAGATCACACTGATTTCCAAACAGAAAGGCATTTTGTATACTTTTGCAATACATGAGAACAGGGTTTTACTTAATAAGCACATACATGGGACAAATGAGGTTAAAGTAAACATCACTGCTGAAAGTTTAAACTTCTCTTCCTTCTTCAATGGAAAGAATTCTTTTCAGAATTCAATTTTTATAAAGTCTACAATGAGCAAAGATAATGGTTCCTAATGTGTGCTGAGAATTTAAAAAGGGCCGGTCTTCAATGTTTTTTCTCATTCAGACATCATTCCCCTTCCCTCTCCCACCCAGCCTCCCAGACTGAATGTTTAAATGTTATAATAGGGCTTGCCATAGAAAATAAAATTCACTCTTTCTTTGTTTATACAATCATATAATAGACACTCATATAATACAATCACTGAAATATTAAAATATTAAAACAAAACAGAATGGCCTCAAAGCTTGGATTTTTTTGTTTTTCAAACAGTTAAAGATTTCATTGGTAAACCACTATATCATTTAACATTTCTTTTGTACCATATGAAAAGGTCTCAAGTACTTGTTGATGTTTAAGTACTCTTGCCTGCTTGACAACTTTTCAAGACAAAAGCACAACTCTTCTTTGACGATACATGGCCCTGAGACTTATCTGACTAAATCTGCCCATTAGTGAGACAAATTTAGCCCTGGGCTGATTTTTATTTTAAGTGGCTGCGGGCTCTACTTTGATATTTTCTTCACAGGCAGGAGGCATGGACTGTGAAGAAGGCACGGACTATGAACTCTACTTTGTCTATCTCTGGCAGCTACAATCATTTGCTTTTCCCATGGCTGATTTTTCTTCATTGTGAAGACATTACTTTTGTTAGAAAAGTGCCAATATAGTTAGGGTGATCAAGGAAACAGTGGTGACACAGTTATTTAGGGAATCTGCACCTGGCCTTGCCACAACAGTCTCATGTTTCTTACTGTAAAATAACTAGAACGGTAACAAATCATTTGTTTTATCTAGATTAAGTTTGCCCTTGAGGCCCAATCATGGTTGTGTGGAATATCTCAGTAAAAAAGATATTTTATAATAGGAAAATTACATGTTTCAAGTGAACCTAAACAGGACTGAGTCAAACATCTATAACCCCCCAGCCAAGGGGTTATTGTCCAAAAATGGAATCTCAGGCCTTAGCAGTACTGAATAGAATGGAAGAAAAAATATACTTCCTGTGAATTGACCAGAACTCCTTCTAATATAACCCAGTGTCCTATTGGCTTGTTTTTTCCAACAAGGCCTCTGTAACTAGGTGCACCAACATCCTGCAAACAACGAGCACCTGTGACTGCTCCCCATCCCACATCAGCCACCATGCTCCCAGCAATGTGGTCTGTCGCGTACAGGTGGGCAGGTGGATATAGGGCCACAGGGGCTATACTTTCAGTCCCATTCATTCTCCTCACCTTCCTGTCATGCTCCTAGAGCTGATGGGAGAGTCCGAGGGTACATGTGGCTCCAATTGCTGGTGTGCAAGTTGTTGGAGGAATCAATCAAGGTGTCAGGGGCTGCATTTACCTCCTCAAGTACAGACCCAGGTGGGGAAGGGGCAGATGGTGGAAAAAACAGAGCACAGTCTAGTGAAGTCCTGCCCCCACTTGGCCATGGCACTCTGGGTACCTTGGTATCCTTTCAATGGTGCTATGGTATGCTCTAAAATGTTAGCAGCTAGGGCACTTGTACACGTGATGGGGGTTTAGTCCTCATAGTTTTATTCTATACCCTCTAAATTCAAATGGTGGGTTTTTAATTGAAATGCACTATTTCAATTTTTCTGTCATGTTACAGAGAGGGGCCCAATCCTTTTTTTTGTTTCTTTGTTGGAGCCAGAGCATAGCTGTGGCCAGAGGGTGAGCTGTGAGTGGGCAGAGTGGCCCCAGTCCTTCTGTCCATGGCATCTGCATCCCTGGGGGTTGCTCGGGTTGTCTGCTAGAAGGCCAGGTGCTGCCCCAGCTCAGAGGCAGCACCTGGTCTGATCCAACTGTTCCCTGAGCCTGCCCAGGGAGCAGCGCCCAGTAGGCTTCCATTGGGCAGGCTTGGGGAAGAGTTGCATTGGGCTTGGTGCGGCCTCTGAGCTGAGGCAGCAACTGCCTACTAGCAGCCCATCCGGGTGGCCCCAGGAGGCACTGCTGCCATGGAGGGAAGGACCAGTGCCCCCTGCAGCTCAGGGGCTGCTAGGCCCTCCAGCAGCTCACCTCCTGGCCATGGGGGAAAAAAAGTATCAGGCTTTTTGCCATTTCTGCCTTTAGCAGGTGCCTGCTAAAATGAGAAGCGGTGAGGGTCCTGATACTTTTTCTTTTTTCTTCAGTGGAGCCTGCCCACATCTCCTATGGCTGGGGGGGTAAGCTGACAGCTGCAAGCATTGTTACAAACTAAACTACATCCAATGAAATTTAGTTTGCAACAATGCAAACTCATCTAACCCCCCCTGACACTGACACACGTGTAAAATGTGACACCATTAAGCTAGATAAATGACATTTTTGTCACACGTGCATCATGACAACTATCATGTGTACAAGCACTCTTGGTCACAAAATAAGCCTAGAGAGATTTCAAATAGGAATCCATAGCATTAAAAACATTCTGATATGTTGTGGTCTTTTGATTTCTTTGCAACAGAAAAATTGCTCTATTTTTTTTTTTTTGTAGTGAAAACACAAGTGAAAAAAAGATGACATTTTCCAAGGGTGCCTTAAGCCTAAAAAGGGGCCCTTGAGTCTAAAAAGGTTTGGAACCACTGAGCTGGATCCCAGCTTATTGGTTCTCAATTGGGGTGCTGCTACATTCTAACAAGTTATGGAAGGGTTCTGCAAAGCTAAAAAGGTTGAAACCCACTGATCTCAACTGTATTCTTTAGCTTATTTGGAAATAATGTTGAAAGCCTTGCTGGAGTCAAGTTATATCATATACACTGCTCTACCACCATCCACAAAGCCCATCACTTTCTCATAGAAGGAAATCAGGTTGGTTAGACATAGTTTGCTCTTGACAAATCCATGTTGACTGCTATGTATCACCTTGTTATCCTCTAGGTGCTTATATATGATTTTCAGTTACATTAAACCAACACATCTGAATTTCCCTGGACACAACTTTTTCTCTTTATTAAAGATGGACACTATAATTGCTTTTCCCTAGTCTTCTGGGTCTTCACCTAACCATCATGAGTTCCCAGAATTAACAGCTACTGGCACTGGAATTACTTCAGCTAATTCTTCAACTAATCAGTGAATCTCACCATGCCCTGTTGATTAGAAAATATCTAGTTTACCCAAGTAATCTCTAACTTGCCCTTTCCTTCCCCTACCAAGCCATTTACCATCAATTTTGCAACATCTGATCACCTTTACCCTACCAAGCCACCTACCATCAATTTTGCAACATCTGATCACCTTTTTTTGAAAAATGATGTAAATAGAAAATTTAACACATAACAGCCAATGCCCTCACTTGTCTGGGGCACCCTGAGGTGCCTTGAGAGCATTTGAAGTGTGCTATGAGGTGCCTCAAAATGTTAGCACTGTTAGGTGCGCAAACATGATTCACAAGATAAACCCAAAGATTTCAAATAGGAATTTATAGGGATTCTGACTTACTGTCATCTTCCTGAATTTTTTACAACAAGAATTGCTTCATTATTTTTCTGTAGTTGAAAAATGAGAAAAAACTAAGAGCTGGCATTTTCCAAATGGTGCCTTGAGTCTAACGGGGGATGCCTTGAGTCTAAAAAGGTTGGATGAAGTATAGGCAAGAACTTACATTTCCCTTAGTCTTCCTCTTCCTTCTAACATATTTGTATTATTATTTTTGTTACTTTTTATTTGCTGTATTTTACTTTGTGCCTTAACCTTTCTGAATTTGTCCCAATATGCTCATATTGTTCACATAATGAAATGAATATCTTTTCTCCACATCACATTTCATTTAAATGGACTTGAATGTACTTGTTGCTAACTATAATTGCTATAGTATTTAATTATTTCTTTTAAACCATATATGAATTTACTTATGTGCCAAGTGCCCTCCAATGATAACTTAATATAACTGTCAATATTTCTTATAATATATTGCTGTGAACTATTAAAAATGAACCACCATAGACATTCTCACCTGATACCACAGTAACCAAAACTCACATTACTCTGAAATAGTACTCATGCACACAATTATTTCCAAATAGCAACAACAACAACAACAACAAAAGAATTATTAGTGTTAAAAGAATATAATTTTATCATCTATCATGGTAAAAATATACATTAACTCTAACCTACTAGGGACAATGAAACTAATCAAATCTTGTAAACACAAACACATTCATTCTTTTACATATTTTCTCATTTTAATAATTTATTTTCCTAACAAAGTATAATAGAACTAGATATATTCCAGAAGTTCAAACTAGTTGAAATTAATAATCCCACGTGTACCTTAGATCACCAATTGTCACTCCTTTCTATAGTTACTGATGTGAAATATTATTGCATCTTCCTTTACTAGTCATGATTTCACTCCAAACTCACTGGGTTCATTGGGGCACCAGGTGAGGGATGCCAGGATTCTTTTTCCATATGTTTTCTTACAAGGATGAGCCACACCTGGTCTTCTGAAGTATGACTACTTGATTATTGGTGTTTAAAGCCCAAACCTGCTCCTGTTTCAATCAATGACTGCAACATGCTACTCAATTCCACAGGAATAGGATTAAACCTTCTGCATCTTTTAAAATATTTTAAAGTATTACTTCCAGGAAAAGAAGGCAAACACTTTGGAGATGGGTCCTGTACAGTGAATTGAAAGAGCTAAAGGCACTGATGCAGGTAACAGCTGCTAGTTGCTATGTGTTCACTCTGGGCTGCTAAGCAACCACTCCAGGGAGGAAGATCAAAAATTCAGGAGTGGGAAAAAAAATAAGAGCAGCTGTTGGAAGTGTCCCTGGAGAAGGCCATGTGATTTGTAGTAAACTAAACAGTACTTAGTGCTTAGAATTACATGTTTCATGCAGTGATAGGATAAACAGTATATTTTAATAAGTCTAATATCTGTGGACCCAGTAGGCCAATAATTTCTTTTCCAAGCAGATTTATGGAGGAGAACATCTTCAACATCTAGCACTATCCAAAAATGGTCTTAGAAATTCAGGCTTTGACAATTAGATTTTTCTGAGCATACTCTTTTAAGTATTTTGTGTAATATTGCCTGAAATAAAATATTCTGCATTAGTTAATTGGCTTCTTACAGGTATTCACATGGAGCTGCACTTTACATCTAAATAATCAGCATTCCCAGATCAATGAGATATACTATTCAATACATTAAACAATAAACACATACCTTATTCATATCAGATGTGTGAAATACTTCAATGATATCTTCAGCTGGTCTACTGGCACCCATAATGTATAACACTTCAGGTAATCTTTTTTTAATGTTTATTCATCCAAATGTTTATGCTGTTGAGCTGTAATTGTTTGGTGACAGCTATCATTCAAACACCAACTCAGTAGCTAAGAGCTACGGTGTAAACTTCTTACAGATGCTACAGATATTAATATGGTCTTCTAGTGAGATTACCTTTGATGCCCAGTTTTAATTAAGAACAGCTATATCTGTGTTATGCTGACTATCATTTCTCAAAGTCTCAGCGTAGCACTGGGAATGGATGCAGATGTTGGGTCAGATTTTGAATGGGCACTGATATGCACGGAGTTAAACTAGTGTAAAATGGAAAAGTTCATCTAGTTCTTTCTGTCTGGGAACCTGCTTCAATTTTTTCTTCAGACTAAATAACCCCAGTTCTTTCATCCTTTCCTTGTAAGTCATGTCCCCCATGCTTCTAACCATCTTTGGTGTTCTCTGCTTGACTTCTCAACCTGTCCATGTCTTTCTTCAAGTGCGGGCCTCACCACTGGACACAGTAGTCCAGTTAAGGCCTTCCCGAAGAATCACTTCCCTTGATTTGCATGAGGCGCCCCTGTTAATACAACCCAGTATGCTATTGGTTGTTCTGGTGACAAGAGCTGACTGTTGGTTCACATTCAGCTTATGGTTCACTCTAACCCTCAGGTCCTTTGCTTGAGTTATTGCAGACAAACTAGTCATTCCCTAGTCTGTATTTGTGCAACCAATTATTCCATCCCAAATGCAGCAGTTTGTACTTGTCCTTCATGAATTTCATCTGATTGATTTCAAACAATTTCTCCAGTTGATCCAGGTCATTTTGGATCAACCTCCAGGGTTTCTGCAACTCTACCTAATTTGATATCAACTGAAAATTTGCTATGTGTACAATCAACCTCATCATTCAAATAATTAAATGAAAAAGTTTAATATCAGGCCCAGGGCAGACCCTTGATACTTCTTCCTAGCTACACGCTGGGAGCATCTATACATGGCTGCATGGCACCTTTGTTACTGCACTGTCATTTAGTGCTTCCTTTTGGAAGTACTAAAAGACAGTGCAGTAACAGCTCATACTGTGCTGTGCTGGCCGTGCATGGTTATTTTTGGTTGCTACGTCGCCATAGCAACATGCTATAATGAGGGAGCATGTTGCTATGGTGACGTAGTGGTGGTATTACAGTTTTTGCCAACAGACGCTATAGCGCCGTAGTATCTTGTGTAGGTGTGCCAACTGAATTATTGATGACTACCCATGGGGCACAATGATCCAACAAGTTTTGTTACCACTCTTTAATACTTTTGTCTAGTCCAGTGATTCTTAACTAGGGCACCACGGCACGCTGAGATGCCTTGATATCCTTTCAGAGGTGCTATGGAGTGCCATGCAATGTCCCCATGCTTCTAACCATCTTTGGTGTTCTCTGCTTGACTTCTCAACCTGTCCATGTCTTTCTTCAAGTGCGGGCCTCACCACTGGACACAGTAGTCCAGTTAAGGCCTTCCCGAAGAATCACTTCCCTTGATTTGCATGAGGCGCCCCTGTTAATACAACCCAGTATGCTATTGGTTGTTCTGGTGACAAGAGCTGACTGTTGGTTCACATTCAGCTTATGGTTCACTCTAACCCTCAGGTCCTTTGCTTGAGTTATTGCAGACAAACTAGTCATTCCCTAGTCTGTATTTGTGCAACCAATTATTCCATCCCAAATGCAGCAGTTTGTACTTGTCCTTCATGAATTTCATCTGATTGATTTCAAACAATTTCTCCAGTTGATCCAGGTCATTTTGGATCAACCTCCAGGGTTTCTGCAACTCTACCTAATTTGATATCAACTGAAAATTTGCTATGTGTACAATCAACCTCATCATTCAAATAATTAAATGAAAAAGTTTAATATCAGGCCCAGGGCAGACCCTTGATACTTCTTCCTAGCTACACGCTGGGAGCATCTATACATGGCTGCATGGCACCTTTGTTACTGCACTGTCATTTAGTGCTTCCTTTTGGAAGTACTAAAAGACAGTGCAGTAACAGCTCATACTGTGCTGTGCTGGCCGTGCATGGTTATTTTTGGTTGCTACGTCGCCATAGCAACATGCTATAATGAGGGAGCATGTTGCTATGGTGACGTAGTGGTGGTATTACAGTTTTTGCCAACAGACGCTATAGCGCCGTAGTATCTTGTGTAGGTGTGCCAACTGAATTATTGATGACTACCCATGGGGCACAATGATCCAACAAGTTTTGTTACCACTCTTTAATACTTTTGTCTAGTCCAGTGATTCTTAACTAGGGCACCACGGCACGCTGAGATGCCTTGATATCCTTTCAGAGGTGCTATGGAGTGCCATGCAATGTCAGCAATGTTGAGTGTGCCAACAGATTCACAAGATAGCCCCGGAGATTTCAAATAGGAATACACAGCATTAAAATATTCTGATGTGTTGTGGTCTTTCACAGTTCTTTGCAACAGAAAAGCTCTATTACTTTTCTGTAGTCAAACACTAAGTGAAAATTAAGAGCTGACGTTTTCCAACAGGTACCTTGAGTCTTTCAAGGGGTGCCTTGAGTTTAACAAGGTTGTGAACCACGGATCTAGTCTGTATTTTCTTAGCTTGTTAATAATAATGTCACTGGGGTCAGTGTCAAAAGCCTTGTTGAAGTCATAGCTTGTCACATCCACTGCTCTCCCCACATCCATAGAGCTTGCCACCTTATCACAGAAGGCAATCAGGTTGGTCAGGCTCTTGGTGAACCCATACTGGCTGTTTCTGATCACCTTGTTTTTCTCTAGGTGCTTCACAGTAGATACCTTGAAGGCCTGCTCCATGATCGTTCCAGTTATTGAGGTCAGGCTGACTGGTCTTTAATTCCCCAGATCTTCCTTTTTCTCTTTCTTAAAGATGGGAATGATATCCTCTTTCTGTCATCTGGGGCTTCATCCAACTTACATTCCCCCAAACAACCTTCAAAATGGCACCCAAAATGAACCTATACCACCAAGCCCAAAACAGGCAGGCCTTCCAGTCACCAACACTCACAAACGCTCACCCAGGCAATCAAGGATTTGTGTTTCCAAGCAGGGTTCCCATTCAAACTCCCCCTGTTTGCTGGCTCCTGTACATTCACAGGATCTTCATCTTTAATGGCATGTATAAAGCTTTAAATACTATAGTATAAAAGTTAAATACATTTCAGAGACTTAATTAGCACTTTTCACTGAAGTTTCTCAGATCACTTGGTTTACTCATTATTTGATATGTGAAAACCCTTTGGGCAGATAACCAACAGGAGTAAGTGTCCTCCCCCGCCCTCTTTCTTTGGAAATATAACCATTGCTCTTCCTGATGAGTCTCTTCATATAATTTTGTAGAAAATTTACAAATCAAACCTGTTGCACAAAATAATTACCAAGACAAAATACGAGAGGGTTAAGAGCCATTGTATGTCAAATGCAAGGAAATGGATCCTTTCACTGGTTTTGCTGATTAGAGACATTTACTGTCTTAGTTGCCAAAACTAATTAGTAACTTCTTAATTAGCAACTTCTTAACCAACTTTGAGGCATGGCTTCCATGGTAAAATGCATTAGTTCTCAAATGAAATTCAATTTGTATGTCAAATTGGAGGAAAGATAGTAAAATGGGTGAAAATGGTGACATTCCT
>NW_005842218.1:1035518-1037714 GCF_000455745.1 Alligator sinensis
TTTAATCTTCAGGAAAGAAAGCAGAGATGGTTTCTCCTTTCACAATCTTCAAGGTGTGAATTGCTGAGAGGGCTGACGCTGAGAGATCCTTTACAGGTGAAGATTCTGATTTCTGCCAGTATAAATTCCTCCCACAGCAGGATGCCTCTTCAACAATTTTAGTCCAATTCTGCAAGGAAGCTGGACTCTACTATATAAATCCCATGCCCTTATCTGACCTTTAGCAAATTAGATGCTAAACATCCTCAGGCTTTTCAAATGAGAGAGAGAGAGAGAGAGAGAGAGAGAAAGTGGTCAGGTGAACTATTTAAAAACAAGCCAAACTAATTGTAATTCAGTTTTCTGGAGAGCATGTCAGTGTTGAAAGAGACTAGAAGAAAATCTTCCCAAGTAATCTGCTTGTTGCAGTGTCCATTATCACCCTTGGGTATTAAGACACATGCTTGTGTTTCAAATTTATGCATTCATTTGGTATTCTGAACTTTTTAATTTACTTCTGTAATAGAATAAAATGTTATGGCATTGTAGCCAAATATGATGCAGAAGTCCAATCTTCCTGCACCAAATGCTTCTTCAAAAGCACAGACAAGCCTGGTTTGAATAAAACTTATATAGGTCTTCAATGACAAGGAGTGTTACACAGCAGTCATTGTTAAATTGGCATTATTCAGATAATCCCAGCAGAACAAATGCAGAAGTCTTTCAGAGAGGTGCTACAAGATACATTGTACACTATTAAGTGCAGAGTTGTAATCCAAGTTTTAACTCATGCTCACTGTCACTGACATCAGTACAAAGGGATTTGTCTGTGTGACGTTTGAATAAAAAGCAGTAGTTCAATATTTGGAAACATTACCTTTATAAACACAAACAAGTCAAAGGTTTGCAAACTCTTTAGAACAACTGTATTTATAGCATCCAGAAAAAGCCAACATGCAGTAAACATAGCCTGAAATAATAATTTACATCTTCACTGACAAAACCTAAAACTGCAACAACATTTATTACAATGGCATACTAATATCTAATTCAAATGAAAAGTCCAAAAGAGGCCCCTGATCCATTACTGAGTGAAAGTGGAAAAAGGCACATGGTTCCTTTGAAACAGACCACTTTGGGACTGGAGGGCAGGCCCCTGCAACTAGTGAGAGTGGACCAGGAAAACTGGAATTGCCGAATGCAGGACATCAGGCCTTGAAACTCAATGGAGAGGGAGGTAGTAGGTTTTCTCTTGAGTAGGCCAAGAAGGAGGTGACATTAGAGGAAAAAGGGCTGGAATTCAAGCCCAATATATGTGAAGGTGCATCAGCAACTCAAGGGACTGCTCATGAGTCATCCAAGGCAGCTGCTCTGTAGTGCCTTGAGGACGGCTGTCCTGTAATGGGAAGCTGGGAAGACATTCACCAAGAGGGTCCCTCTGGTGAAACTGAGGGCAGGCTCTCTTTCTCCACTGGGTTTGTGCTTATAGAAGGTAAACTTAACATGCCAGAGAAGCATACATCCTGTTGGAGCAGTTCTTCAAGATAGCCATCAAGCTGCTCCAAGTCATCTCTTTCAACACCCTTAAAACGGTAATAAAAAATAAAAACAAACAAACATGAGTGCATCTAAACACTTAATAATCATACAACATTTTTTAACAATTTGTAGGCAAACACATGTCCAAAAAGTGTTTCCTAGCCCCAAAAGCTCATAACCTAAAGTCAAATAAAGGGCAGGGGGGGAAATAAAGAAACAGTGATGTGACACTACTGCACAGTCGCCTCAGGCTACTGTGCAGTCAGTGTCACAAAAGAGCCGGTTGTTGGTGCTACTGTGCAACTCGGGTTACTGGGCAGTCATTTAGTACATGTCTAAAAAAGTATTAAAAGACTGCACACTAACAACTGCGAAGTCAGCGTCTCGTGTAGATGTAGCCACAGTATAGGAAAATTGATTATAGAAAGGAAGGAGAAATTGCTTTAACGAGCAGTCAAGGGCCATGAGCACACTAGGAGTGGTGATAACACTGTACTGTCCCGGTGTTCCTAATGTGGAAGCAGCCATCTTTTGCCATTATTTTGCTTGCAGCAGCATAGCAGTGCCCCTCTCCCACCAAAGCAAAACCACCTATAATGGTGAAAGTGTAATTTTGCTAGTAGAACTGTGTATGTCTATACTGGATCCCGCTATTTGCTTTTCTAACATCACTTAACA
>NW_005842218.1:1037745-1042096 GCF_000455745.1 Alligator sinensis
TTCCTGCTAGAAATTCCTTTTCACATCATGAGTTAAAGGGGTGGTTGTGGAGGAAAAGGGGAGGGGGACTGGAAAAAGATTAAGCTAGTTTAGATTTACAGTCAGGGAAATAAGCAGAAAAAAGTGATAAAAGGAAACAGCATGAACCAAAGAGAAACACATGCATAACTAGAGAGAGATGGGTGGGGGTGTCATCAAGGAGGTCCCTATAGTAGAGCAGGATGAGCTTGAATTTGATGCAGAAAAAGACGAGACCAAAGGATGGCCTGGCTAGTGAAGGAGAACACAGACATAAGCAGGTAGTATTTTGCCTGGATGAGAGAGGAGAGAGATGAGAAGTAATAAAGGTAGACAGAAGTAGTTTACAGAGAACATTATACTTGGAGCATCTTTACCATAGTGCGCTATAACACAAGGATGTTTACAATAAAAAAGTCTTAAAGGGATTCTTGCCAACACTTCTACTGGAAACATTTAATGGCAACATTTCAACATGAGCTCAGAACATAATGAAGGAAATTCTCATTAGAGTTCTTAAGATTCTGAAACACAAATGACACCAGTTGCTCATTTAAAGTTTTATCTTGTAAGATGCTGAGAATATTCAGCTCCACGTATAAACTGCAGAAAAGCTGCTAGAACTGAAAAATATTTAATACTTAGAATTCACTGCATTCAAAAGCTTGTCTAAGTCTATCCCAACCATGTAATTTGTCCAATAAAAGATGTCACCCACAACATGTCTTGCCCCTCTAAAAATAAACTATTCAAGTTGTGGAATCAGAAAAAATATATGCCTTAAACTTTGACTATTTTAGTTATAAGATGACATAACCGCTTTGTGGAGAATTGCTGGCTCTGTATAGTAGAACAGATAAGAGAAAGTGTTTGTTCTTTGTAACTCCTCTGCAACTGCTTCGCTCACCGCGGCCTTGAAGATAGCAAAAAGTATGTACAACTCTGATTTGCAGGTGCAAGAAGGAGGTTTGTGAACTAACCTCGCCTCCCCCATTAGTTCCCATCCTGATTACAGCAAAGAAATAATGAAGTAATATTATAGCCGCTTTTCATGCTAATTTCACTATATGATCACGTGAGTTGTAAGCAACTGTTAAAAAGTATATAAGCCTCCTGATTTTGCTCTTGGGGGGGGACCCCTTCCAAGTGCTTGGGAGATCCATGTCACTTTGGAGTCCCCCCTACAGCTGTAGTTTCTTTTGAATAAAAGCTTCTGCTGACCTGACCCAAAAGTATGCTGCGTGTGTTTCCACGACAATTCCTGGTGCCGTGACTCGGATCCAGAACACAGGCTGAGAAAGGAGGACCGCAGACTGCCCCCCCCGAACCCCGAGGCGCCAAACTTGAGAGGTAAGAGACCTAATTCAAAATCTCTATTGGGGTTTCGGAGGAGGACTGCCTGTAGGCTCCCAACTTGGCCGTGGTAACTGGATCTGAACCTTGTTAAAACAGGTCAGTCTGAACCTTACTGCCGGCTAAAATTTTCTGTCTGGTAAAGGATCCCATTTTGTGTCTGGTAACGTACGTTTTATTTAGGGAGAAACTGTATGAAGCACCTTCATCCTACAGCACATCGGGCTTGTCGTTAATTAACTAAGGCGGTGTGGGGGAGGAGGTCTGGCTGACTGAATGAATGTGCATGTGTGTGTATTTAGAAATATGAGCCACTGACCAGGTCTGAGACTACGGTTGGGTTCAGCCGCCCCAATTCTGCCTGACAGGGCAGTTTTGAAAGCAAGGGGGCCCAACTGGAACCTCGTGACCCAGTGGACAGGGCTTCCCAGTGATTGAATAAATGTGTGTGTGTGCATTTAGAAAAATGAGCCACTGACCAGGTCTGGGACTAAGGCTGGGTCTAGCCGCCCCGATTCTGCCTAAAAAAGGTAGCGTCGAAAGCAAGGGGGCCCAGCTGAAACCTCGTGACCCAGTGGACAGGGCGTCTGAGTGATTTTGTCTTTTCCAAACCCCTTGTCCCAGTAGCTTCTGCCGAGAGCAGGAGTGAAAGGATTCCTCTTGTGTTTCCCTTCCCATTTCCATTTTATGAGCCGGTGTCGGGTCAGAAGCCTTTTGTCTGGGCAGTGAAAAACTGCGGGGCAAGGCACTGAGCGGCCCGGACATCCTAAATAAGCCTCTCCTACGTCTCCCTGTGTGACTGAAAATGGGAACGAGTCAGTCTAAACAAGTTCCCGTCCCCCCTAAGGGGACTCCGGCGTACTTTATGTACACACACTATTCTCCCGAGGCTTGCAAGTACCTGGATAAGTGGAACTGGTATACTAGGGATGATCCTGTGAAGCATTTTCCACAAGAAGGAACATTTGATCAGGATAAAATAGTGCACTTAAGAGGGGCTTTAGAGTCCCGTGGATCCAAAACACCACAAAACCAGTGGGACGCGTTCTTTTATTGGTATGATGAAATGTCCAAAAGGCGGACAGAATCTCAAACTAGGAGCCTAAAAGACTCTCAAGAAAAATTAAAACAGCAGTTACAAGCTGTTCGGGAGAAATTGGCTGCTCCCCCAAATTACACGCCGGCCACCGCTCCGATGTATCCAGCATTGCCCGGGGCGCCCCCACCACCGGAGCCAGCAGAGGATATCCTTGACCTTTGTTCGAACCCTGCTCTCCTGGGACTCCCACATCAGCAACAACCGGTTCAACATCAGGCTGCAGCCCAGGCTAGTAACTCATTAGCTGAAGCTCCTTCAGTAAATCCATCCACGGAGCTTAATAGTCTGGACTCATCCACCATATCTGCCACTCAATCATCACCAGTGTGGCAATTTACTCCTGGGTCACAACCCACCACAGGTGTATTTAGAAGAATGGGAATAGGCATGGAAAGATCTCCCATCAATCTTAGATCCCGAGCTGCACAAGTTTACCCCCTAAGACAAATGCCAGGCATTGGCACCGATGGACAAAATATAGTAACCGTGCATGCACCCTGGACTCCAGGTGATCTCTACAATTTAACTCAAAAATTCCCCAAAATCAGGGAAGACCCAGAAAAATTTCAGGAAGAATTGCAGACTGTTATAAATTGTTATAATCCAACATGGGCTGACATTAATCAGCTCATGCGATCGATTTTGCCCAAGGAAACTATGCTACGTCTGTATGCTGCCTGTACTTGGCCAGATCAAAACCCAGGGATTGGCCAAGACTTTATTGACAAGAGAAATGCTTTGGTTCAGGCAGTTCTCACAATTTGCCCAAAAAAGGCAGACTGGACCAAAATAAATACCTGTAAACAAAACAAAAATGAACACCCCAGTGACTATTTGGAACGCCTCAAACAGGCATTTGAACGATACTCAGGAATGGATAACCCAGTCGGAAATGCTAAACAAGCAATAGTGGCAGCATTCATCCAGGGACTTAACCCTAAAATTGCTGAGAAAATTCAAACAGTAATTATTGGCTGGGAAACTAAAGATTTGACTGAAGTCCTTGCTGCGGCTAACCATTTTCATAACAAATTGGAACGGTCTAAAGACAATGCCGAGTTTAAGTTAATGGCCTTACAGATTTCTCAGTTGCAGGGTCCAGGTAGAGGAAGGGGACGAGGACGGGGAAGGGGAGGCCCGGGTAGATTCAGGGGAAGAGATAGATCCTTGAGCCCACAAAACCCAGGCTATGGGAACCAATGTCATTATTGCAAGCAAGAAGGACATTGGAAATCAGAATGCCCCAAGCGCCCCGGCCAAGGACCCAGACCCCAGTCCCTGCCCCCACCTCCACTTCCTGTCAATTTTCCCAGTGTTGAATAGGACAGCCTGAGGGACAGTGACATCATCGCTCCTTTGCTTGCTACTGACCAATCTGGTCCGTTTGTTGAATGCCTTATTTCTGGTAAACCTGTCTCCTGTCTTGTCGACACCGGAGCATCCCGCTCCACGCTAAAGGCTGCTGAGTTTCCTTTTCTACCTTATTCTCCTGAAACTATAAATGCTGTCGGTATAGGCGGACAACCTATCCCACATCCCGTCTCTGAACCTGTCTCCATCTCTATTGGCCCTTTGTCTGAAAATCATGCCTTTCTTCTTAGCCCCTGTGCACCTGTCAACCTTCTTGGTAAGGATTTGTTGTGTAAACTGGGATGCGTGATTTATTGTAGCCCAGATGGTGTTTACCTTGAGGTACCAGAACATAGGGAAACTGAGCTTGTGGCTTTGCTAACCCAGGAGTACTCTGAACCTGACACTTCCTACTTGCAAGAGGAACTGTTGGCACGAGTACCTCCACAGCTGTGGTCCACCCATGCAAATGAAGTGGGGCACATGCTGAGTGCTGAACCAGTGCGTATCATCTTGAACCCTGCCAAGCCA
>NW_005842218.1:1045064-1049766 GCF_000455745.1 Alligator sinensis
TTTCTGGTGCTGGTTATGTTTGTTGTTAAAATTCTTTGTCCCTCCTGTATCTAAAAATGGCACTGATATCCTTATATATCACACTTGGGTATCTCAGTATCACCCAAGGGGGGTGGGAGAAAAATTTGTACTTGCAGATCTCCCGTACGGTGGCTCAAGCTGGAAATAAAAGTGACTGCTGGATATGCTCTCACAGCCCAGCGCACCTACAACAAGGAATCCCAATGATCGGAGTACCAATATCCCTCCGGCAATGGGGAACAATAAACGGCGGCTTCGTTAGACACTACTCGTTAGCTGCCCATCGGTCCGCTCCTAAAGAATGGAGGGCCGCCCCTGCTAACTGGATAATCTCCCCAAGAGTAGAGGCGCCTTTCTGTTACAGATCCAACAACACCGGAGCTTATAATAAAGCCACACCTGTAGGACACTACCCTCATTGCCTAACTACTCTAGATTATAGCCCCAATAGCACCAGTGGAATCCTGTTGGGTAATGTACCCTCTCTCAATTGTACAGGATTCATGGTCTACAACTTTTCTAAGGAACCTCATGTTGCTCTCATTGCAAACAGATCGGAATTTTACATTGACTCCAATTTTACTTCTTGTAATATATCTCGGTCCAGCAGGATAACAGCTGAACGTGGTCCGTCCTATACGATGCATATTAATCGAAAGTGCCGGATATGGCACAACACCTGTCGAGATTTGAGTACCCTTTCTGCCCCAGGCCTTTACTGGCTCTGCGGAAACAGGGCTCATAAAATCTTGCCCTGGAATTGGGTGGGGGCATGCACTCTTGGACGTGTTATCCCTGGTTTTGAAATGCATAGTACAATATATCTGGAACAAGTAAAAAATTTCAACCATCACATGAAAAGGGCGGTTAACCCCTTAGCTACCAGAAACACAGGGTTCCATCAATTTGTGAGAACCTTCATACCGTGGCTTGGAGTAAGAGAATTGGAACTAGCCATAATTAACATTTCAGCCACAATGGAAGCTATGGGAAATGCCACTGCGGATGCAATTCAGGCTCTGCAAGAAGAGATCTCCCAGATCTCACAAGTAACTATACAACACCGCGTAGCCCTAGATTACCTATTGGTATCCCAGGGAGGAGTATGTGCCTTAGTAAACTCCACCTGTTGTGTCTATGTCAATCAGGACATGCGAATTGAAACTGACATTCGTAAAATCCGAAGTCAGTTAAGGGTCTTACATCAAGTGGCCTCAGAAAATACTGACTGGGGTCTAAAAGAAATGTGGTCTTGGCTAACCTCCTGGCTCCCAGATTCCGGGGCCCTTGGCAAGAAAATCCTGTATGGAATATTGTTTGTCTTGATAGTTCTGATAATGTTTTATGTCTTAGTGCAACTGATCCTCTGCTGCGTGAAAGCCAGCAGGAGAAGCTTTAGCAAGGCAAGAAAACCCACAGCAGAGTCTAGAATAATGGTATTACAAAAGTGTGAGCAGATTGAAAGAAAACATGAAAGGCTGCATGATGAAATAGAGGGGCTCATGAGAATAAAAATTTAAGGGTAAAGTGAGACTAAATAGTCTCAAAGGGGGGGAACTGTGGAATCAGAAAAAATATATGCCTTAAACTTTGACTATTTTAGTTATAAGATGACATAACCGCTTTGTGGAGAATTGCTGGCTCTGTATAGTAGAACAGATAAGAGAAAGTGTTTGTTCTTTGTAACTCCTCTGCAACTGCTTCGCTCACCGCGGCCTTGAAGATAGCAAAAAGTATGTACAACTCTGATTTGCAGGTGCAAGAAGGAGGTTTGTGAACTAACCTCGCCTCCCCCATTAGTTCCCATCCTGATTACAGCAAAGAAATAATGAAGTAATGTTATAGCCGCTTTTCATGCTAATTTCACTATATGATCACGTGAGTTGTAAGCAACTGTTAAAAAGTATATAAGCCTCCTGATTTTGCTCTTGGGGGGGGACCCCTTCCAAGTGCTTGGGAGATCCATGTCACTTTGGAGTCCCCCCTACAGCTGTAGTTTCTTTTGAATAAAAGCTTCTGCTGACCTGACCCAAAAGTATGCTGCGTGTGTTTCCACGACAAAGTTAATTCCTGATGTAAATATCTTTTTTCCAGATACTAGACATTTACTGTTTGATCTAGGTTATTATGGTCTTTAGTATTTTGACGTTCTTTTACATAGGATGCAGGAATTTTGAGTCAGAATGAAACACATTTTTGATTAAAGCAGAGAAAGAAAGTAAAAAGAAAGGTACTTTGGTCTAGCTAGAAAGAGGGAACTGCATTCCAGTGAGTTGTCTGCTACCAGTAACGAATGTTCAGATATAGGACTTTACATAGCTGAAACCTGCTGTCTAGTTAGCGAGTTTACCTAATGATGGATATACAGGTGGTTTCTTTTGAACCCATGGGGCAGAGCACTCCCCAAGAAGGCTAATGCCCCTCCAAAGCAGATGACAAGTTTACTTGCATATTGAAGATGCTAAGTTTTCTATGGAATTAAGCCTAAATTAGCTAGGACAGGTGAGGAGACAGACCCAGTTCATACTAATATCAAGGGCGTCTGTGAACTTTTGAAACCTACCTGCATAATGTTAGGGTAGAAACAGATCTGGATCAGCTGTGGCAGGATGCATTCAGCCACACCTGATCCAGTTTACCGTATGAAACAGACATCACATCTTGTCCAGCATTGGGCAGGGGCAATGTGACCTGTTTGCCTGGGGATTTCCCACATCCTTCTCTGCCCCACACTTCCTTGCTGGGACCTGTGGAGGCACAGGTTAGTGCCGGAGCTGAGGAATCCCCAGAGCCACGTGCCTCCATGTTAGGACCTGCACTCTATGTGAAGCACAGGTCGGCATGGCTCCCAGTTCGAAGGCACAGGGCACTGGGAATTCCCTAGCTCCCACACCACCCTCTGCCTCCTTGCTGGGATCTGTGCCAACCTGTGCTTCACATGGAAGCACGAATCAGCTCAAGTCCTCACACAGAGTGCTGTGGAAGTCAGGGAATTCCTGGTGATCCCAGTGGCATGTCTGTTTAAACAGGGAAACCCTGGCTTTCCCTTCTTACTCAGACATGTCCTTCGAGATACTGGGGATGTACCGAGGTAAGTGAAGAAACCTTGACTTTCCACACTCACCCAGACATGACCTCAGAGATCCAGGGGTGCATCTTGGTAAGCTGGGAAAGCCTGGCAGGCACTCCAAGGGCTTGAATAGCACAATTCTGCCCAGGAATTCCTGGGTTGCTGAGGATTGGGCCCCTCAACCCCCTTGAACTCCAGGTTGCCTGTGCTCTCCCACTGTTAGGAAATAGACACCTGCCACACTGTAGCAGCAGAAATGATTACTACCTTCTGTCACAGCCACAAATTTGGGCATTTGTAGTGAAACAAAGCTTAGGGATGTCCATTTGTCTTTGCTTTGTGCCACCATACAATTTTTATGACAGCACAAAGGCAACATCTGTTTTCATCCTGAGATAACTTCTGGCTAAGAACAACAGTTAGTTTCAAAACAAGAAAATGGCAAACATGGAATCACAAAAGTGACATCACAAAGAGGTGGTTAATTGACAAGTATGAACGGGACCAGGGACTCCAATCCCAGTACTTTTGTACAGCAAAATCACCACCACATCTTTCCCATGTTTTAAATATTAGCACTACCAATATCTACAATGGAAGGTAATACAAGGCTGAGAATTTATAGACATACTATTTACAATGTTTATCTGACTCCATTTCAGTGACCAGGAGCCAACCACAAAGATGAGCAGGTCACTTACCTCAGCAGAAAGGTCTTTTTTTTCATTAACTGACTGGCAGTATTTCTGGAATTCAGTGACAGATCCCTGTAAGGGAAAGTAAAACTGATCATAGGAATACTTGTTTTGCTACAGTCCACTTCTTACTACCTGAAGTTTTATAGTCTCTTTGTAAGTGAAGACTTGTAGCCCTTACTAAAAAGGAGCAAGCCCATAGTTGAGGATACAACACAACAGCAAACTGATATTTTTGCTTTCTGGTGGCAACATTGATACCATTGCATGGTAGAACCTGAATTCTTTACAGGACTAGGTTCCTCATCCTCTGCAAAGATGAGAATTTGTGAACTAGCTGGGGATACATACAACTGCTGAGGAATTACAGGTGATTGTAGAAGCAGCATGCTCTGAAGCAAAGGCTGCAGGAAGCAGCTGAATAGTTTGTCTTTAAATCTGAGAACCTACTGCAAACTAAGTGGGTTGTGAAGCTCCCAGATACAAATGATTTGGGTTCTACCATACAAAAGTCCATCTCTCTCTGAAAACAAAATGCATTCAGAGTCAAATCCCAGTTACAATCGTCTCGGACGGCCAGAGCCGACTCGAGTTACGTTAGAAATTGGTCGTACGTTAGAGCGGGCTGGTGAATGGAGAGGCAGACACAACTTATTGGTTGTAAAAAACTTTACTCACGCCGCTTGCAATCACGACGCAGGTGGTCCGGTCGTCGGAACAACCACACGAGTTGTTCCAGCTGGCGGGGCCCAAGCCAGTTAATCCGTCTGCAATTCGAAGCCGGCGGGGAAAGGGGTACGTCGGGGTTGCGCTCGGTGACAGGAAGAAAGATCGATAGGTGATCAGTCTATCGATCGGCAGCTGCAAGTCAGATAACTTCAGAGGCACTCTGCAGCGTGCTCAAAGCTCTTTGACT
>NW_005842218.1:1055642-1084177 GCF_000455745.1 Alligator sinensis
GGGAAGAAAGATCGATAGGTGATCAGTCTATCGATCGGCAGCCGCAAGTCAGATAACTTCAGAGGCACTCTGCAGCGTGCCCAAAGCTCTTCGACTTGGGCGGAAGTCGCACGGAATTTTAAATGGCCAGCGAGCCAATTACTAGCCGCCACGTGTGAATAATTTAGCACTGGCCAATAGCGGGGCAAAAATTTACATTCGAATAGCGGGAACTCTTTGCACCGTGCATTTCTGTGCTGCAAAGAAGAAATGCATCCTGCAAAGGAAACTGCAAATTGGCGGGAACTCTCTCCTACACGCGGGTTCTCAATTGCAGCAGAACACTCTGCCGTGCAAAGGAGCTCTCATGTGGCCAGGAAATTCCACAGTGCCGAGGCACCAAAATCACTGGGTTGTGACAACAATTAAGTCAATTGCAAGGCCCCTGGCAGACATTAATTTTACCTTATAATGGGATCTGAGGAATTTTACACAGATTCCAGAAATGGCATGTCCTGCCATGCCAGATATTTAAGATCTGGCATGGCAGAATATGTGGATCTGGAATAAAACATTCCTCAGTTCCCACTGCATATCTGTTAGCCCAGGGGTACCTTGGAATCTGGGAACGGCTTTCCAATTCCAGGCTCTCTGCACACTTTGACTTTCAAGGTGGATGGGCAGCTTCACATAAGGGAGCAGGTCCCCAATGCTGGGCTGCCTGCATGGCAGCAAATTTAAAGTTGCACCTGGAAGCCTGACATTGGGAAGCCATGGTGGCCCAGCATGCCCTTTAAATCTGCACATGTGCTGGGAGGCAAGCATCAGGGAGCCACTCCCTGATCCTGGGCTTCCCATGTGCCTCGAACTCTGAAAGGCTTCCTCACCATCCCAGTCAACATTGCCACCAGCTTGCATCATGGAGCCAGCGGCTTTCCCTTCTGTCTCCCTTGGAAATGTCACATATGCCAATAAAAGTGAGATGCAAACCTAGCACAAAGATGTTTCACATTTAAAAAGTAACATCCCTTTGACTGGTCTGCCATTTTATCCTGTGCTTGTTTGAATATCTGGCATGTTACAATAAATTGCACAATAAATGTAACATCTTGCAGGGCTCAAGACTCTCAGTGATTTTAATGTAGCTAAGCTGACTTGCACCACAGCAGAAGATCAGCAACTGTACACACAGACACAAAAAGATGTCTGAGAATTGTTTTAGCTTACTCTCATTACTGTAACACTGTAATGAGTAGGAAACAGATTTAAAACTAACAAGAGAATGTACTTTTTTATGCAATGTGTAGTTAACTTGTAGAATTCATTGCCACACAAATGGTGGAGGCAGATAGCATACCCAGGTCCAAAAAGAGAATAGGCAAACTCACGGATGACAGATCTATTAATAGCTCTTGAACAGGATAATCGGAGATGTTTCCTCTGGGATCTCTAAGCCAATAATGATAGATGCCAGGGAGGGTAATGAATAGGGGATAGATCACTCTAGATATATGCAGTTCAATGCTCTCTCTCTAATGGATCCACTCTTCCCACTGCTGGAGATGGGATACTGAGCAGAAAGACCATCGGTTTGACCCAGCATGGTAATCCTTATGTTCTTCCTAACAGAAATTCTATTGAAATATATGCTAATCACAACTCTGGCACAGCTTCAAATGAAGCTGAAAGAGTTCTGACAATATGTACCAAGGAACTAACTAAAGGTGATTAGTTGTAGAGTACAACATCATTATTGTAGAGTAATTTACTGTAGACTTAACCCTATTGTAAATGTACCCTGAAGTAAAAAGTAGACATGCAGCAGGTTTTCCTAGTCTAATAGCCTGCAGTAGGTGGTGTTACATGCATTGTCATGGGGTAACAGGGGAGCCAGCTTGCATTGAGAAAACCTTTATTTTAGGGCAGAATGGCTTATGGGTGTTGATACATGATTGGTACAGTTACTCCTCACTTTTGGAGGGTAACTTTTTCATGATGTAGAAAGACTTACATCAGTGAAAGGCTGTGCACCATGGGTTTGTTCCACTTTGTTACAAAGCACAGTCAGCTTACACTACTGTGTCCTCATCCTAAGTGGCAATTAAATTTTAATTTGAAAATCCATGCTGGTTACCTTTTTATTAGTTTTCAGTGACTTGTGGACATTGGAAATGATTGTTCAGTTTTTCAGTCTGTCAGAGGGGTTATTTATTCTAATTCTGCTGAAACACTTGAAAAAGCATTACAGTGATACCACTGCCTTTGTCCTGGCCCTGCCTCATAAAATATGAAATTAAAACAAGAGTATATTCAAGAAATATACTTTACTGCATTTAGTTAATGTCATAATAAATATTTATAAACTTGGTACTACATGAGTTGGAGCAGCACTATACTTAAAGAAAACCTTGTGTTTAATTATAAAATCAGCTGTCTGATTAGATTGCAACATTAAGTCTCTAAAATGTTAGCCCTACTGTAGGAGCGTGCATGTATTTTGGATTTACCTACATGGAACTCAAGCAGGGTGGAATAAATAAATCATATTCCACGCATTAGGAGGTATACAGGCATCTAAAAGCAATCCTATTCCACCCTGTTTGAGTCTCTGTAAAACTGTGACTTTTGTAATGGGCCTCTATCTTGGTCTTAAGACTGTCACAAAAAGAAGCGAGGAGAAAGAAACCCATTTATTTTTTGCATTTCTATTTTTCCAAAGGACTCCAACAGGTTGGAATAGGATCATATTTAGATACTTAGGCATCTCTGAGGTTGGATAGGATCTGGCCCATTTTGCACAGTAAGGTAGGATGTGAATTCACAGTGCACTAGCTACTCTCCATTACCTCCCTGAGGTAGAAACAGCTGACATAGATTAAATCAATGTGGGGTGACCTACCTTGCACAAAGGCACTTTCCATATGTGCACTATGCACTAAAAAGTGACCAGGCAGGAAGTCTGTGTAGAGTGGCTTTGCTGCTGTGTAGAGTTTTAGCTTACTGACGTCTTTGTGTATGCAAGTCCTCTGCTGTGCGATATGTTTACAGCAGCTTTTCAGCTGTCAAGGATGCCAGGAAAAATCAGATAGCTCAACTTACTAGTAGATTTTTTTTTGTTACCTCACTGAAAACACAGTTCATGATTCTAATGAACCTTTCCAGCCTCCAGAGCATTTTTAGTTTTAGAGATTTATCTGTGAACAAATTCATAATGCATGGACACTTACTATGATATGGAGAACCTACCATAGTCTAGAATAGCAATCTCCAGGACAAGCTGTATTTTTCTTCTTATGGAAAAATACCAAGAGCTCATTAATAATACATATCTGAATTATCACTCACTGGATGAAGCCGCTGTAGCAATTCTGCCATCTTTTCCTGAAGGTTCTTCAGTTTTTCTTTTGTAGCTTTAATTTGTAACTCACAGCCTCTTTGTTGAAATTCCCAAACTTTTGCTACTTCACAAGAGTGGCTAGTTATAGACTGAATTTTCCCAAGTAGCTGCCTTTCATATTCAACAAAATAGTCTTTTATAACCTAGAGTTGAAATTGTAAGTGTATTTTATTAGAATTAAAAGCAATACGACTCACCTGTATAAATATATTTGATTTTAATGGATAACTGATTTATTGCAGTCTATCACACTTGAACACAGAGTAGCCCAGCATAAAAATGGACGATGAAACCTTGCTTTCACTGTTGACAACACTTGACAGTGTGGGAAGAATTCAGTCATAATATTTTCCTTTATAACCTCCTACCCCCTTTTGTCTTGTCTAAACCATGTTGCAAACAGAAACATTTCTCTTAAAATGCCTCCTCTTTTTCCTAGAAAGCTAATGAGGAATGCTTAAAGGCTGCCCATTGAAAATTATTGAAATTTCTGCTCCTCTATTTACTGACAGAGGGAATGAGCTAAGAGTGTAAGGTTCTTACTGAGATGCGGAAACAGAGATAGCTCTACAAAGCCAAAATTCATATTGTTCTGCCTATGTGAATTATGTTCTGCATTACTATTTTGAAAGAAATGGAGTTCCATACTAGGCTGGATTTTGTGTTAAAGAGAGTGGTTGGAAAAGAGTCCCAACATTTTTAATTTGCTCTCCATTAGACAGTAATTTCATCACTAAAGGGTCACATACCACTAATACACTACAGAAGTGTTGCCCCACATTACCACAGTGCTGTGACTCTTCCAAAGATACTTCATGATCATGGCAATTCTTAGCAAATCTGAGGCTTCCTTTTGGAAACTACAGTGGATCAGCATGCACATTGTTTACAAAATTGCTATTTAACTGACTTCTGGTAGGCAGAGAAAATTAATCTATACCTTAACCTGGGAACCCAAAGGACAAAAGCAGAAGGAAAAATCCTCCACAAGAGAATGCTGCATCTTCCATAACTGAGAATGAACAATGTAAAGACGTTTTCAAAGGGAGATACAAAGTAAAGCTGCCTAGGCAGCATGTACAACTGAAGATAAGTTAAACAGGAAATTTGTCAGCAGTCAGCAGGGAAGGATGAAATGTTGTTGGACAATTTTACCAATACGTTGAGTGTTTTTAAAAACTTTCCAAAAGCATGTAAAAGGTCATATATATCACCATTCTCAGTTATTTAATAATGAAGTAAGTAAAGTAAATAACTGGGGCAGGGGCTGGACTCGATGATCTTCCAAGGTCCCTTCCAGCCCTAATGTCTATGAAATTTATCAACCTGCTTTCTAGAAGCATTGCTAATAGATCTTTAGGTGTTTTAATCAACTAGCAATGGAAAGACTTAGCATGCTTACTTTCACCATGTTTTTGTTAAATTAGATACACTGGTAATACTATATTTGCTCAACTATAAAACAAGTTTTTCCCCCCAAATCAGCATAGGGAAAAGAGTCTTCATCTTATATTTGCATACCAGCAACTTTCCCTCTTCCTCCTTCTCCAATAAATACATTGGCTATCATTAAACTGCTGCTAAAAGCAGCATGTGCTCAGTCATGAAAACCAACTATGAAGTTGACTGAATACAGCCCATGTTGAGTATGCCCATATCACACATAGCTCATATTGGGCAAACACTGATGGAAACCCTTTTGCATGTGTGGCCATTTAAAAAAAAAAAAAAAAAAGGTCAGTTACTTCCCCAGGAGGGAATGAGCACTGCGCCTGGAAGTACTGCAATGCTAGGCTGGCAGTCAGAGATGCCACAGCAAGCTCCAATACCTTCCTCTGGTGCCAAGAATGGTGATGGAAACTTGTTAAGTTTTTTCTTGGTTAGTGAAACCTTAAAAAAAAATGGACAGATGTTTCTACAAGTGGGAACAGGCACCAGGCCTGGACATGCTGCAATACCAGGCCAGCACATGGTAGGCTGGGACAAGCTCCAAAACTTTTCCCTGGTTCCAAAAATGCTGATGAAACCCACCATAAGGACAGACCACTACTGAATAAGATCTAGTGCCCATTGTGCTCAGCCGCCCTTAGCACTAACACATTTAAAAGTCATAGTAAGCCACTACATCAAATCTATTTTGACTTCCTCTTCACTCCCACAGAGGAGTTGTGCCTTTCTTTTCCATTTCCAATGATTCATGTTTCTTCACTAGCCTGAAATGTCTGGCAAACATCACCAAACTGTTATGCAGCTGAGAGGCCCTGTTGCTGTCTCTCTCAGCCTGTTGCATGGGATTAGTGTGGCCCTGCCCTTTATAGCATGAAGACAAATCAGGCAGACCCATGCCTCATCTGCAAATACATTTTGGAGGGTCCTAGGACTTATGACAAGAACACCCTGTTCCAGTCGTGAGTAGGGGGCTAATTAGCATGTGGTTCCTTTGGGGTGGGGTGTGGGGCTGGAGTTCACACATACTGAGCAATGCTGGGCTGTGAGCCACCATAGCCTGAAATGCTGTTGACTCTGCTGGAGCACAGCCTAATGAACTATCTGATAAGTCATGAGCTTTTTGGCATTGGACTAATATGCAGAGTTTGTACTATGCATAAGTAGGTACAAAAATTGTGCTTAAAAGTATGTTAATGGACTGCCTGTGCTGAAATTTGCAGTAGTCAGGGTTGAAGGCAGAGTCAGACCCCTAACAGTCTCCTGTTCCCCTCTGAAGTTCCTGCCCTCCTTTCTGTCCCTTTCCTGCTCTTATGGGTATATGCAGCTTACTTCCACATTGTGCTTGGGGACAAAACAGAGCCTGTGCAGGGTTTGACAGTAAGGGGGGTGGGGCAGGAACACCACAGGGGGAAGTTGTGGGGGCAGAGGTCCATGGGATCCCCCCAGCCAGTATTTACCCTGTTATTTCAGTGGAAAGAGGATGAATTCAAGACAACACTCTGATAATTATGTTCTACACCTAGAAAATTATAACAAATTTTCCATATATAGAATCTAAATATGGGGGGGGATTATTCAGGATTGTCTTGTACTCAAGTAAATACAATAATTCTTTGAAGAAAAATAGAAAGAGAAGAAAATGATTTTAGTTTTAAGAAACCTTTGACAGATTTAATCTTACAAAATAAAGTAATTTTCTCAAGAAAAAGATAGTGAGTGCAGAGTATGTGAAATCAACTGGGTTCTACTTGACTGTTTTATTCTTGTTTGGAGAAGACAATTATCTGGCTATCACATGGAACACCATCTTAAGAAATAGAAAAACCTTCCTATTCTATTCACACATTTTATCCATTTAGAGCCAGTACCTGAAGAGAGACCTTAAGAAAAGAAAAGGCCAGGGGAGAGCTGAAGATATTAAGAAAATGAGTTTCATCCCTTACAATTCTCTTGTTTAGTACTTATTTACACTTAAAGTCAGCAGGATGAATGCACTGACAGTCTTCACTGGTTATCACTAAGAAATAAGCTACAAAGGTAATGGATATATTAGGATCATGTAATACACTAAGAGTACGATCCTGCATTCACTCTCTCCCATGAAAAAGCCGTTATTCTTAAAAGTAATCCCCCTGAAATTAATGAAGTACTCTTGCCAGTAGAAGTGTCTGACTTTGAAGACTGAACTTTAATGCACTAAGGCATTCTATATCATTGTTCTTAAATGACCAGACTGTTTTGTTGGGTCTTTGATGCATTTCCCTATGACAATTCTTGTTAGATATTTAAATTAGACATACTTGAAAGAATAGGTTTTTGAATGAACGTTTGGTTGGGTTTCAGAAAAATAAGCACCTCCGGTTTCACTGGTAGAGTACTGGCAGTGACAACACTAACCATACTTCTTTATAAACTGGCCATCTGCATTATTTTAAGAATAAGTTGGCATAAAGCATAAATAGCCTAAATTCTATCCTCAAGCACACCTAAGAAACTTCTGGGTACACTAAAGTCAGAAATGCTTTAAGAGTATAACTGGGAACCAAATTTTAACTCAGTTTTACTGACCTAAGCTTAGATGTTTTGTGCACTGGATATTATTTAAGGAGACTGTATCTCTTAAGTATATGTAATAAATACAGCTAAAAAATTCAAAACTCTGTAAGTGAAATAATTCTCTTTTCCCTGGAAACCTGCATACAAAATAATGTACTATACCCATCAGATGTCATATCAGTTTAGAATATAAATGAATTACATTTAATAGCTTTACCTGGCTGCTGCACAATGCTGGCTTCTTTAGTAGTTCAGAAAAACACTCTGGCTATTTTTATGAAAAAAAATGAGAATTAAGATTTACACTTAGGCCTTAAGGATATTAGAGTTAAGCATAGGCTTTGCAGGTGCTCAGAGAAATTGGTTTAATAATAAGATAATAAGTATAAATAAATAAATACAGAAAAGAGGCAAAGGAACAGAGTCCTACATCAACCAGCTGGGAAAACAAAAAAGCAGGCTCCAAAGAGTTGTTTCTGTGGTTCCAAAGGGGCAAAGTGAACCTTTACTATCAACTGGAGAAGAGTAAAAGTTTTTCACAGTTGAGTTATTCATTTACAGAATTGCAGTAATGTCAGAATGTAAAAAAACAAACAATGCTGGAAGAGACTATGGTGACAGGATGAGACAGAACTAGAAACCCTTCTGGCTCTTTGATTTAAGACAAGAGGTCATAGTAGTCGCTTGACCTATAGGAGAATTCATCTCAGCTGGCTGGAATAGTAACTCTGTATGGACATTTTCTAGAGAGCATTGCATCACATTTAATATAGCAGGACTAAGAGAAGAGTTCCTCTGTGCTTGGTGTCACCCATACACAAATATGTAAGTAATTAACTTCCTCTTATCCACAGTCTTCTAGGGTAGGGACAGACATTACACATAAACCAGTTTAAGTGATCAGAAACTGGTTTAAACCAGAAGCTGGTTTAGTGCACATGATCCAGTTTGAAAATGGATGAAACCAGTTTGAGATAAAACTCACTGAATGTAAACTTAACTGATTTGGGTCAAACCAGTTTATGCAATGTCTGTCCCAGACCCCTTGCTGATTTAAGTTAAATTGGAGTCCCCCAGCATCCCGGCATGCTGTCTGGGCTGGGCGGGGCTCTCTGCTCCACAGAAGGGCTGGCCCCTCCCTTCTGCTCCCTGGCCAGAGCTCCAGCAGAATTGCAGGTACAGCAGGGTCTGCTGGCTTTCCCATGCCCCCTTCTACCCCCCTCTCACTACTCGCTGCTTAAGCAAAGATCCCTTCCTCCTCCAAAGCATGGACCGTAGCCAGCATGTAGTATGCTAGCTAATGCTGTGTAAGGCTCTGGCAGAGACTGCAGACACAGCAGGGTCTGTCTGGCTTTCCCCTGCCCTCATCCACCCCCCCACTTGATGCTCAAGCAGGAAATCCACGCCCCCTCCCCCCCCATCTCCCACAGCAGGAACCCCAGCCCCAGGGACTGTAAGCATGTGGTATGCTAGCTAATCCCGAGAGCTGTCTGTGTTCATGTCTTTCTCCAATTTCACTGGGCTAGGCAGACAAAACAGTGACTGCTAAGGGCTTTTGGAACTAAGCAACAGGTCAGCTGGTGAGCTGTTTAAGAAGTTTGACGTAATGGAGAGAGGCTACTGTTTTGCTATTTGGGTAATAAAGACTGTTATCAGCCCCCTGGCTGGCTTGCTCACCTGTCAGTTGGTGAGCAAGTATGACAAAGCAGGGAGGGAAATTGAAAGGCTCTGTATTATCAACAGATGTATAAACTGTACACCCCACCTTGCCTCAAAGTGCTAGCAAGGGGCTGGCAACACTCGCTTCTTGAGCAGCCAGTGGGGAAAAGCCTGAGATGGTGTATGCAGACCTCCCTAATCAGAGGTCCTCCCATGGCCTGGCCTGGCCTGGCCACCGCCCGCCCCCCCCCCCTCCTCTGCTCAGCACTGGAAGGAAAGGGAAGGCTGCTCTAGCCCCCCACTCCCCCCAGGCTTTTAACTTGAGCCACTGCAGGCATGTGCCTCAATTTCCTCAGTCCAGAGAGAATGTCTATCCAGTTTCAAACCAGTTCAGCCTAGCCAGGTTAGACTAACCTGCGAAGATTGAATCAATTCAGGCTCAGGCTTTTTGAATGTCTGTTCTTAGTCCTAAAGGTTTGTATGGCTAGCTTGCAATGCCAAAAAACTTTACAACAGGGTGAGTGGAGAAGGTGGTTGTTTTTTTTTTCCCCTAGGAGATTTCTGTATGTTTATAAAATCACCCTAGTTTTGGAGGGGTAATTGATTCAACCTTTGAATGCAAGGATAACTGATCATTGATCTTAGAGCAACCAAACCAAACCAAACCAAACCAAACCAAACCAAACCATCAAAGAGGTCATTCCCTTTCAAAATGAATGACCTTCTTCAGAAGGCAGAAGCAATTAGCTTAATTCCATGATGCAGAATAAGGTAGAAATATCACTTGTTTAAATTTAAAAAATAGTTTTCTCTGTTATGGCATGGAAAAACGTACACTTGGTGTGACTTCAAAGAAAGAGGGTGAACTGCAGATTGGGACTGTGCAACAGCTGTTGTGTTCTAACAGTTCCATGTACACGAACTAGGAGCGATATAGATGTGGAATGTGGAGAACTCCAACTTTCACTTTGAATGACACTGGATTAAAAATTGTGTTGCTACATTTGCACTGCTTCTAGGTTGTGCATGCATAACTGTTAGAACAGTTGTACTCAACCTTTTTTGCTGATGGTACAGATGGGCAGTGCCCCGCCCGTGTGTGGGCTGGATCCGGCTGGTGGTCCTGATCTGGCACCTGAGGCAGTCACAGTGGGACACCATCTGGTCATGAAGAGGAGCTGCAGGGAGGTGGCATGGGCTGGTCCTGAACCAGTTGTGGGGAGGAAAGGGGCATGGCCTAGACCCAAGCCAGCTGCAGAGGAGGGGAACATGGCAGAGAGGTGCCTGACCCAGCCCCAACCTGCTACTCCAGGCTTGGGGTTCAGGGTTTTTGGAGTATGACAGGGGAGAGGGTGACAAAATTTGGCAGTGGGGGAGTGATTATGGCAGCCATGATTTTTAGGGTTTGGGGTTTCACCCCCCCCAGACCTTGGGGATCATAGCTGTCATGATCCCTAGGGCTCTAGGGTGTGGAGAAACCCCTAGAGCAAGAGGATTACTGCAGGGAGGTGTATTGCACCTTCTGGGGTGAAAGGAGGCTGGGATCAGGCTCCCCCTGCACTGGCAAGAAGTTGCAATAGGATCTAATGCGTAATCCCATAATTGCACTTCCTGCCATGCATGTGTGGCATGGCACAAGGCGCGATTGTGTTAATCATGCATTAGATCCCATTGTGCCACTACTTGCATATGTAGAGGTTGCCTGAAGGCAATGGGAGTTATACTGCTAACTGCAGTAAAGGCAGGACAGTCCTGTTGGGATAGGCTGCCCTGTGGTTACTACCAACATTTTGAAAGGCTTCACACATTACCTACTATGGAAATTTACTAATACTTATCAAGCAGAGATGGATATTTCCCCATACTTGAATTAGGAAAGGCTACAGTCTTAATCCCTGCAGTTTTACATAAATAGTAATAGTCACCATTGTTTTTTACCTGTTAGAATTCATGTTTAGCCTCCAAGCTCACATACCTTAAATAGTGATATTAGTTCCTCAGTAGACATACCACTAATTTGTTCCTGTGACAGCTTACAGTCCGGCAAAAAATACAGCAGAACCTTTCTAAAAAAAATTCAACAAAAAATGCTACAGTCATTGTAAAGGTTCTGAAAAGACCAGTTAGCTCCAGAAAGTGAATTATATTCACAACCACAGACTGAAGTCCAGCACTCATGACAGCTCTAGTATAAGCTCTTTTGACATACTTCTTTATCATTTTCTCATTTACTATGCAACAAATCCACATATAGCAGGGAAAGCAGGTTTCCTCCAAATTTCATTTTTGCTGCAGAAAGGTTGGCAGCATCAGACTTTATGGCCAACTTTTCAAGAGTCTATGCAGATAATTACTTCTATACAAACACATTAAGGTAACCTATATGCTGAAAGGCCAGGTTTAATGCATTTCTCATTATTGACAGACCTGTCACCCAAGGAAACAGGTAGTACTCTTGCTGATTTCAGCAGATGTCTATTCAGTTTCATCCACATGGTAATTATCTGGTTGTTATGTTACCATTATATTCCAAAATTTAGTAAACTGTTTAATTATTATTGCTTCCACTGAACTTCTAACTTAATTATGAATCAGGCTTAGACAACATAGCAGATTAAACAAACATCTCTCTTGTTGAAATAGGGTATCTATTTTAATACATTTATCTATGTACACACCCTCCCTTTTAACATGGTATTTTCTCCCCAAAGAGTAATAGCACCATTAACAATTACTAATATTATGTCAGAAGAATGCTAAAGCATATTCAATGTTTTTTGAAGATTCTGCATGTTTGTTTTTATCCTTTAGGAAATTTTCCTCACTCAGTCAGGCTGGCTATACAGTAAGTGCTGGAAAGTACAGTAAGTACCAGTACTGGGAAGTACAGTAAGTACCAGTACTGGAAAGAGAGATAACAACAGTTCAAATAGAATTTTCATAGTTTTGCTAATTCAAGTCTAACACATTTTCACACCAACTCTTGTAATTTCATAGGATGTCAACCCCTCTGTAAATAATTAAGTAGGTTGTTCCCATTCACCTAAGGATCACATCTACTTTTTTTTAATTAAAAAAGTTGAAATACCAAAGTTGTTTGTTATATCTCCTTCTTAGGTGAATGTCCTAACTAATGTGTGGCAGAGACATAGGGGGCACTGACCTGTTCAGGGCCCTACTCTAACTCATGGCGCTTTACATAAAGCATTCTGAGTTAGAATGTGCCCCCCTCCTCCCACCCAAATTTGCCTGTTGGGTTGGAGGGGGAATCAAGCCTGCCTAGACTGGACCTTCTGGACCATCCCTCTCCCCAGCCCTGCCCTACTTCCCAGGTCCAAGGCTGTCAGCAGGGAGGGAGTGAAGGGAACAGCAGAAGCTGCAGGGCTGCTATGCCTGGCCTGAACTGGAGTGGGGGTGGTAAAATGTAGTCGGAGCCCCTGCCAACTACCCTAGCTGGGGGAAGTTGGGCTGAGACCCCAGGTGAGGGGGCTCTGTTCTACCCCTTTCCCCTTCAACTAAGGCCTGGCTTACTCAGCAGCTGCTACTGCGGCCAGAACTGGAGGGCGGAGGAGGCAGGGTGGAACAGAGTCCCCTTGCCTTGGGGGCAAGGCCCAATCTCTCCCAAAAACCCCAGCTGGGGGGCTGTGAGGTAGCTTGTGGGCGGCTGTGAAGTGAGGGGCTCCATTCCAACCCTCCACTCCAGCTCAGGCCAGGCATAGCAGCCCTGCACCTGCTGCTGCTCCCTTTCCTCGTCTACACTGACAGCCCCACCCAATTAACTCTTGAGGGAACACAAGTTCCCCAAGGTGCTCTAAAGCAGAGGTAATGTTACCTGGTTAATGAGGGTTAATTTTCTGTGTGATCAGCCATTTTAGAAGTACTCTGCAGCCATGCATGTGTAGGTCACAGCTGTACAGCACTTTTGGGGGCCAGATCATGTGAAAAATGTCACTTCTGTCAATGCATGCTCCTTCTGTGTGCACATTCACTCACTCTCTCTCTGATCAAATGAATCCTGCATTTTTTGCTGTAGAGTGGCATAGCTTAAACAGGGATGAAGAATGTCCCCACAGCTCTGTAAACTTGTTAGGGCACTATCCTGGTAAGTGGGACAGAAACTCAGATCTCCTACTTTTTTTTAATCAGACTGCTCCAACCACTAGACTGCTACATAAAAGGACACCATATGCACTTTCTCCTTGACTGTAAAATGAAAGAGTGAATTCCAATCAGTTCTGTGAAGGAATGGGTATAGGGGCCTATTTCCAGAAAACTGCTCCAACTGCAGATCCTCACTGCTTAGAAGGACCTCCCAACAGCCATGAATGAGGTGTCTGGATCCCAGGATTTAAAATTTGGTTCTGTCATCAGCATCTGCCTATGGCCTAGCTCCAGGCAGCAGGAGAATGAGCATTTTGACTCAAGGCAGCTTCCTGCTTAGTGTGTTTGTTTTGGAACCATTCAGAGTGCCCAATTTTCCACATACGTCATTTAAGGAGTCTTGGAGCCACTTTCCAATGTTTTAGATACCACTTAAGGACTAGTCTTTCACTGGATTTGGCCATCTTTCTTGCAGATCTGGTGTTGGAAGCTATGTCCCATTTTTGTAGTATGGATGTGGAATATATTCTGAATTCTAACATTTGTTACATATCACACAATAGATTTCTGTCTGAAGGCAGAGATTGCTTTTAAGGAGTCTTTCCCCCGTTCTATTTTCAAAAACATAGATTATAACTTTTTCTGTGGCCAGAAAGAAGCAGAAACCTCAAAAACAAAAGACACAAGGGAATCAGGTCAGGACCTGAAATCATAATTATTTCTGAAACAAAAAGAAAAAGAAAAAACAAAACAAAAAAATAATGACCAGCAGGAAAAATAAATCAAACGGCACTTGCTAATGAGTTAGGATTGCTACACAGACAATATGTATCTCATCAAGAAAATGTATCTTGGGCCAAGGTTCTATTTCACTTACTGAGCATGTAAGTGGATGTAGGGTCCCTATGCAGTACAAAACTCTACGCTGCTCAAGTCTTTGAAAAGCAGTTTAAGGGTTAAAGATGGACAACTTTCACCATCAAGCTCCATCTACATCTGTAAGCAATTCATCCAAACTCACAACCACTTTTTGCCCACTTGATGCAAGCCATTGTCCACAAGGAGGAACATAGTATTTCACTTCTGGTGACTTGAAAAATGACCCCTCAGCACTACACTCACTGTGTTGAAGCCAGCATTAGAGGAATCAGTAAATGCATGTCCTTGTTAAAAAAAATATTTGCTAATGCACATTTTGTAGCATTTATTGAACTTACTTCTTTTTCCATACAGATCCCTCAAAACTCGGAGATGAACTTCAAAACCATTAGCAAATTTAGGCAAATATCTTAATAAGTATACTCTGAGCCTGCTTGTACATGTCATGGGGGTTTATTTTGGTTTGTTCTCCCTAAATTGAAATAGTGAGCTTTTAAAAATACTGCTTCAATTTAGGGAGAATTCAACTGAATTAAACCCCTGTGACATGTACACAAGGGTTTAGGCCTGATCCTTACCTGCCTCTTTGGCAGCGGGGGCAAGCTGCTGGCAGGTCGATCGGTCCCCGAGCTAGGCAGTCCCAGGGGGTCACCACAGCTATGAAGGGAAGCACCAGCTCCCCACCCAGCCGTGGAGGGAAGCACCAGGCCTCCGCACAGGTAAGGCAGGCAGGCAGGCTCCGGGGAGATAAGGAAAAAAAAAAAGATCAGGCTCGTCCTTTTTTTTTTCCTTCAGTGGAGCCTGCCTGCATGGGCTGCTGGCAGGTCTCAAATAGTGAAAGTTTCCAAAGTGTAGCACTGCTCAACTGGGGCGGATTAAAAAGCTGCAGTTACACAAATACTGTGAAAAGCATCAGAACCATTCAAGTTAAAGCATTTGGCAAAGAAACTCTCACCTTAAGTGAGATGTTAATATCTCTACAGTTTTCTTTCCAGACAAGCTCTGGAGGGACTCTGTAAGCTTTGCTGTAGCAGCCGACTGCACAATCACTTGGACTTTTCTTTCAGCATGCTCTTTTAGATCTTCAGCCAATGAACTAGAAAAAAGTAGACCACAGATCAGTTGTAAGTGTTATGCCAAAAGGAAGTGATGAAGCGAGTATCTTTTTTTTAATCACCTTATTATAAACCATAGATACAGACAGAGCTGCCACAGTAAGAATGGGAATAGTTTTCAAATAAAGAGAGAGAGCACATAAACCTGAATATCTCAGGGACAGGAGGAACATACATATTATTTACTCACTCAGGGGACTGGCCTAGCAGGACTGGAACTGTGTATTCTGTTCTGTAATTTGACAGACTCCTGTAAGTCTGCTAAGCTGACTTCCCTGGTTTTAGGAAACAATACATTGCTTTTCCTAGGCTTATGTAGGTGCTACGTAAAGTACTGCATGATGCATAAATTATAGAACTTGCTTATACCCACAACATAAGGGGCTGAATTAGTTAGAGGAAAAATATTTACGATCTCATTCTGATATAGCATGACTTTAATGCTTATAATATTGCTTACATATACTTTCCAGTTACTGGACCCCTTTTGCATAGAAGTATGTGGTAACTTTTACACCTACTCACCTAAAGAAGTCAAGGTTTTTTACTGGACCAAGTGCATGACTTAGATGCATTTAGACAAGCTTTCAAGTGTAAGGCACCTGTGATCTGAAGAGTACCTTGCACTCAAAAAACTGTCCAAATCTCCCAACCATGCAGTTGGTCCAATAAAACATAATCACCAACAGAAATCCTTGTCTCTTTCTTATTTCCTGGATCATCACATGGTTCCTATGGAATTCTGACAGTAATTTCACATTTACCTAACTCTAATGGCTGCACTGAAGTGTGTTCCAGTTTATACTGGTGATTGGAATAGGCCTGAGGCTTGGAAGCAAATGTTCTGAAATTCACACAGTTCTAAAGGAAGATCAATTAAAATACATATTTTAATACTTATACTGTCACCACATACATAGTATAAATAAAAACCATAAAAAGTCAAGTCTTAATTTTACAGGGAAGCTGCTACTTACTGTGATAGCCTATAAAATCAATAGCCCTATTCTTAGTATGCTCCTTGGCATGTTGTATTCAATGTTATACAATATATTACTACATTTGGTATCATTAGCTACAGTCATTATAAATAATTTGAAAATGGCCATTTTGTATTTTGGTAATAGTACTATTCTCACCTTTCCACCTTTGAAGGAGGCACATTATTTCCCTTTATTTTTGCAGGATCCATCTGATCAAGACAAATGCATGTTTGTACGTCAGGCCACTTGCATTTTCCTCCACATAAATCTACACATTTAGCAAGGAACATGAGAAGAACAAGAGAACAAATTTCAATAATCGTTTGAATGTAATTTCTTAAAAGAATGTTTCAAAATTTATTGATATTTAATACAGCTGCTGTAACCCTATCTTGGTCCTTTTAAACACTATTTGCAAGTTTTCCTTGAAACTGAATTTTGACCTTATATTTAAACCATTATAGCTTCAAAATATATATATATATATTTATAAATTGCAGTATTTATTCCAAATATTCCTAGCAACACTTCCATGAATGCAGTATAGAAATGAAAGTGGCCATTTATGCTTTTACCTTTGTTCAACCAAAGTCGTTCATTACTTTCTCCATAGTTTGGCAAGTCTTCAGTCTCACACTCAGAATCTATAACCTGAAGTACATAAAGAATCATTTATCGCTACTAGATTTATCTGTTTTAATAAGCTACTATTTTTCAAAAGCCATTGATCTACATAGCAAATTTAAATTAAAATATAATAGCCATTAACTGGAGATTAACTGCAAATATAACTGACAAATTTTGCTCTCATTTCCATTGACATAATTCCGGCAAAGTCAATGAAATCAAATGGGCAGAAACAGACTTGAGGTATTTCATTTATATGTGTTTTTCAGTTTAGTACTATTTGTTTTCTTTTTTATGACCAAAAACCCATTATTTTTTTACTAGATAAAAATAAAGATGAAAATAAAGTGAGAAAACATGGCAAAACCTCTATGGTTTAGTAGACAGTGACAAAGACAATACTGTTTTGCAGTTTGATAGTCTCCTCTAACTACAGCCTTATATGTACCTCTTTTCAGGAAGGAAGTAAAGCTGAAGAGCAGTCCCAGTGACTACAATTTGTATACTTATTGTCAAGTGGCGAAGGAAGAACAAACTCTCACTGGAAAGAGCTTTTCACTTGTCTAAAGATAAGATGCTGTGATTTTCTAGCAACCTTGCATGATTATTTCATACTAGTTCCTTTCCACAGAATCCTTTATCCTAGTCTTCAGTGTTTTATTCAGCATGACAATTCAAGTGCAAATATCTTCCAGGAGTAGGGTGAGCCTGCTGTGGAAAGTTTCATCCATTTCCCCATTTGTGTTGAGGGTGCAAAGTAGAATACTTTGGACTTAATGAGGGTCTGTTACCTGAGAACTGTGTTGGTAAGGCTTCCTCTGAGAATGCTAAGAAATCTGACTCACAAGCAAAGTAGAATTTATTTTAAGCCTAAAAGATAGCTCTGTGGCTGCTCTGCCAGCAGGAAGAGGATGGTAGACACCACCAAAGGACAGGACAAATTCTTAAGTGTCCAGTATCTTCTGGGAAATGCAGTGAGGTAATGCTCAAGGGAAGCAGCTGCTAATGCCTGGGAAAAGCAAAGAGCAAAAGGACTAAAAATAAAGTAGTAGATAGTTTCCAATTTTAATTTCATTTAGTGTAAGCAGCATTTTGAGAGAGACTAGTGTTGTGGTTAAAGATTTCAGCCAGATTAAGTTTGTGTGAACTTGGCAGGAAGTGAACCCAGACCTGTTACTCTGCCTAAATTACTTAATCTGTGCCTTGAATTTCTTGGCTGTGAAATGAGAATACTATTAGATTGTAAACCCCTCATTTAGGTTTACATACTACTCTTCACATACTAGGACCCTGCTACAGCATATTAGTGCACTTAACCAGAGCAATGATCTTTTCTCATAATCACCTGGTAGCAGGACTGAGCTGTCTCCAGTATGTAAGCAGATACGTCACATCCTGGATTACTGAACCTCTCCAAGAGCTACTGTATTTTCTTGTATATAACACAATCCAGGACCTTGTTTTTGAAAGGCAAAATGAGGGGATTTTTTTTTTCCAGTTATGGCTGCACAAAACAGGGAGAGAACCTAATCTTCAGTTGGCTCACCCTTCTTTTTCTGCTTAGCTTAGCTGAACACCTAGCAGCTGAGCAAAACTGTCCTTAAAAAGGTTAGCTGAATTAGTGGAACATCAAGATGATTAAAAAAAGGAGAGATAATTGTAAATACCTCTGGAGTGAAGAAATATGAGCCATTAAGTCAATGGACTCTCCTAGCTGCTTGAATAGTAATGCAACAGCTGCTGCACTGTGATGCTGGAATTAAAGCTCCGTGGTCAGACCCAGAGAGTGGTGGTTGACGGAAGTCAATTGTCATGGTACCCTGTGACCAGTGGGGTCCCCCAAGGCTCTCTCCTTGGACCTATATTGTTCAACATTTTCATTAATGTTGTGGACATCGGAGTCAGAAGTGGACTGGTCAAGTTCACCGATGATAACAACTCTGGGGTAAAGCATCCACACCTGAGGACAGGATGGCGATCCAGGCTAACCTTGACAGGCTCAGGAAATGGGTGGATGTGAACCTGATGGTTTTTAACACCGAAAAATGCGAGGTTCTCCACCTTTGGAGGAAAAACCTGCAGCATCCTTATAGGCTCGGCAGTGTTATGCTGGCTAGCACTACAGATGAAAGGGACTTGGGGGTCATCATTGACCACAAGATGAACATGAGCGTTCAATGTGATGCTGCAGCTAATGAAGCGAGCAAAACGCTGGCTTGCATCCATAGATGCTTCTCAAGCAAATCCCAGGATGTCATTCTCCCCTTGCACATGTCCTTGGTGAGGCCGCAGCTGGAGTACTGCATCCAGTGTTGGGCTCCACAATTCAAAAAGGATGTGGAGAAACTTGAAAGAGTCCAGAGAAGAGCTATGCGCATGGTCAGAAGTCAGGAAAATAGACCTTACGACTGCAGGCTGAGAGCTATGGGACTCTTTAGCCTGTAAAAGCGCAGGCTCAGGGGCGATCTGATGGCCACCTATAAGTTTATCAGGGGGATCTGGGGGAATGTTTGTTTAGCAGAGCACCCCAAGGGACGACAAGGTCGAACGGTTATAAACTCCTGCAAGACCGTTTCAGGCTGGACATAACTGTCCCAGCCCCCAAGGTCTGGAATAGTTTATCACCGGAGGTGGTTCAAGCACCTACATTGAACGCCTTCAAGAGAAATTTAGATGCTTATCTTGCTGGGATCCTATGACCCCAGCTGACTTCCTGGCCCTCGGGCAGGGGGCTGGACTCAACGATCTTCCGAGGTCCCTTCCAGCCCTAATGTCTATGAAATCTATGAAATCAGAGTGCTTCTATCCAGGCAGAAAATCAGATTTTTTACCTAATATAAGTACCCCAATTTTGGGGGCTCATTCTGGGGGAAAGGTGTGTTGTATGGAATAAAATACTGTACTATGATTTGCAATGAAGTAAATTTGATGTGGCTTTCAACTTTCCTCAGTTGATAAGAGACATCACAATATCACTTGACCCGTCAGCATGAAAGCTCAATAACATAACCCTTTTATAGTATTTGGAATCTAGAGATGCCCCACTGCAAGCCTCTTCCCTTTTCCGTGCATTGACAGACAGTATTCAAAGCACTGGGGGTTAATTTTTCACTCCACAGCTTAAATATCAAGTTACTCCACATTTTATAAAAACTGCACCAGGAAATACTTGAAGCTGTTGCAGTTGTGTAACCAATTTTGTTTTTTTGGTACTTCAAAAGGTATATTTACATAGTTTTTCTCATGTTTCTGAGACAGCTAAGCCTCTGTGCTTGTTCCAACCTTGGAACTGATATGGTAAGAATATTCTGGGGGTTGTCCCTTATTACCATTTTGAAGCATGCAAGAAACTGTTATCTGGGCAGGTATCCTCAATTTCTGGAGGCACTCTTGAGAGCATTGTGGAAGCAGAATAAATATATCTTTAATTTTGATCTCAGTCCCCGGCTCCAGAGAGAGACACATGGGTGGTAGCCCATTGCACCCCCATGAGCCCAGAGAACCCCAGGACCCCCCAAGTGGACCCCAGGATCCCCAACAAGCCCCGGCCTGCCTGGAGGTAAGCAGGGGCCCATGATGGGATGGACGTAGCCCGGCTGCAGGGCAGCTGAGTGGAGCCAAGGAGGGTCACGCCCCCTCCCCCCAGGCTCCTACTTGGCCCAGCCCCCCAGGAAGCCACATGACTGGAGCCGTCCAGCGCACAAGACAGAGAAGGGGGGGCACTTACCTGTCCCCTCCATTGGTGGGGGGGAGGGATGGCCTAGCCCCCTGAGCGTGGTGTGGTGCTGGTGGGCCCTTCTGCACATGTGTGCAGTTTAAAAAGGGCCTGCCAAGGCAGAAGCTGCACTCAGTCCCCGGCTCTGGTGAGAGATGCATGGGCAGAAGCCAGTTGTGCCCTTGTGAGCCCAGGGACCCCCAGGATCCCCCAAGTGGACCCCAGGACTCCCGACGAGCCCCAGCCTGCCCGGAGGTAAGCAGGGGCCCATGGTGGGAGGGATGAAGCCCAGCTGCAGGACAGCTGAGTGGAGCCGAGGATGGTCATCCCCTGCCCCCCCCAGCTCCCAATTTGCTCAGCCCCACAGGGAGCCATGCAACTGGAGCCTCACGAACTGGTCATGCAAATAAGCATGCTTTTGGGCCCGGTGCATGAGTTAGCATGAGAGTTCATGCAGGAGGGTGAGTGGAAGGGCCCAAGGCCTTGCCAGTGAGCTGCAGGGTAAGTAGTCCCATCAGTAGCTGGACTACCAGTGGCACAATACGGATGGCCACATGCCGCACCCTGAGGGTCTCCTCGGAGTCTGAGGCCTCACCCTCCAGCACTTCTGAGGTTTCATAGATTCACAGAAGTAGGGTCGGAAGGGACCTCGTAGATCATCAAGTCTGACCCCCTGCCCCGGGCAGGGGAGAAAACCGGGCTCAAATCACCCCAGCCAGGTAGACATCAAGCCTCCTCTTAAAGACACCCAAGGTCTCCACCCAGACGGAACTCATGGCTCCGGGCTCCACACAAACAATCATGAACATGAGCCACCAATGCGATGTCACAGCTTGTAAAGTGAGCAAAGCTCTGGCTTGCATTCATAGATGCTTCTCAAGCAAATCCCAGGATGTCATCCTCCCGCTGTACTCGGCCTTGGTGAAGCCGCAGCTGGAGTACGGCATCCAATTCTAGGCTCCACAATTTTAAAAGGATGTGGAGAAGCTTGAGAGAGTCCAGAGGAGAGCCATGTGCATAATCAGAGGGCAGGAGAACAGACCTTATGATGAGAGGCTGAGAGCCATGAGACCCTTCAGCCTGTAAAAGCACAGGCTCAGGGGGGACCTGGTGGCTGCTTATAAGTAGGTATGGGGTATAAGTAGGTATGGGGTATACTGCCCTGCACTGTTCTTCAGAGCACCCCAAGGGATGACAAGGTCAAACGGTCACAAACTCCAAGACCATTTTAGGGTGGACATAAGGAAGAACTTCTTTACTGTCCTAGCCCCAAAGGCCTGGAACAGACTGCCTCCAGTGGTGGTCCAAGCACCTACTCTGGACTCCTTTAAGAGATATTTGGACGTTTTTCTTGCTGGGATCATTTGACCACAGCTGACTTCCTGCCCCTTGGGCAGAGGGGCTGAACTCGATGATCTTCCAAGGTCCCTTCCAGCCGTAATGTCTATGAAATTTATGAAATCTTACTCTCCAAATTCACCATAACTTAATCTCCTTTCTTTTCTCAACTATACATAACCATTATGAGTGCCTACCCATGACTCTTCCTGATACAGTATCTATAGCATCTTTCTGTTGGCTCAACCTCATACACTTTCTGCTTTGGAGAAATGTGTAGTTTCATACTGTCCTGCTCTGTTCTCTCACTATTTATATTATATATGGCATAGGATTGCTTAAGCTGCCATGCTTTATTACCTACTAAAAACTGATGGGGTAACTTCAAATCCACTCTATGATACCTAGATTTGTATGCCAAATTTTAGCCTGGAGTGAGTTTTTATAACTGATATAAATGTAAAAAAATAAGGAATTACAATAAAACCAAGGATAGGCCTCTGTTTATAGGGGTGACCACAGGCACTGTTCATCAACATTAATGTGCAGAATGCAGAATAACTGATACTGACTTTGTTCCATCCATGGGTAATACCCCTGATAAACTAGTGAAGATGAATTTATGCATACAGAATTTTTGCACAGCTTGAAGTTACAGCTAATTGATTATCAGTGACAAAAAATAAGGTTGGCAATGAAACAGATATCAAGATCAAGGGATTTGATAAAGATTTAAAATATGGAATTCTCATGTTGTGATAAGAATCATCACACAAAAGAGGAGATGTATGATTCCAAGTAAAAGCATATGTCAGTAATACATGTAATACATAGCTATCAAGGCAGTTCAAAGGAAATAATGGAGGAAGCAGCCTCATCACAGATCAGTATCACTATATCAGCTCCTGTGCAGATAATGATGTGTTCACCTGCATTGGTTAAGTCATCTACATACACACACCAGAGCCATTTCATGTTATTCCATTTGACAAATTAAGGTCCAAATCCTCAATCAGAACTCCATTTACATAACAAGAGTTTGACTGATTTGCATCATCTATGGGTCTGAAAAAGATATTAGAGGTTTCCCTCAAGTCAAGAGGGCCTGTATGGCAAGTGGTACAAACATAATAAAAAGGCTGTATACAAATACTTGAGGCAAGAAATGCAGGACTTAAGGTGAATAAAAGGAAGTTAGTAAACTTAAGGTTTAGCATAAAGGAGCTACCCCATTATTAAAAAGTAATTATTTTGTTATTTCTTGAGGCTTCACCATAACAGAAAAGCAATGATAGTTCTCATGAGAGGAGGTATTTGTCTAACTTAATTTGTCACCACCTGGCAGAGTTGTGATTGCCAGATGTGATCACGCAAATGTACTCTGAGCAAGAAGTAATGTCAGACATGTTGTTTAGAACAAATGAAAAATCAGCAGGTGAGCTTAAAAGCTTTCAGGGAACCAACAGTGATTGGGATGAATGGTGTGCTATGTACCAAGAGAGATCCACTGTTTGAAAATTGAATCATATGGCCACTTAAGAGGAAAAAAGAAACATCATTTGATAAGAGTGTTTACAGGCATTTCTATAATGGCCATCAAAAAGGCATTCCAGCACCATTTAAAGAATGACGATCAGACTGCACTGACACTCATGCAGCTGAAAAGTGCATAAATACCATAGCAGAAAAACATTTTTTTGTGATGTCTTGGTCTAATAAAAGGTATCATCGGTGAGCCAAGAGTTCTAGAGTTCTGCATTTCTTAAATAACATTGCTATTTTTTCCTGTAGAAAGGCCAGACACAGTAACAGTTCTTCCACTTGAGGAAATATAAGAGCTGTTCTCTCTTAAAACTCAGTAATTCACACCTCCTTAAAACTGATGGAGAGCAATTACTGTGTACACACAACCCAATGCAAGTTAAGAAACTCAAGGATGAACTCATTTCTGGACAGAAGGCTACTCAGAGCTGTACCTGGTACAGTGCATCTCCAACATGGGACAGAACCCCACTGACATAAATCTGCCCCATTATCTGGGACGAGTCAAAGCACAGCTGTTGCTGGACCCTTATTCTTCATATGTATGTGTGGCAAAGTGGGAAGTCTCTGACTACCCACAGTGCTAGTCTCCTCACCTGCCTCTGGGCACGCCACCCGCCTTTCTTACCTGCCATGCCTTGTTGTCTCTTAATTGGTTCTTAATAAGGCGGGAGGCTGCCTTTCAGATGCCTTGTTCTCCTGGGGCTTATGTATGTAGCTCCAACTACCCCTATACTGCATCCCAAGCCTTGCAGATGTTCTTAACAGCTGAGCTCGGCTCTGGTCTCATCCCAGTGTTAGGTCTCTTGCTTTTTGCCCTATTACAGACCACACTTGTACCGCCTCCCTCTCACTGAGGCCTCTCCCACTCTAACATGTCTCACAGTCTCTCTCATAATACCCATTTGTGGGGCCACTCTCATACTGCCCCTCCTTTTCCTGCAGCCACACACATCCTGCCCATGCCCGAAGGGTCCTGGGGCTTGTTTCCCTGCACTCCCTGGTCAGCAAGCATGCGGCCTCTTTTGGGACCCTCATTCGACCATGCGCTGAGTGGTTTGCAGAGCACTGGAGTGACTCTGCCTCTAGTCCCTCACCGGGTTGCTCACCCAGCTGCTCTGAATTAGGGGCTCCTGACTCGCCCCGCTGTTTACCCGTGGGCACTTCCTCAGCCACTCCACCCAAATCGGCCTCTGGCCCACCTGTGGCCTCAGGTGCCTGAAGGCTTACCTGGACCTAACCTGGCTCTCATGTTAGCAGGGCCTACCCTCAAGCCTCCTGCTCATCTGGACCCACTTCACACCCTTTCCTCACAGGACCTCATCTCAGGCCCCCTGTTCATAGGGCCTCACTACTCGTCCCTCTCAGCATTCACATGTTGTTACTATATCCCGGCCCCTAACTCCGGCCTCTCTCCTTGGGCTTTGAGCCCCCCACTGGGCTCCTTCTCCACACACACACATGCACAGTCGGGGCTCCTAGCATCTGGGCTCCTTGCCTCTTCACTAGGCTCTCCAGGCCTCCCAACTGCCACTTGGGTGCAGGCTGTCAGGTGTCCCACAGCACTCCGCTCTACACCTTTGCCTCCACTGAGGCCCATACTCTGTCCCCCTATGCTGGGCCCTTGGGCCACACACACACCCCACAGGCTCAGGTGGCTGCAGCCATGCCTGCCCCCACTCTCTACTCTCTGGGGTCTTGCATCCCACACAGGCTCAGGTGGCCGCAGCTGTGCCTGGCCCCCAATTGCCTCTGATGTTAATTGACCCACCTGAAGGTGGGGGCTGGGGTTTAGGTGCCTTTCACCAAAAACAGCCCCACCAGACCACCCATCCCCAGCAGGGTGCAATTTTAGGTCATGCCCAGAACCAAGAGCCTCCTAACCATCCCCATCATCTCTTGCCCTTACCTCCTGATGTTACTGGAGCAGCAGCTCCACCAGGAGATGTTGTTTCCTTGGTTCCAGGTAGCAGAGTGCTGCCTCCAGCTCTGCTGGCCTGAATCTTAAAATGGCTGTTTATCAGAGCTGAGCCACACCTGCTGGCCACCTTTTCTGGCTCTTAATGTGGCAGACACCAGAGGTGCTCAGCAGTCAAGTTTTATTGTAATAACTAGTTCCAAGCACATTCCCATTTTTATCAAATTTTGTATTGTGTGCAACTATGCACTAAAATATAGGTTAAATTGTCCCACTTCTGCTGTCTCCTTGACAATGAACAATGCATGTAAGTGAAATGGAGAAGAATGTGCAGTATCAGCTTAAACTCATCCCTGGTTTGATGTTCTTTTAATAATCACCTGGAAACCAGAGTGCAGATGAGCAAAACAGGAGCTGAATGTCTAATGATGTTCCAGTCAGAGTAGTTACACTTGGAATAACATCTGATTTGCTTGCAAATGCAACTTCAGTTACTATAGATGTATCCTAACATTTAAATGATTTGAGAATAATTTAGTAGAAGTGGTAATAAAGAAGTGTCTGAATTTGTACATCGACCTATTTGGGTAACCAGAGTTATAGTAACCATATGGCATTAACTCAGCCATAACCAGCTTGCTGCAGAGCTCTTCTCCCTTTTGCTTGCAAGGCCACACTGGCTGCCTGCTCCAGAGGAAGGCAAAAACCTCCAAAGTCCATACCAAATTCCTTCCTGACCTCAAATATGGCAGACTTTTTTCTGTAGGTGTCCATACTTTCAGTTTTGGGCTAACACAGTCATAAAAACCCAAAAATAATTAATGCAAAAAACACAGATCACAAGCCTACTATCCTGCCTAACTCACAATGTTTCTTGTTATTTGTATCCAGCAACATAGACCCTAATTAACAAATGGTAAAAATCAATGTTGGACAAGTCACTTTGCTGTTTAGCATCCAGTGGCTCAGTGACAAGCCTGGAAACTCAAGTCAGGTGGTTCTACCTGTGATGTGTTTAGTTCTACTGTACAACACTACTATTTAGACACAGCATTATTTACATATTTCTAGATATTTTTCTGTAGAAAATCCAAGATAGAAGACTTAAAACAATTATAATTAATCTTGGTCATCACACTTAATAATATCTACCACTGGTGACACATAGGGGGTGTATGTGCACCCCCTAAGATTGGCCGTGCACCCCCTGGAAGCACCAGCCGCAAAATCGAAGTGCCAGTAGAAGTGCTCTCCCCCGGTAGGCTAATCGGCTGCTGTGGGACCCCAGCTTCCCCCACCATTGGCGATCTGGTGCCCCACCAGACTCAGGAGGCACCAGTCACTCATGGTATCTACAATGCCATCTCCCATTGTCACACTCCCTTAAGGGTTGAGGTTCTTGGTCTGTCAACAACATACCTTAGTTATTTCCTCAATAACTGTTCTTCTATCAGAATGCATTGTCAACTATTTGTCCTTAAACCTTCACTGTTTCCTTTAACTGTAAGGAAATTATTTTGCTGTCACTTCAAGAGTTCAGCCAGAGATTCTTCTTACATCAACTGCTTTCATTTTTAATGTAGCTCTGCAATCTGTCCAAGCTTCACAACAACTACTGCTTTATTTGCAGGCTTTCCCCTTTATGCATTTGCAGTGTCACGTAACAGTCAGATTTCTCCTGCTAGCTGGCTTACAACAGAAAGATAAAGATTTTCTGTCGCACTTGCCATATTTTAAAAGAGTTCCTCAGCTCCAGTACAGCATTGCAACAAATGCATTTTAATACCTGGGTATTACTTTATTCACCTTACCCTGGTCAATCTAGATTTCATGCTTTACCTTCCTTGACTCCAAGATATTTACTCTGTGGTGTTTTTAGGGGATGACATTCTCTACTTTATCTTTGTAATTCTGTTCATTATGCCTTTTACCATCAACAGACTCCAGAGTTGTTAAATTTAAAATCCAAATTCTAACACATGTGAATCTCATCCACTTTGTTGGTGGCCTGTCTGTTTTGGAGGAAACCTAGTGAGCTGTTAAAAGGCTGAGATTTATGGGGTTTTGGCAGTATTCTAAATTAATTACAGTTATATAATTATCTGTAAGTATGTGTTAATTGCACCTATATGGGAGGTTTATTGTTTTATGAACTGATTTTCATTACACTAGCAACACTACCTTTTTTCAAGGTTTATGAACAAACCAGCACTTTAGAGCAGATGATCCACAAGTAATTAAAGACAAGTGATATTTCAACACGGGGGTTTAGAGAGCTCAGAACTAGCTGACTGAGAGTATTAGTAGCTTTAAGTCACTTAGGTCCTATCTATGCTACATTATCTACTACACAAAAATATTTCTGTTACCATAGTTCGACCATAATCCATAGATAGTTTTGCTAAAATATTATTTTAACTACACTTCAGACAGTTATGCCCAAACCCTGTTGCTGGCACAAGAGTGATTTCCAAATAGCAAAAAAATAATTAGGGTATCAAATGCACTCCAGGTTTTCTACTGACACTGCCAATTATCTTTGGGTTTTTAAATAGGGTAAAATGACTTCTTACACAGATGATGTCTGGGTCATTATCCTCTGCTACAATTTCAACAACTTCAGAATGCTCCTGAGATGTTTGTTTGCTTTTCACTTCTGGAGGACAAACCTGAGAAAAGTACGAGATTCAAAAGCAATGAGTTTAGAGTTTGTTTTCATACAACAGCACAGATAATCAACCATGAAAATTCTAATATAATAAAAGGCTTATTCTGTCTGTGTGTCTGTCTGTCTGTAACGCTTCTGGCGAACTGCATGTGTGTCGTGGATACGGTGGGCGGCGATTGGCTGCCGCCTGACTGGATGCCCCCCAGAACAGCTGGCAGGGAGGGAGAGGAGTGGGGAAGCAGGTGGACAAGGGCCAGGTGGACCCGGAGTGGCAAGGTGGAGTGGGAGGAGCGGGGTCAGACCTGACGTGGCAGGTGGGGGAGCAGGGCTGGACTGAAGCGGTGCAGGGAGGAAGTGGGGAGAGGGGATGGACGTGAAGTGATGGGGGGAAAGAGGGGAATCGGGTTGGACCTGAAGTGGCACCCGGGGAGGCAGATGGAGCAGGGTTGGACCTGAAGAAGCAGGGGGAGGGGGGAGCAGAGTCAGATCTGAAGCAGCAGGTGGCAGGGGAAGGTAGGGGAGCAGGGTTGGACCCAAAGCAGGGAGGGTGAAGTGGGGCCAGACCTGAAGTGGGGGGGAGTTGGGGTGGAGCGGAGTCAGACTCGAAGT
>NW_005842218.1:1086795-1094914 GCF_000455745.1 Alligator sinensis
AGAGGCCCTGGCTGGAGCTTCCAGCTGGAGGGGCATGGCCTGGCAGGCCCTGCTGTTGTGGGAGGCAGCCAGGCTTCCCCTGTGTCCTACTGTCCTTGGTTCCTGTCAAAAATGACAGGAACCAAAGGCAGAGAAATATTCATTTTCTAAATTTTTTAGGGGCCTCGCGGGCCAGATCCAGCCCATGGGCCGTATTTTGCCCACCCTTGGGTTAGGGGGACAAGCAGGCTGGGAGGGATCAGGGGTCTGTGCAGGGATGGGAGGCAAGTGTGATCCATAGGGGAATTGGGGGGGAGGCACAATCCATAGGAGTGATTGGGGGTACAAAGGGGCAGGTGCTATCTGTGGGAGTGATGAGGGTCAGGTGCCATCTGCAAGAGGATTTGCGGGGTAGGTGGCATCTGCAGGAGGCATCGGTGGGGCAGGCAGGATCTTTGAGGGGGTGGTTCTGGGGTCCGGGAGGGTTTGGTGGGATTAGGGAGGCTCACAGGGTGCACAGGCAGGGGGATAAGGAGCTATTTTTAGTCTCCCCATTCCTTCCACCCCCTCCCCACACTTACTTCCTCAGTTCCCATTAGTGGTGAACACTGATAAAAATTGAGGGCACTTGGAGTGGCCTGCGGGATGGGGGCTTTGTGTGGGGGTGGGACTGGCTTTTTCGCGGGGGGGGGGGGGGGAGGGGGGTGGGGGTTGAGCAAGGCTGGACCCGGGGCAGCTAAGGAGGGTGGTTAAGTGGGGCTGGATGAGGGGCAGTGGCAGGGGGAAGGGAGGGTGTGGGGCTGGACACAGGGCCCCATTCCCCCCATCATATTTGATGGGTAATTTGGTAGTCATCACAATATGTCACTAATTCAAACAATGTTGATAGCTGTCCATAGTGGGAAATCTTAACCTTATTAAATAACAATGCAAACTGCTGTTGTTTTCTGTTTTGTAAGTCAAAATCCCCCCAAGAGACTTTTTTTTGTATTTTGTTTTCATGAGATCCATCAAGCTACCATAATATTTACACACACTGCTCAATTCTATCTCTGCTTTTAGGACTAGTTTTTCAAGAAGACAGCCATTATCTTGAAGATGGCAATTTCTTGCAAAACTCTGTATTTGCAGTTTTGTGCATTCAACACAATTGTGTTCGTTTCTGAGTACTCAAACCTTTCACTGACTGACTGAAGTGCAACACTGATTTGCAGCTGCAGTCGTTGTGCATTCTATTTGCACTTCCAGAAAAAAAAAGAATACCTGGCCTTAGTCTTTCAAGGATTTAACACCGAATTTTATCATTTCATGTAAATGAGGTTTACATACACAATACAAATCTGTCTTCATGACACCATCTGCTTCCTCACATTTCCTACATTTCCTTGCCCTCAGATAAGACTCAGATGCCCTCAGATAAGATAGGGAATTACTTTATCAGGTTAAACCAATAATACATCTAATTTTCTATAGCAGTCAATAGAAAAGGCACAGAACCCAGGGTGCAAACATAAATTAAATGTGCAATGTCCTGTCATCCAATATACCTGTGGTCTGGGGGAAGTAATTTCTTCCAGACATTTCAAGGTTATGAACTTACTTTGAAGTGTGAAGATTGATGGCAGCAGCAAAATTTTATCCTAACTAGTTTAACTACAGAACTTGAGAGTCACACACAGATCTTCTAATTCAATGGTTTTCAAATTGTTCCACAGAACTCTGGTGGTCTGCAAAGAGATTGGGGGAAATGGCACAGTGGGCTGGAAAACAGACAGCCACCACTGCTAGGCTGGGTCACCTGGTTCCACATCAGTCTTTAAGATAGAAATAGACTTCCATGGTAGAAGAAGCAATATGGAAGAGTTGTGTGGCTTCAGGTAATCTGAAAACCACATTTCCAATTTAAACTTGTGTTACTTACTGTTTCCAGACATTCTATTTCTTCTAGCTATGAAAAAGAAATGTTGGGATATAACTGAACTACAGTAGGCGTTATCACTGCACTATTTTCCACATTGTAAAAGTCTTTCATTTCTATCCCTTTTTTGGGGAAGCTTAATTTTCTCATATTTTGTTTTTGTAACTAAATATGTTATGGGAGTAGCTCTAATGGAGAGTGAAGAATCAGCAACTAACAGAACTTGTTAGGAAATAAACTATTAGTACCATCTTTTCAAAGGCAATATTTATCATATCCTAATGTAATACCATAATATGAGAATTAAGAATTGAGAATTCTAAGTTTATTGCCAGCTACAGGTGACAAAAAACACATTAGTACAACTCCCAATGCAGAAAAAAAGGTTGTTAATTAGCTTCTAGAAGTAAAAGGATGACTAGAAATACTGGTGTTGCAACATATGAGTACCTAGGTGCTGAAAATACGATGCAATTTGTACTGAATGTTTCTCTCCTTGGGCATGGGCTAAATAGAGAAGGGATGTCAGATATTGTAAAGAAAGTCATTATCATCTTTCTTTGAAGCATTAACCCATTTTTCAAGAGAAGACAACAGAACTTGCAACTAGCCATAGAAAATATGTAAACAGAAAGCTGTCACTGAGAAGTAAAAAAGTGACTGGGCATATACTTTAATTTCGTTATCAGAATATGAATCCTTCATGCACAGTCAGACATTGCTTTGAGCACAAACATGGTTCAATCATTCCTATCTATCCTGGGCTCTTCTTTTTATGTCCCTTAAGATGTTAAATCCTGTAAAGTTCCCTCTCTTTTTCAGTGGTGTTGAAGAAAGGAGAGTTTTTTGGTTAACCTCTTTTATGTGTTTCTTCAGTTGCCCAAAGGCCCAGCTTTCATGGTAGACACTCCAACTTCATTGTCGACAAGTAATTCCACCCTCCCTTCTGGATGGCCTATGAGGAGTCATCATAACTCCCACCAGTATAGCTCAGAGAGTTAAACAACAGACAAGCCTTTTCAAACTGAACTTCCCTAAGGAACGTGGAAGGCATAATTGTGTAAGAAAATCTCAAACCAGTATCTAAGCAAGAAAAAGAATAGGACCTAGTTAGAAACAGAACAGTACAATCACCTTCTATTTGTATTATGGCAGAAACTGAAGGTCATGAATATACAAGGCAATGTACAAACCAAGAAAGAATAATTCTCCAAGAGTTATATCTTAACTTGTTTAAAACAAAAAGGGTTAATATTTTTTGTCTTGTGCTGTGTAAGTTTACACTAGTTACTAGTGGTGTGCAAAGCGGGCTCTATTTGATTTGGATTTGGCCTGAATCAGGGACTGGGATTTCGCCTTAATCAGGGACTGGGTTCAATTCAGTGATTTGGATCACTGTCCTTGATTTGATTCAGCTGAATCCGAATCTGAAGATTTGAGCTGATTCGGAGAATCAGCAATTCAGACAAAGACACAACTTTAAAAGTTTTTTCTATGTACCTTGAGGTACCAGTGCAGCTCGTGATGGGTGCGATGCTGGGGCGCATGGAGCATCCCACAGGAGTGTGGGGGGGGCCCTCCATGAGCTTGGCAGCCCACTTCCGGGTCTGCCAGGGAGCACACCCCTCTGCAACTCCCTGGCTCGGTGATCAGCCGCAGGGGGACCCCAGGTGCCCCCCCCCGACCCAGGAAGCACCAGTCATTGAGTTGGGGGAGTGTGTCGGGGGGGGGCAGTGCACTCCCTGGTGGATCCAGAAATGGACTGGAAGTGCTTCTGGTCCACTTCCACGTCTGTTGCTGAGCACACTGGGGAGCCCCCCATGCTTCTGTGGGACACTCCATGTGCCCCAGCATTGCAGCATTCATGAGCCCCTGCTACCTAGAGGTATGTAGAAAAAACATTTAAAGCTGCCTCTGTATCTGAATCTCAAATTTTTTCTGAATCGCTCCAAATTGATTCGGAGAGATTAATGGGTCCTCTGATTTGATTCAGAGATTTGGCCACTGAATCGGGCCGAATCTCCATCGAATTGAATAAGGGACCAAAGCTTCCCACAGCCCTACTAGTTACTATACTTTCTCTTGGAGTGTGTCTCTTTAAATTCTAATTATTTAGACTGTAAAGCTTGCCAGGGCAGGGACTGTCCATTATGCTACAACTAACACAGCGGGACTTTCTAGACACTAAAATAAGGACTCTTAGTAATATTATAAATAGCACACAGAAACTTATATTTAGTCATATGAAAATGTGCTGTGGAATGGATTTTCACAGGCCTACTGTACCACAGTCTTTGTAACTGTTCTTAACAAATAAACTTAAATCTCAAGGACGATGCAAACTAACATGAAAGGAGATTGGCAAAAAACAGAGCAAACTGAAAAGGTATCTGAATGTTCACAAATCCTGTTTTGCTGTACCTGGATATTCTTAAACCTCTTCTTATAGCAAGTGCAACTGAATAACTGCAACAAATGCAGTCAGCAAATCTAAAAGCTATTTTGCAAGGAAATTAAAACAAAGAAATAGAAAGCAATACTACACCAGTGAAACTCGGTGATCCTTCACCTTCTCCAACAAGGAAATAACATGTTTTTGTTGTTGGTGAGGCCTGTCTGTCTTTTGGGAAGGAAGTCTATGTTCTGTAATTTTCCATCTTCTAAGGTTAATTTTTCCAGGTTTTTGCTCATACTTTTTTCTTCTACATATAGACAACACAGATTCTCTATGGAACACATGCCTTTGCTGCGCTGTTGTCTGAGCTCTTTCTTTTTGCTTAAAGAAAGGAAACCATCAGTTATTCCATAAACCAACCACTTGTCTTCTGACTAGTTGATTTAACAGAAATTCTACCTGCTACTTTATCTCTTAACTTGTACATTATTAAAAAAAATAACAAAACAAACCAAAACCACCAAAACTCACCAAACCACCAAACCACCAAAACTCACTTTGGTGTGTGGACTATCGTCATTCCCTGGTTTTAAGTGTTTACTTCATAACAGAAAATAGCAATGCAAGTATTTAAATACTCACGGTTTTCTTTGCAGTTCCTGTGCTGTCTTCAGAGTGAACACTTGTATGTGGTTCTATTAAATGAGGCCTCTGTAAGAAAAAGAGATATATAACATAGGTACATAAAACGTAGGTGTTTAAGGTCATGGATGCTTGCTACTGAGACTGACTATACTTATCAACTTAAATGTGAACAGCTAACTTTAATATATGAACTTAATATATTCAATGTCTCCAATAGCATATCAGAAGGACCGATTAAGACAGAAATAAGTAGTAAAGAACTGTTTTAAATATTTCCTTTAAGTACTGTCCCTTCCTCCCCCTATGAAAACCAGTCCACCTGGTTATCAATATACTTTGTACTTAATGGACAAATTAAGCAATAATACCTTTTGATATAAATTTTAAGCCATAAGTTAGCTACATTGATATAAAAGTGAAAGTATAACTCTATTTACAAATACAAAACTATAAAAAATGTTTTAAAGTACTAGAGTTGAAGTTGATTTCTAATGCTAAAAACATCTGAGGATCACATGATAGTGTTCAATGCAAAGATTAGTGACATTGTGGGTGAGTCTACACATGACAGAACATCGCTGCAGCAATGAGCTACAGGAATGTAGTGTCCGCAGGTCTACACGTGACCAGCAGCTACTTTGCTGTAGTGATGCGCTCCCTCAGTATAGCATGCTGCTACAGCAAAGTCGTTGCTAAAAATAACTGTGCACTGCATATATGGCACAGTATAGGTTGTTACTGAACCATGATTTAGCACTTCCAAAAGGAATTACTAAATCACAGCAGTTACAACATCGCCATAGCAATACGTGTAGACACGCCCAATAGGCACAACATTTTAGTTTGAAGGAAGCAGAGTATTCCGAAGAGGTTGCCATTATGCTTTGAAACACACATCTCAGGTTTAGCAAGTTTTCACATCCAAGTTCCTGAAATTGTGATGTAAGGGTAAATGTTAAAAAATGCACAATGAATAACTGGGCTCCCGTCTGCCTGCTGGAGAGTCCTTAAAGATGTTAGTCACTCTGTAAGCCTCAAGGAAAGAGAAAAAAACAGATGTCTAATATTAATACTGATTCTTTTCTGGATGTAACCTTTTGAAACAAAGTGATAGCCTGAAGTTGTCATACTAAAGTTGTTAAACTTTTTTGGAATATGCAGGATACATGTAAAACTGGAATGATATCTGAGATGTATTTGGGCAATCTACAAAACATGCAATTTATCTGCTGGAGTTTTCCGAATGCATTTCCAGTTAAAACAATAAAGAGAGAGAGATAGGTGCATCATGATGAACATAGTTATAACTTAACATTAAAAGCATTTGACAAGTGATTGTAATCAAACATAAGATAAGACAAACAAAAGGTCCAAGAGAGTATGATAATAAAGCTATCTCAAGAACAAGAAAAACACTGTGGTTGGAAACTTTTCAGTTTGTTAAAGATATGACTTGGCTCTTCTCACTTCCCACCTTCTTCAGGGTTAGTTTTAGGAGTTGGTGAATATCTGCTACAAACAAGAGTGGCACAAACAGAGCACACCCTCAAAGCAAACACATTTGACATCATCATGTTACATCCAAATACCTGTAATGGCACAGCAACAGCATTTAAATTCTACTGCTAAACTTCAACTTTGCTTTATGGCAACCACTGCATGATAAACTGAAGAACCTATGTACAATTCATAAATTATGTCTAAGATTATGAACTTTCTCTATGTTTTGGCTTTTGTTATTATTTTACTGTATTCCTGCCTCGTGCTCTTTGAGCTGGAAAGATAAGGAGACGGTGAAGGTCTGTCTATGAATAGGACTGTTGTTAAAAACTACCGACACCTGAAGAGATCTAACCCACAGACGAAGGTGGCTGCTTCCTAGGTGAAGCCAGCTTATCTACAGACAGATAGGGACTTAAGGATTGGAAAACCCACAAAAAGGACAAAAAGATTAATGTCAGAACTGAAGGGTAAAAAACATGAAGTCTGAGAAACTGATAAGAGACTCAGAGAGGGATTCAAAGGGGGTAGCCATTGACACGGCTAGCCCAGCGAACAGATGTTAACCATGGGAGTCACTGTGATTCTGAAGAGAAGCCTCTACTGCAGGAGTTGAGCCAAGATAGGGAATCCAAGACTCCTGAAAAAATGCTCACCTGAATACCAACAAGAGCTCAAGAATGGTGAGGAAACTGATTGTTTCTGTAAAGTTGGTATCTATTCACATCAATATAAGATTCCCTTGACTCTGGGCATGTCTACATGTTCATTAATGCACTGTAGTTACTGAGTATTACATTTAGTATTTGTTTAGTCATCTAAATTAATGTGCAGTAACTGGTGTTACTGTGTAATAGTGCTGACACATGGCTTTTTAATGATGCTACTGCACAGTAGCCTAATAATACTGCACAGTAATGTATTAGTACTGTTTGTGTTGTGGCACGCTACTGCACAGTATTATTAGGCTACTGTGCAGTTAGCATCTTGTGTAGATGTGCACAGAGTGGGGAAGGGTGTATTTAGGCTACTGTGGTGTCTTGGCAGCTAGGACAGGGATGTGAAATCAGAAAAAAATAAATGCCTTAAACTTTGATCATACGAGTTATAAGATGACATAACCGTTTTGTGGGGAATTGCTGGCTCTGCATAGTAGAACAGATAAAGGAAAGTGTTTGTTCTTTGTAACTCCTCTGCAACTGCTTCACTCACCGCGGCCTTGAAGATAGCAGAAAAAAAAAGTTTGTACAACTCTGATTCCCAGGTGCAAGAAGGGGGTGTTAGTTCTCGCTTTGTCTCCCCCATAATTCCCATCCTGATAACAGCAAAGAAGTAACGAGGTAGTGTTTGTAGCTGCTTTTCTAGCAAATTCCACTATATGATCACGTGAGTTGTAAGGGACTTAAAAAGTATATAAGCCTCCTGATTTTGCTCTTGGGGGGGAACCCCTTCCAAGTGCTTGGGAAATCCATGTCACTTTGGAGTCCCTCCTACAGCTGTAGTTTCATTTGAATAAAAGCTTCTGCTGACCTGACCCAAAAGTATGCTGTGTGTGTTTCCATGACAGGGATAACAAACTAAACCCTAGAGACTATAGCAAAAAAATTAGCTACAAATAAAAGGGTTCTTAAAAAGCCCAGAGGGCCAGCATGTACAAAGAAATTACAGCAGCCAGATGGCTG
>NW_005842218.1:1094924-1100473 GCF_000455745.1 Alligator sinensis
ACTAACCTAGACACAAACTACTTACATTCCAGAAGATACTAAAAATAACACCACATAATGAAAAGTAAAGGTAACTACTGTAGACAAAATAACAATTCATCTTCACATAGAGGACTGATGTAAAGAAGCAAACAACACATTAAATTGTTTTTAGTCCACCAACACACAGAGCATTTTGACTCTGTTTTTAATCATTATAGGTAACTGCAAACAACACCTTTCTTGCAGCAGGGATAGTTATTCAAAGAAGACTATAAAATAAATGACAGAAAGAAGGAATGAGATAGCTTAAATATAGTTGTGCTACTTTTAGATTATGGGCCCACCATCTGAAACTACTTCAGCAGAAGCTGAAAAAAACACTTATAAAGGAAACTCATAAAGTATCAGGGCAAAAATTAAACCGTGAGAGAGGAAGCCATGTGTAGCTTTTCTGGAAGACAGGACTCAGATCTCTCAAGAGGATAGGACTGAAAGCACAATGAGCAAACAAAGACATGGCATGTTTAACAGAGTGGCATTTTCGTTCCTAAAATACCATGAAAGGTAAGAATCACCAGATGCTGTTTCTAAGGTTTTACAAATGTTTTCTTGGAGAGCGCTCTTCAATATAAGAAATAAGCAAGTTGTGTTTGTGAAAGTTGTTCCTAACTGCAAGAATGTACTCTTTGCCTTTCTAATTAGGTAAATTCTTCAACAAAATTACTTTCTAACATCCACACACACTGGATGAGAATCCTGAAAAAGTGATGCATCTGTTTATCAGTTTTGGTTATCTCTTTTCAAGGATCAGTATATATAATTCAAAAGAAATGTTTCAGTGTTAAGATATTAAGAACATATACCATTGACTGCTTCTCCTTCAACCTCTCAATTTCACATTAACCATCTTACAAAAAAAGGACAATGATCTCTATGTTCTAATTCCTGGAAGCTATCTTTTTTGTTTGTCAATGCAACTAAACCCCCTTTTAATGCTCAGGCCATCTGAAGTCTACCAAAACATAGTTGTATTTCTTGCATTTGTGCATTGTACATATTTAACTCTCATATCAAATCTGGCTAAAAAGATTACAGTTGCAGTTTTCAGAATCCTAATAGTTATTAGAAAATAAAGCAAAGCAAGTTATGTAATAACAGTCATCTCTGGAGATGGTTTCATCTATTGACAGATTTTAAGATTGCTTTATTCTATTGATAGATTTTATTTATTCTATCAATATCTATTCATATTTATTCTACCAAAATACATTGATAAAATTTAACTCATTTGGCATTATAATTCTAAAATAGATCAACTTACATTTGTTGATAATTGTGAATAAGCCAGAATTAAATCAAATTTAATTAAACACTCCCAGCCCTATCTTTGCAGGATGACTTAATCCAAGGATGCCTCATTGCAGACTTAGAGCATGAGTTGGAGTTTTCCTGAAGACAACCCTCTGATGGTCCAAAGGAAAGCTATAAGTAACAGCTCACCTGAGACTGCAAGTTTTCCAGCTTCTTTTGATGTCTCTGGATTGACTCTAAAAGGAGCTTTTCTTTGTCATTTGGTAACTGCGCTGGTTTGTTCAAAGTGCCCAAAGGGATGGAAGGTAAATGTTCTGGTCTATTACACCTACAATATGGTATTAATCAATAAAAGAAAAAGAATCAGTGGAAAGAAATACTATTCTCTTATTTTGTACAGTCTGGCAAGGAATGATCTTTGATGCTTTAAAACAGACTACTCTCCAAAGGACTGTACAAGTGGCTTTGTCTTACACAATAGATCCATTTTCTGAATGCACTCCATATCACTCCTGTTAAATACAATGACAAACATAAGCGTTACTACCTGTAATTCTCCTTTACTTGAGACAGCAAATATAAATAAGAGGAAGTGAGCTGGGTTCTCGTTTCTTGTGCATCCCAGTCACTTACACTGATGGACGACAGGCATTCTAAGTACACAGGCTTCACATTGGACCTATTTTTGTCCATGATACCATGATTCTTATTAATTTCAAGCTTGAGTGAGTCATGGTAAAGCTTGGAATTCAGGAAGTTAGAAGTTGGGAAAAGACATTTATCTATATTGCGATTGTACAAAAATCACGGCGGAGAGGCCATTTTTACAGTGTTTTCCCAACAGATTTGTATCGTAATAGATGAAACAGGTCCTGTCAGAAAAGGAGTTTACTACAATTAGTTTTTGTCCATCAAAAAGGTCCAAACCCTACTAGCAAGAAATCAAGATGCACACACATACAACATTGTTCTCTGCCAGACTGATTAATAGAACACACTGCTGGCTGGGACTACTTTGCTCACTAGCTCCTATTCACTTGTATAATAATACTTTCATTATAGTGTAGCTATAAGAACTAAAATCATGTAGCATAACAGAGAGCTTGGGTTTAAGAACTGATGTTGTTGGACAACATGCTCAAGCTACATAAAGTAGTAGTAAGCAGAATGATTGCTAAACTTAAGGCTTCCCTTTTCTCAAATACCAGTATTTTCACTATGGAAGGGGTGAGGATGTCCCCACTGACAAATATTTGAAACAACAGATTGGGTACACCTAATTGCTATATGATCAGTTTTCCAGGTGAACTATCTAGAAATTCAGGTTTAGCATAAAGCAGTGCCAAAAAGACCAATTAATACATTAGCCATAGCTAGCAAAGTCTGATATATTTTAATTCATCTGCATTTGTTTTCTAACCTAACAACCACAATTGTGAAGTTTCTTCAGAAGCAGGTGCCTTTTCAAATGCTTCTACAGCACATGTACTTTACTATTTACTCCCAGGTAATTCTTTTGGCTTTAAATAAATGTCAACCTACATCAACATGAGGACTTACTTGTTTTCCAGAGGGTTGGGGTTATATGTGCAGATCCAGATGCCACTGTGGTCTCCATTTTTAGCATCAGCGGAAGATGAGAGAATCCTCCATTTAAGGCAGATATCTAGAAAAATAATTGGAAAGTTGGAATAAAATGGTTTACTACATGTTAGTAAGCATGTGTATACATGCATGGATGGACATGTTTATGATGCACACCATATTTATATGGTGTATACATGCATATGATGCACACCATATTTATTATAATTATGCATCTTTTACTGGCTCTTATCACCTTTATCCACTAACCTGTCACAGAACCTGTCAGAACATTACCAAACTATGAAAAGTTCATGTAAACAAGTGCCATTAAACAAACAAACAAAAAAACAGCTGAAAAAAGTTTGTTTTCTATATTTCCCCAAACTTGAATTGCCCTAAGTACTAGGATGGACAATGTTTAGTCCTGAACAAGCAACATGATTTGAAGTGTGACAACTTACATTCCATCAAGGATAGAAATAGGAAACCCTCATGTCACACTACTCCTATTAGAATGCAAAGGACTGAGCCCAAGTTCTGTGGCACAAATCTTGACCTTTAAATACAATACAAAATATAGACCTAAAATTGACATGATTTATGAAAATGCATTTTAGGTCATTTTTAGAGGTTTCTAAAATGCTTTGATTTTAATCTCTCTCCCTCCACGGGTAACCCTGTTAGCTGGTCTTGCATTATCAAAGGAGATACAGCTATGGACAACTACTTCACTCCCTACTATTTTAGGTAGCTCATGCATGTTGTCCAACAATACCAGTAAAGCAGTGTCTCAACTGGTTAACAAACTATGGTTTTGGTGGTGAGCTCTGATTGCTTCAGGGCTGTCACTACTTCCTCTGTGGCACACTGTAGATTCTTTTTGGCACTAATCCATGATGCACGAGCAAGTCCTGTTTCTAATACTAATGAAAAGCTTGTATATCATATGTGCAAAAGTACCTTAATGGAGAAAGACAGACATCTTTCTGATGTTTTTACTCGGTATGAAACCTAACTGCTATTTCTGAAATAAAACTCAAGTTCTTCTTCTTATGCTGCCTTGATTTTTTTTTGAAGTCAAAAGCCAACTTAAATGTCATATTCCTTGCTCTCATTGTTATGACTAGCTGTTTCCTTCCTAGTGACAGGCAGCTTAATAGAGGAAACACTTTATTTCTGTGACACTGATGTGGAAAAATCTATTTACTGGACATTTTCCATCAAAAGTTTAATGAAAGGCTCTTTGATTCAAAAGATCTGAAGAAACAGAAATACTTACTAGGATGCTAAAGAATTAAACTTGTTTAATTATATTTTGATCAAATAAAACAATTTCACTCACTATAAATATTAAGGGCACAGCCAGTCATTTTTAAGATCAAAAGTTGCCATAGGATGTTGGAAGCGTACAGAATGACTCATAAAAGTAATCAGAAAGGTTTTTCTCAAAAGTTACTATTGCTAGGAAAGGAACAATAACACCACCACCGCAAACTGTCCAATTTGAGATATGATCCCATATCCGGGTAGAACACAACCTGCCATGTCAGGAGCATATGTAGTTAGGGAAGAATGAAAAAACTTTAAAATGAACATGATAGAAAATAAAAATAATTTTAAATAATGTTCAGTGAATTCACTTAAAGTGACAGTTAACTTAGGGCTAAAATGGCTATCTTAAAGCGCCAAAAAGCCTTTACAGGAGATCAAATAAAACATATAGAAAGAAAAGTAGACAGCTATAAAAGTTACCAGTTTCTTTTAGACACAGTGGTAAAATGAAACAAAAAAGCTGATCGAGATCTTTGGAAGGAAGAAGCAAATGAAAGCACAGCAGTATACAGTGGAGAAAACTGGAACAAAGATGCTTAACTTTAAAGAACTTCCTGTCTATATTATTCTGTATAATCACACATCTTTCTCTCCTTTATTTGTCCAATTATATAAACTTACCACACTGAACAATGGCAGGAACTTCCATTGCACGTTTTCTCCTATACTGAACTGCATCCAAGGGTTTCTCAGACCATTTGTCACTTAGATATCCAAACTCATTCCAGAAGGATACTACTCCTTTCTGACCTTAATATATATATATAAAAAAAATGTTCAACAGAAGATCATCTATAATTTACACATAAAGAATATGTACTGCAACTAAGAGACAAGAAGCTATTCAAAGGAATTCTGAGTGTTCACGCCAGTGATAGGAATAAGATGTGGCCTGAAAAAGTAACTCCAGGGACACAATTCAAATTTGGAAATTACTTCCTTGGAATAAGCTGCATCTGACCCTTTCATCCCAGTGTGTGATCCTCATATCCTTACTTACCTTCTTATGCTACAAGGGCTTCACTGAGGATAAATTTCATGTTTTTACTACAGCACAAAATAAAACAGTTTACAGCATAATGGAGAAAAACTGCCCTTGTTGAAATAATCTTTTGAACTCCATTTCAACCTGCTTAAATTAACTATGAGCCAGAGACTCTAGTGAAATTATTACTCAAAACGTATTTAAGAAAATGTCCAGGCAAGCCAAATTAAGGATCATCTATAGTTATTCAGTGTATTGAAGAGATAAACAGCATTGTTTTTTAGTCTTTGGCTTTATAAAGTCAACAAACACAGCTGTTCTTAAATATTAAAAAAATGCAAAGCACTGTAGG
>NW_005842218.1:1100504-1132845 GCF_000455745.1 Alligator sinensis
AAGATATTAATTTATATTTAAGATTTAACAGATAGCTTCAGTGCCCTCCGAGGTATCCCAATTTTTCATATATCAGACACCCCCGAATAAAACATCCACCATGCTTTTTCAAAGGCAGGATGAAGAAGAAGAAAAAAAGATGCTTCCATGAAAATACCAGTGAGTATTTTAACAGGGAAACCCCAGGCAGCCATGGTAGGGAGGGAGAGAGGGGGGAAGGAAAGCCCTGCGGCTGTTCAGTTTTAGCAAGTTTTATCATCTCTCGGTAAATACTACATCCATGAACAGGGCCACTGGTTTTTGTAAACGGTGGCATTTCTTTCAAATGGCTTCTGGATAGGAAAAACCCAACATAAATTCTGGTGCTGCATAGAAGGAAAGGTCAGCAAAAGGCTCCTCACAACCAAGAAGGCTGACACAGCCAAGCTCTTCCAACTTCCCCTCTCTTTTCTAAAAGTCAAATCTAAATCTCCCAGAAAGCTGTTGCTTAGTGTCACAAACATATCTATGGGGCACCCCTGGAACCCTGAGTTTTTCCCTGCTCTCCCAAAGAACAGACCAAAGTCTGCCCTGGGAAAACTCCTTATCTCCATAAACCTGAGCTCCACTGCCCCTATGAGACGTCACAGCTGGAGCAAACAAAACTCTGTTGGTTCTAGGTGGCTTCCTTTTGGGTTGAGAGAGAATTTTTAGGACCCTCTTTCCAGAGAATGGGTTTGCCTAGAGCATCATTCGCCCAGAGATCTCTCTTTCCCACAGGTAATTGGTAAGAAGCCAAAACAATGAAAGGATCTGTTATACAGGAGAAAAGGATTATAAAAGAAAAACTGACCTTAAGTTTGAAAAAAGAACAGTAAGAGTCTTACCTTCTCATCTGGCCACCACATAGCCCACTGCAAGTTCTGCCAGTATTTCCATGGATCAGTCTTTCTCCTGATCCTGCCAGTCCCTCCACTGGAGACCTGGACTCCTCCAAAGCCTGAGAAAATCTGAAGGCCTTGGCTACCTCACAGACTGCTCTTAAAATTCCTCCAAGCCATCCCCTACATTAACAAATACCTGTGCCATGGCTTTATCTACAGGAAACTATAACGATTAGAGAGGCATGGCAATGACAAAATAAGTATTGCCAACAATTGCAAACAAAATTAATTACAAGCAGCCATACTCAATGTATTGTTATGGAACTTAGCCCCCCACCTTGAGCCAGCCAGTGGAGCTCCTGACGCTGTTCTCGATTATTATTTTTATAAACCCTCCCCCTCAGTGCTAGGTAACTAATGACTCTTTCCTATGTAAAGAACAACTGATTCAAATATAAATAGGGAATTTATGCAATAGGGAGCCAAGTGAAATGGAGGCCTAAAATACAACAATAGGATTTGTTTTAGGAAGCTTCCTTTGCTCACGAAGCCAGTGTTGTCTGAGACTTTTAGCTCATGAAAGACAATAAAGCCACAATATTACTTGAATGAAACATGGAGGGTGTACGCAAGTGGAGGAATCACTGAAGTCAGTGGCCTATACTTAGTTTTATACTTTGACAGTGCCTAACTCCTACAGACAAATACTTTTCCTTCCTGGCCAGCCTCTCCAGGTGCTCCACGCAACTCCTGATTTGATGCAATCCTTCTAGTTTATTTGGGAAACAAACAAACATGCAAACAAACAGAACCCGTCATAAAACATCCAATCTTCATTTTGTCCTAAGTCAGCCTTCTGCCTCTTCCATGTATCCTTATCATTTCTCCTGGCACCAGATCATGTCATTTTATCTGCCTGCATTTTGTCAAGTGCTGTGCAGGTCTGTTTTACTCATCAATATTAAAAAGCATTCATCAAGATCAACAAAAAGCTATTTCTCAGGCCCTTAGAAGAAATAAGAGACATCCTTATCCTTGCTGCTTGACTCGTGCAGAAACATGTTGTTTTAGGGGCTGGAAACATAAGTTACTCTAAAAATAGAGTTGCTTACCATTATTTATCACTCTTAGATTAAAGCTAACTGGAAACAGTGTGTCAGGATAGTTTATAATGCATGGCAAATATACAATGCTGTAGGAGATCCTAGTCACTTTGTACCAAAACCCCCCAGTTTTTCTTTTTTCTTTTTTTAATTTCAAAATACATTCCCTCCCTTCCCCAACTATTTCTGACTTTTTCTCTCCCTCTCTATTCCCTATAGATAAGTATGAGTAAGTTAAGACATAGGATGAGCTTTAGCATTTTTGTAGCAATTTTTTTTCCTCTCTCCTCCTTTGAGCCACTGTTTTATATTGTATAATTATTATGTTTATATTGATTTTTACTGTTTTATAGTACTGTTTTAATGATTTTTACTGATACTATATATACGATTTAGGCCTACATATTCGTCAGATGCACAGGTGCAAGCCCGTCGTACCCCCATATCTCAAAGCCCCCCAGCAACTGTGGGGCACCCCACTGACCTCCAGCACAGCTGGAGGCAAGTGGGGCCTGTGGTGGGAGAGGGCTAGCAGAGTTCAGCTGCGGGGAAGCAGCTGAGAGGAGCTGAGGAGGGTCTCACCCCACCCCAGCTCCTACTTGGCTCAGCTCCCCAGAGAGAGAGGAAAGGGTACCTACCAGTCCTTCTACGGTGGGGCAGGGTCTCCCAAATCCCGGGCAGGGCCCCCTCTTGCCTGGGAGCAGAGTGGTGCGAGTGGCAGGCCCACTGCGCATGCGTGCAGTTTAAAAGGGCCCGCCAACAGCAAAAAAAGCTCCAGTTGGGCTTAGGGAGTGGCATGAGATGCACAGGTATAAGCCTGTCATGCCCCTGCACCCTGAAGCCCCCCAGCAACCACCAGCAATCACGGAGCACTCCACTGACCCCCAGGACAGCCCGAGGAAAGCAGGGCCTGTGGTGGAAGGGGCTAGCAGAGTTTAGCTGCAGGGAGGCAGCTGAGAGGAGCTGAGGGGGGTCTCGCCCTGCCCTGGCTACTACTTGGCCCAGCCCTGCAGGAAGCCACGCAACTGGAGCCTCGCGAACAGGACTCACAAACAGGCGTGCTTCTGGGCTTGGTGTGCAAGTTCAGCATGGAAATTTGCACAGAAGAGTGAGCAGGAGGGCCCGAGGCCCTGCCAGTGAGCCCTAGGGAAGGTAGTCCCATCAGTAGCCAGACTCCCAGTGGCACAACGTGGGTGAGCACACGCCACACCCCTGAGGTCCCTTCGGGGTCTGCGGCCTCCCCCTGTGGCACCTCAGAGGCCTCCACCCAGATGGAACCATGCACATGGAGCCTCCGGCTCTCAGCTGCAGGGGCTGCCTGGCACGTTTCCAGGCATGTGGGACCAGGAGCATGGCCACCTTCCCTTGCGAGGTTTGCTCCACTTTGGAGTCCCTGGGACACCAGATAGGGGAGCTCCAAGCCACAGTCCAGAGACTATGTGCCATCAGGGATGGTGAGCAGGAGATAAACTCCTACTGCCAGACCCTTCACCCCCCGGAGGCAGAGGGTAGACCAAGGTCACCTTCCAGGACAAGGGAGGACTTGGGGATCTCCCACACTGTCCAGCCAGAGGCTTGGACCAAGGTAGTCAGCGGCCACAAGGCCTGCTGCACGAAGGTCCCCACCCCTCTGGAGCTTTGCAACAGGTATGAACCTCTTGCAGCCCCAGTAGAGCCTGCAGAGTTGTCAGCTCCTGCAGGCAATGCAGGCTCATCATCAGCTACTGTCCCCACTCTCCCTAAGACCGCTTGTAGAGCGGTTGTCATGGGAGACTCCCTCCTGAGGGGGACTGAGGGTGCAATCTGCTGCCCCGGCCCCTTATCCTGGGACGTCTGTTGCTTTCCGGGAGCCCATATCCGGAACATGGCTGAGAAGATCCCAAAGCTCATCCAGTCCACCGACAACTACCTTATGCTCCTTACCCATGTGGGCATGAATGACATGGCTCGGAGCAATCCCAGCTGGGTCATGAGGTGCTACAGGGCTCTGGGAGCAGGGCTTAAGGGATTGGGGGCACAGGTGGTGCTTTCCTTGATCCTCCCAGTTTTGGGCTATAGGCTGAGGAGGGAGAGGCTTTCACAATCACAGTCCGCTCTTTGGAAGAGACGGCCTCTACCTCACTGCGCTGGGGAGGAGGCTCTTCTCAGCTAGACTGGCTGACCTGCTCCACCGGGCTTTAAACTAAGCCCACCAGGGGATGGGTGGATAACTGCCAATGCAAGCCCACTAGGCAACTACTGCATAACCATTTAGGGCAGGTTAGGGCACCTAAGGGAATCCACACCTACCCCAGGCCTGGAACAGTGTCCACCTGGGAGTGCAAGGAAGCTAGGGCTTCCAATGGGACACTTACATGTCTGTATACCAATGTGAGGAGCTTGGGGAACAAACAGGAGGAACTGGTCCTTCTGCTAAGCAAGGATGACTACAATCTCATAGGGATAACGGAGACCTGGTATGACTCCACCTATGACTGGGCCACAGGTATAGATGGCTATACCCTGTACAGGAGAGATCGTGCAGATAAAAGGGGTGGGGGTGTAGCTCTCTATGTCAAGGAAAGCTACATGCCTTTGGCACCCAGGGAGGACAACTGGAGTCCCTCTGGGTTAAAATACATGGGGAATGTGGAACAGGGGACATCATGGTAGGAGTGTACTACAGACCTCCTAACCAGAAACAAGAGCTAGACCAGGAATTCACCAGGGAACTGGCTGAGGCTGCACACTCCTGGTGCATGGTTGTCATGGGAAACTTCAACTACACAGACATCTCATGGGAAGAGCACTCGGCCAAATCCGATCAGTCACAAAGCTTCCTCACATGCGTGGATGAGCTCTACTTGACTCACGAAGTCTATGGGCCAACAAAAGGTAAAGTGTTGCTGGACCTGGTACTGGCCAAAGGGGATGATCTAGTCAGTGACCTAAGAATCAATCGAAAGCTGGGTGATAGTGATCACGAGCTGATCACCTTTACTATCCATCACAAAGCTGGCAAGTCAGTCAGCAATGTAGAAGTCCTCGACTTTAGGAAAGCTGACTTTTGACAAGCTCAGGAGGCTCGTTGTCAAGGCCCTAAGGGACCATGACTTGGCAGGAAGAGGAGTCCAAGAGGAGTGGTTGCTCCTCAAGGGAGTTATCTGGACAGTGCAAGAGTTGTCCATCCCATCTTGGTGGAAGGGCAGCAAAAGGGCACAGCAATCCCCTTGGCTCAGCAGGGAACTTGAGGACCTTCTATGCCTAAAAAGAGAGACTTATAAAGGATGGAAGGCTGGAAAAACCACCAAGATGGTACTCAATACTGGTCTGTACCTGCAGGGAGCGGACTGGGAAAGCCAAGGCTGCAACCGAACTCCATCTGGCTTCTTGTATCAAGGATAATAAAAAGTTATTTTTCAGATATTTAGGGAGTTGTAAAAAAAGCAAAGGTAACATTGGACCCTTGCTGAACCAAACTGGACAACCGATAACTGACACCCAGGAAAAAGCCAACCTGCTTAAGACCAACTTCACGTTGATCTTTCATCAGCCCAAAGGGACCACCCTGCCTAGCATGATGCGGGACAGCCAGGGTGAGGGCATATTCATACCCAGCATCGGTGTTAGACCTTGTAAAAGTACACTTTGAGAGGCTGGACACCTTCAAGGCAGCTGGTTCTGACAGATTACGCCCTAGAGGACTCAAGGAACTGGCAGGTGTCATAGCCCAACCATTGGCAAAAATATTCGAAAACTCGTGGTGCTCAGCAGAAGTACCTGAAGACTGGAAGAAGGCCAGTGTGGTACCCATCTTCAAGAAAGGGCAGAAAGTAGATCCCAGGAATTACAGGCCAATCAGCTTGATCTCAAATCCCTGGTAAGATTCTCAAGAAAATTAATCAAGGAGACGCTTCTCAATAAGCTGGCGGATGGCAACATCCTGAGGGATAGCCAGCACGGGTTTGTTGTGGGTAGGTCTTGCCTGACCAATCTCATCTCCTTCTATGACTAGGTGACATATCACCTGGACAAGGGAGAAGAGATTGACGTCATATATCTGGACTTTAAAAAAAGCCTTTGATCTGCTGTCCCATGATCTCCACATGGAAAAACTGGCCAAATGTGGGCTTGGCTACACCACAGTCTAATGGCTGGGAAATTGTCTCCGAGGTCGGATCCAGAGAATAGTAGTCGATGGATGTGAATCATTATGGCGCTCTGTGACCAGTGGTATCCCCCAAGGCTCTGTCCTTGGACCGGCTCTCTTCAACATCTTTATCAACCATGTGGACACTGCTGTCAGAAGCGCACTGGCCAAGTTCGCTGATGACACTAAACTTTGGGGTATAGCATCCACACCTGAGGACAGGCTAGTGATCCAGGCTGACTTGAATAAGCTTTGTAAGTGGGTGGCTATAAACCTGATGACATTCAATACTGAAAAATGAAAGGTACTCCACCTTGGGGGAAAAAAACCCACAGCACACTTATAGACTTGGCAATGCTATGCTCGCTAGCACCCTAATGTCTTTGAAATCTATGAAAAAAAAATTTAAGTTAGCATAAGTCATGTCAAGTTTCCATTTTGCCTGTCAAACCTCTGGACAACACCTTGCTAGAGAAGACCTCGACTGGCTATCAAGGATCATCTCACAGCCCAGGATAGGTAGCTATCACTCACCTTCCTTCCCCAAGCAAAGGATCTGGACTTTGTCCCTACACACCTTGATTTCAGTCCCTCCACCAAAACTTTCTCTCTCCTGCTACCATTGTGTGGGTGTGTATGTGAGTGCATGTGTGCATAGGAACCAATAACTTCGTGGGGCTGTGTAGTGTGTTGTCTGTTTAATAAACCTGTTATTTTGAAACCTGGAGTTGGGTTTTTGTCTTATTGACCTCCCGACCCTACTCCTTGATTTCCCAACTATCTCCCAGCTTTCTGCCTCTGTTTCCTAGCTGTCTCCTCCTTGCCACCAGGGCTTTTCTCCTTGCTTCCACCCTGGCACCAGATGACCCTGAGTAACCCCAGGGCAAATTAACCCTAAGTAACCATAGCTTCCCCTCCAGTCTGCGGTTCTAATCCTGGCCCCGGCAACTTTCACTCCTGGCACTTTCACTCTCTTATTTTTCCCTCTCTCATCTTAACCCCCATCCATCTTCCTCCTTACCCTCCTTCTGGAAATCTTTGACCCTTGATTCCCCCTCGCATAGTCACCAAGCATCTTAAGTACCCCAGGTACACACATACACACCGTACCACCAAAGTTAGGGACTCACCCGTGTGTATGTGTAGGTGGGTGGTATGTATGAAGTGGCAAATATATATGCATACACACACACACACACACACACACACACACATATATATATATCATTGTGTGCATGATATATGAATTAGTGATCCGTGTATGTGTATTGAGTGTGTAGGTAGTGACAACTGATTTTTGTCTAATTTTCGGTTTGTATAGTGTGTATGTGCTTGAATTGGTGATAGGTACGCATGTGCTTACACTGGTAATCTTGGATGTGCATCTGCCTGAGTTGGTAGTGTGTGTGTGTGTATGCACCGTGTGTGTGTGTGCCTAATTGATTTTTGTGTGTGTATATGTGCAATTGTGTCATACCCTCCTGTCTAACAGCGCAATTTTGAGATCCTGAGAGTTGGCCTGGCCTTAAAGGACAACAACTTGATCCCAGCCATGCAGGACCCAAATGGCTTACTTCAGTTTGCTCCTAACCACCTTCAAAACAATAAGTGAGGAATGAAGCAACTATTCATTTTTTTGATTTTATGAGCACTCTATTCCTTTTTTCCCATTAGATATTGACTACCTCTGTGCAAATGAATTATTTTTCTTCTTCAAGACAGGGTGATACCAGCAGTTGAAACATGTATGAAAAAGGAGGGGGATGGAATGAGGCTACACTTGTCCCAAAGGACCCAGGAAAGTGGGCACCTGAGACCACATTCATATTTTCAGCGAAGGGCAGAATCTGAACCTTTTGACAGGGGCATTCTCTCTCTAACCTATGTGTACATTCTGTCTCCAACACTATAGAAGAATCCCTTTAACATTTTAGCAAAAGGCAAAGGATGTCTGCTTTTTCAGAACATACAAGTGGCACACATCACTTGATCTGTCTGATACTACATTTAAATGTTTCTAGTAAAACAGCGCAGAGTTAGAAAGGTGGTGACCTGAGGCAAGGCACTTTCTGATCCTGAAAATCATGGATGGTTATGTGACAGTTGAACGCCCTATAAATGGTGACAGAGGGTGAAGGAAATTTGGGGTTGGAAAAGAGTGTGGCCATCTGAAGCAAGACATCTCGAGTTGTGAAACATTTCTTCACTAGAAGAAAATGTCCTTTTTGAAGTGACAGGTTCATGGCTAGATTTATTTTTAAGCCAGTGCTGCATTCAAGCCACAGCATAATTATTCCAAGAACTTCTGTGGATATTAAAACAAACTATGAAACCCAATCTTTTATTTATAAGAAAGTTATCAAATAACTTTTTTCATTACTTTCAAAACTGAGATATTATGCAGGAGATCAGTGTTTATTCACAATGCATATGCTTTGTAATGCACAAAAGCATTAATGAATTATGCAAAAAAGCAGATTACAGTGTTGCTTAAAATGACAATGCTTGAACTTGGGCACATCAAGAGTCACAAGGAATTTGCATATATATGTGGAAGCGGGTTGTCTAAAGCTGCACAAACATAATATTTACCTTATTTTCCTCTTTCTTGAATAAGTGAACAGAAATTGTTTGTTTGATTTCACTAGTAATAAACCTTGAAGTTGATTTCCTTTGCCTTCCTCCGCTGAGTGTTGGAAAGGAGCAAATGCCAGCTACCTCAAAGAATTTTTACAGCCCTTGTACCTTCTGCTACTAGATACCCATTTGAGCTTTCACTATGTCATGACAGCTCTGCTGTTTGTTAAGGCAGATACTGCTTTCCACAAAACGAACTGGCTGACCAACGTGTAACTTCCATCAGATCCCAGGTTTAGCTTCTGAATAGCTAACATGCATTTTTATAGCCCTTCCTCTCAAGAGATGTCGGAACATTTGACAACCTTTGTTTATGGATATACTCCCAGAGGCAGAGGTGAATGCATCAGGATAACTTGTTTACCTTTTCCCCCTCTATGTAAAAATTGTTTTTAGCATTGCCACTGCAACAGTTCTTAGCCCATATCTGTTCCCTAGGGTAACTTTCATTATAAAACTTACAGTTTTCCCCACTTCTAACTTAGCTGGTGTATTTGGTGAACTAACTGTGACAACTGTGTGTGTGTGCGTGTGTGTCTGTAAACACACACACATGTATATATGCATGTGTGCGTTCATGTATGCACACAAACGCACACAAGAATTAACCCATAAAGACTTACTTATTCCTGTGTCCTTCCAGTACTGGAGCAGACAGTGCCTCATGGCTCTAAGCAAGCGGTTATATTCTTTAACATTAACAAAAGCCTGCTTATTGTGTGTGGGCTCCATGGCTTCCAAGGGCATGTTGACCATCCCTACTGCACCAGCACCAAAACTAAAGGAACAAAAATCGAAGTATTTTAAATACGATGAATAAGATAACAATTTTCATTGCAGTTACCCGATAAACACTTTGGAACTGGGAACATATTATTAATGGAAAACTGTGGGTGTAGAATCTTGCCTGACTACAGTCACAGACAGAATGATCATTATATTACTTCCTTTCAAATGAGTGCAGGATATATATCTCAGAAGTACTAGATTTTAAAATGCAAAGACAGATGACAAGGGAAAGAAATGGGATGGCAGAGTATAAAAAGAGGAATGCTTATGTACCAGTAAACACTCAGAGAAATGATCTGAAACTCCAAGTTGCAATAACAGAGTAAAAAAGAGTGCGTTGCTATAAAGATTATTTTGAGAACTGCATAACCATATGCAGAACAATTTATTCCTCCTTTAATAAAGGCATTTAACTCTTCAGAATACTAATAATCTCCATCCTGGACATTCTTTGAAAGGAAATAATCACTCTGGGTATGGGATCTGGGTTTTAAAACTTCCTTTGACATTCAGAATATCTAAAACTTTATTTCAAGTACGCAGTTTTAAAGCTGACTCCTTAAAAATATAAAATGCAAACATACCGGGTTTCCAAAGAGTCCGGTTTTAGTTGAAGTCCCACCTTTTCATACATTTTGATCAACCGACTGTTGCTATAGATAAGCATTCCATCTTGACTTCTGTTGCCTATGTTTATGCCAAATATTAAATAGAGCTTCTTTGGCTTTCTCAGTTCTCTAAGACGGGGAAATGAGCAGGCAGTTACTTTTATAGGCTTTATCTTGTTTGTTTTTAAGTGTTTGCCAAATGCAAAGTAACGGCTACTGTTACCAGATTAGCACCTACAGGTTCAACAGTTTAATTTATCAAGAATTATAAATGATAAAAAGTTGCAATCAATCACAAAAACATTTAAATATTTAAAGGTTGGCATGACCCTTAGATGCTGAAGTGAAGTCAGAATACTGCTGAGGGTGAATGTAATCTGCCTTTAATGCTTCCTTGACATTCACCACCTAGTCGCTGGAGGGAGGAGGGGGGATTTCCTGTTTAGAATTAAACAAGCCATTTAATCACCTGCAACTGACAGGCTGATCTAATACGCTGCAAAGAAAGCACTGCTTACTCAGCTCCAAATTAAGACTAGAGCCATTGCTATGAAGACATTAATGCTGATCACTAAAAACAGCTTAGTGTATTTTTCACTACATTTGAAAAGTATTTACCAAGTTACCTGATTTTGTTTCCTAAATATTTTTTTAAATTACCTTATTGCAATCATCGTCAACAGCTTTTCACACCACAAGCAAATAAAAATGGCAATTTCTTCCTTGTGTAATGTTATTTACATATTTGCAGGCTGCAATATTCACCGTCTCTTACAGACGAAAGGATGCCAATCGTTTGTGTCTATATTCTTCGTGTTTCCTTTCTCCAGATACTGGAGAAATACCGTTTGGTTGCCGAACTTTCTAGAGGGAGCTTAGTGACCCTCAGTATGAACAAGGAGAATAAACTAACGTAAAGCATATTTTTGGAAACAGCATTGGGAGTGGAAATTTTGAACACAGCTCTGAGAACTACTACGTGATCATTAACTGCTCACCACTACTTGTAAACTACAGTGCTCATCATGATCAGAAGACAATCTTTCTACATTTAAAGGGCTACAAGAAGCCCATATACAGCCATGTACTTACAAATTTCAAGGAGCAAACGGATGCCTCCTTTGAAGCAAGGCTTCACATAAGCCAGACAGTGTATATTGTTACCCAAGTAGCCTTGCTCTGTCAGGGATTTCAAAACCTAAAATTGTTACTTTCAGAGCAGCTATTAAGTATTAGGTAACACTCATTTCATCTGTTGGATAGGAAGAAAAATAAAACAAGCATTTAGATAAATTAAAGAAGAAAATTCTCTTCTGCAAGATTTAACCAAATTCAAATGCCAAGAAAATGATACTCCACAGGATTGGTTAAAAAAAATTTCAGAAAAGAATAAAATATTGAAAGACTTACAATAATTTAGAAGCGCCATGAAAAAAGAAAGAGTAGATACAACTTAAGAAAGCACCATGCAAGGATTGGCTTATAGATCATGTCTGGATTCACAACAGAGTTAAAACACTCATCCTAAAATTCTGCTTAAATATGTTCATATCTTGCCTTTGTTTCGCTTCAAGCTTTTCACGTGTTCTTTTTGCATTTTCTAGAGCATCCTGTAATGCAAGACGAGCAGGCTTTTCCATTCCGGGGGAAGAAGGAGGAAAAGGTTACTTTTCATTCATGTAATGCCCTAAGTATAAACTTCATTTGTTTTTGAAAAGTCAAATATGGCCTTCCAGTGGTTGCAAGCCTTCCAATGGGTGCAAGCTTTGACTTGAGCAACTCAGAGGCAAATCATAAAATGTCACTGTGGGGGCATAAAACTGGAGGACCAATTAAAGGAATATTTTTACATTTTTTAACGAGTATCGTGTGTGCAAACATAAGGCATTATTATTATTGCTTTTGAAGTTAATGGAGAGCATCTTAAAACATTTTCTTGGAGGAGGAACTTAAGTTGATTCTAATACAACTAGGCATTATATCCTTTTAAAATTCCTCATTATCAGTAAATAGGTACTTAACAGAAAAATAGTACAGTTGAATTCTTTTGCTGTTTAATATTACTACTAGGCTACATTTCAGAGGGCTTTCATTAAGGGTGTTCCTAGCCTATATTTTTGAACAATGACATTAAAAGGAAGCCATCCTGGTTGATTTTCCACACTAATACCTGCAGTCCAACAAAATGCAGGTTGCTATGGAGCACCAGCTATAAAAAGCAACATTTCTGAAACCGTTACGCAAATGCTGTCTTTGCTACAGTACCTCATTGTCTTCATGCAAAAAGGATTCTTCCAGATGTTTTAATTGACACTTGGCTTCTTTTACAGCTTGTTCAGCTAGAAAGCGCGCACACAAAAAAAGCTTAAAGTAAGGCTTAGAGATGTTATAGATACTTGCTTCAAAAGAAAGAAAAAAACAACTTTATTCAGTATTCAGTGAATTACATAATAAGTTGTAACTATCAAAAGCAAAGATTCTTAACAAGGGTGCTTCGGCACCCGGGGATGCCTTGAGACAGGGCAAACATGATTCACAAGATAAATCCAGATATTTCTAATACAAATTCAATGCAATATGTATTTAACGACAGTGTTAAAACATGTTGCAGTCTTCTGAGTTCTCTGTAATAGAAGAACTGCTCTGTTCTTCAGTAGCCAAAAAATAAGTGAAGACTAAGAGCTGGCATTTTCTGAGGGGTACCTCAAGTATAACAAGGGGTGCCTTGAGTGCACAAGGGTTGAGAACCACTGATCTAAGGTGAAAGGTTGCACATTCTGCAGTTGTGAGGAACTGAGCATTATCTGTCTACTGAAATCCAGGAGATCAAAAAAGCACTTATTCAATGACTCCTGAATGCCATAAAGAATCAGTGCTTTTTGTAATTTACTTGGGGACTAACATAGCAAACCAGTGCTAAGTCTATAGAAGATTTGGGATGTAGGTCTTGGGACATGTCAATCATCTTCTAAGCAGGGGAAATTCTATAAATGTACACTGAACTCCAAATTTTAGTCATACTTCATAAACAGGCAATAACCAAAATGTTTAAAGCACACTTATTGGACTTTAGTGTTGGGCTGCATTTTCATTCACTCATTTTCCTATACAACCACTGTCCAATTGGAACATGATGATTCAATGATCTGAACTGAGGAAAGCAGATGAAGAAAACGAGGCAGGAAAGAAAGCTAGTGCCAGCCCATCCGGTTACCTGCCAGCTGGCAATAAACCTGGGCTTCCACACTCTGCAGCTACCTCAGTAGCTGCCTCCCAGGCCAAAATATGCAAGCAGCCCAGGGAACAGGTCAAAAAAATCCCTTCCTTTGTTGGTCCTTTCAAAATAGATTCATTTTTACAAGGTTTGGAAATAATTTTTTTCAAAATTGTTTATGGAAGAAAAATCCCCTTTTCCAGGCTGCTCTGACAGTTCCTGGGTGTGTTTCCATAAAAGCTGAGAGCCCCTTCAGAAGGACCAAATGGTAAGACTAGGATCTACACTTGTGCATGTATCTTCTGGTGGTCTCCACACATAAAGAAGAAAAGATGCATGTCAACCAACCCTAATTTTAGACCCTGACAGTTGGCCCTACATTACCCTCTCCTTGCTCGCCTCCTGATTATCTATTCCAAGAGCTATCTTCCACGCCCACTGGCAAGATGCCTCTTCAGCATCTTTATCTTCTTTAATTAAAGCTCCATAGTCAATCTGCTAAGGCAATTCATATTCCCACCCCTTTGGTATAGAATATAACAGCAGTGGTGGGGGTGTTCTGAGAGCTTAGCTAAGGTTTGTGAGCTTTTCAAAAGTCTGAAGTGCTACAAAATTGTTATTGCTTTTTATTTGAAGGCAAGATAACAAATAATGGCACAGTAAATAGGAGAACTTAGGATATTACATACCAATCTTCAGGTCCTTTTTTGCCTTTTCTATTTCATTCTGTGCAATAGCTTTAAAGGGGGATGTGAAGTATGGATACATCCTATTAAGAAAGAAAAGCACCATCAGTATCAGCTGAATTTTCAAAGAATGCTCTTTAAAAATATGTGCAGGTGGCCACAGCAAGAATAAATATTGCAACACACAAACTATGTAATATGCTACCATCACTTTGATTCATTTACCTTTTCTAAGATTAGTATTACCTTGACTCTAATAAGTAGTCACTCCCAATATGTTAACAAATACTTCACAAATTGTTGAAGGATTGCCACAAAAGCCATGTAGAACCTAACTTCTTTTCACCTTTGAAATATGTTTAAAGGAAAGGCTGAGGCTCTCTTGCCATTGACAGCACTGAAGAAAGGACTTTATACAGTCATCCTCCAGGCTACCTAGATTGAATGTGTTTATACATATTAACATAACTATACCAGAACTATTGGCTGCCCAGTTGCCCATACAAATAGATCAATTCAAATTAACTAAACTACCCAATGGATTAAGAGCAGTTGGATTTGACATTATTGGGTTAATATTTTCTACAAAAGGAAACTTGTCATTTCAGGGAATGAGTATTCCACACGTGAAAAAACAGGAGAGCTTTTATAACAGCAGAATAACAAAGTTTGTTACTCTAAACGCACCTCTTCCTTCTTGAATGCTTCATCTTAAACTCAGTGAAAAAATTTTAATAGTTCTTTAATTTGCCAAAGAAAGGGATATAACTAAAACAGACAAATTAAAAAATGTAGTTTCAGACAAATCTCTTATGACAGATATAGGCATTGCACTTGTACCAGTATAAGTGATCACAAACAGGTTTCTACCTGTAACAGAACAGAAGTTTAGCACACACAAACTGTTTAAAAATGGTGGAACCTAGTTTAAGATTTGCCCCCATCCCCAAAAGGTGAATGTGTCCTCTCATTACCATTCTAAACTACGCCACTTACAGAAAACTGCATAACTAAGGTCAATTCTGCCTCAGGCTTTTTGAATGTCTGTACCTAGCCTTAATGTTTAAGTGCCTTGCAATCCTTTTGATTTCAGTCAAACTGCTCAAGGGAGGACAGGTGTCAGTTAGATAACATAGGATAAGAAGTGGAGCCAGAACTATTCTGCATTTAAGAAAAAAAAAATAGCAAGTCTGTCATCTTTAATATTAATTTTGATAGACTATTATTACTTTTATGGGAGGTTTTTCATTCTGTTTTTTTTAGATGATACTGAAATGAGAAAGCATTGACATTAAGGAATGATTTAAAATGATGGGACAATACTCAAGTGATGCTGCAAACACTTGATGAGAGAATATCATTATTATGTTCTTTTTAATTACTGATGAATTTTTCTGAGGATCTGTGTAAATGACCAGAGATGTATTTTTATGTATTAATGCTCTGTTATTTAAAAAGAATAAACTGATGGTGTGATGTGTAAGCTATCTATGAACTTGAAAACTAGCAATTGTCACTGGATTTGTTAGAATTCTGAGCTACAAAAACAAGTAGTGGGTAGGTTTTCTGAATTCCTCATTATCCTGAAGAATCTGGACCAAACTGCATGATACAAATTTAGCCATACAATTAAAACAAATAAAAATAACTCTATTTCATTTGAACATCTCTCCCGAATCCCAAATTCGAGGTTAATATATTATTTATGATCTAGCATATACTTGAGGGCAATCATCCAAGTGGTACACCTACGCTTTTAAAGTTACTCTGTTAGGTTTTTTTTCTGTTTCTGACCAAAGCACTTGAGACTCCTTTGGTAACACCATGCACTGAAAATGCAAAAGTGCTAGCATCCTTTGTATGGATAAGTAAGTTAAGGACATTAGCTCTTGAACAAGGGAAATTTTTAGACAGATGTTATGGCTCCACCTATTGAGCTTTGGAGGAAGAATCACAGGGGGTGCAATTAGTCCCCATAACACATTTCTTAATGAAAATGTGTGAGGGATGTTAGGAAAAGGAGGATAGAAATTACTCAAATGTATTTGTCTTGTCAAATTTCTTTCACACTAAATTAATAAATGGAAGTAAGAAGAGACTCCTACACAAGAACCTTCAGAAATACTGTCAAATGTACCAACCTATATAAATACTAGGTGGCAGCCGTACTAACTGTACCTAAAGAGAGAACCTGTTGTGGAACAACCCAAAGAAGTTATGAAATAAATGCAGATACACTTCTGGTAGGATGACTAACAAAGGCTGTCAGCTGGCCTGTGAGCTGATTTTGTCTGTGTACAAACTTCAATTTTGGATGCTGCAGGTGTGGTGGTTTTGGTGATGGAACAAGTGTTTCATCTTTTCAAAGTCTTATATAAAACTGGCACTTTATAAACCTTTGCAGCATTGTGCACACAACAAAGGGGAAAAAGGCTGGTTAACTAAATTTCACTAAAAGCTTAAAGAATATTTTGGGGATAAAGGCAAGCACTCTTTTATAGGAAAGCAAATATGTAGCCAGGAGTACAAGAACAATTCCTTAATAATGCTATCAGAGTAGACATGAACAATAAAGTACTATTTCCTAGCTGCTACTCATAGGCATGCACCTCTTCAGTTAAAAAAACAGGTCACAGCTGTACATTTTAGTTACTCCTAGAACTTTAAAGTGAATGGCAGGTCAAGTGAGTACTTCCTGCTCATCAGGACTGTGGGGTTAAAGAGTTATTTACAGCTTGGAAATACTCTATCAAGGTTCATGAGAGGGGCTATGGCTTTTACTGTAACATTTGTTTTAAATGTAGTCATGTTGTTATAATGTGTGCAACAGTTTACCAATAAAGCAACACATGGAAAGAAGGGTTAATAGGGTCTGTGATTGTAACTGATCTGCCTAAGTTCAGGACAAGACTAGAGGGATCTTCAGCATCAACAGGACTTGAACAGTCATGTTGATGCTTCAGATGGACTTGGTACTCATCATTTGAAGGTGACACCCCGGAGGCCTCAGAGAGAGAGACTAAGATAAAGCACTAAAATGGATCAGTGGTGATGCATGTGCATCCCCTGAGAGTGCCGGTGCACCCCCTGACCAGCCACACACACCGCTTAGGTGATAGGCAGGGGGGGCAGGCAGGAGCACCTGTTCCTCCCCTGCAAGTCCCAGCCCATCTCTGCAGCTGCTCCCAGAAGTGGCCACAACCACTCCCAGAAGCAGCTGCAGCGATCAGCCACCATGGGATCGGCTGCGGGGGTACCCCCAGGCAGCATCGGCCGTGGGAGGAACCCCCTCACTGGTCAGCAGGATCGGCCATAGGGGAACCTCCCCCCTGGCCGGTGGGACTGGTTGCAGGAGGGGGCCCTGCCCCCCCCCCCCCCCCCCCCCGCACCCCAACCACTGCACACCAGTTGGCTAAATGGATGGAACAGTAAAGAAACAAGGTGGCAACTGAAACCAGGGGATACCCCCCAAAAGGAGACCAGGTGAAGCCTTTGGAGCTTGGGAGCCAGGCAGAGGGGAAAAGAAAATAACTGAACTAACTATGGGATGCACAGGGCTATGCCAGCTGGACTAAGGACAGTAGGATTGCATAACCCTTTGGAAGGGATGGGGTCTTCTTGTTCTGTGGCTTTTGCCCTAATGAATGTCTTTATAAAGACAGACTATCTGCTTTGCTGCTTGGAACTTCAGGTTGCACATATTTCCCCCAAACAAAAGATAAAGCCCCTCTCTCAGGAACTGAACTGGAACTTAAGTGCTTGAGTCAGGGCCACAGACATTTAAGAAGAGTCAGGAATTGAAAGGCCAAAGTATCAGAGTAAGAACAAACCAGGGTTCCCCCTGCATCCCAGCTCTAAAAACTATGCTTGGGTTGGCTTCAGGAAGCATTCACAGAGACTAGACAAAGATGCAGCCATCCTGAGCAAGCATTCCATTTCGGGGGCCTTTGTAACTTGCTACAAAGAGCTAAGAGCAATATTTTGTTCAGACCACCAAAGTAGGAAAATCTCAATACAAATATTAACATTGGCTCTTTCATAGTACAGGGGAGGTTCTAAGCAGTCAATAAAACCTGTTTGTGATGTGGTCTTTTTTTTTTTTTTTTGCCTTTTAATCCGCCCTCTGTGTGGGCGCAGAAAACAACTTCTCTGTCCTGTCAGATTGTTGGGAAGCAGACAAAAAGTCATAGAGAGAAATGGACTGTGCTACAGAGCACAAGCAGATTCAAAATGTAATTCTGAGCACAAATGGTGCAACAGCTTCTGCCCGAGGAGCCAATCAGAATAGAAGCAACACCCTTCATGTCTATGTTTGGGGAATGGAGGTCAATGGCAAATGCACCATGAGAACCTGTAACACCTTCCTTAGGAGAACCATGGGTCCATCCTGCCAGGTGACCCCTGCCTTAGTGTTTTCCACCCACAGCACTTAGAGACTTAATGTTTTGCTCTGCTCTAAGTAGGCAATTGGCTTGAGGCCACAACTGATTCACAGCAGAGAAGTGAAACAAATACTACGGTGCTTCCTGTTTACGTTAAAGGCTCAATTTGCACCATTCCATGCAAGCCAATCTGTCTGGTCACTCCACCCCCCACCTTTATTCCTAGCTACTGAAAATGGGTTTGAGGTAGGGTTACTATGTTTCCAGGTCCAAAAAAGAGGACACACATCATGTGGGGAGGGGGGGCAGTGACATGCCAGTGCCCTGCCCCTTCTGTTGCCCCTCACTACCAAGCCACAGCCCCCGCAGCCCTGCTGCTGCCCCTCAATCCTGACCCACTGACCCCAGCTGTGCCAGTGCCCCTCACTCCCAAACTGCAGTACCATTTCCCCAAAGCCATGATGGTGCCCCTCACTCTTGACCTGCAGCCTCCTCCCTGCCCCCATCCTTGCCGGTGCCCCTCACTCCTGCCCCACAGCCCCCGGTTCTGCCATGTTCTCCACTCCCAACGTAGTCCCCTGCTCTCCCCGCCTCCCCCCCGGTGCCCCTCACTCCCAAGCCACAGCCCCAGCAGCCCAGCTGGTGCCCCCCACAACCCTGCCAAGATGGAGATTAGAGGGCTCAAAAAGAGGATATGTCTGGGGAAACCCGGACGTATGGTAACCCTAGTCTGGCGCCAACGTACAATATATGAGACTCAGGACTGGCTAGAATTATTCAAACTCCTTTCTTTTGTCTTTCAATTCAGCTCAGCTCTTTAAAAATGATTTGGAGAGAGAAACTAGTTATAGGCCATCGGGACTCCATTTCTGAGCCTTGTGGCTGAAAGATGGAGCTATTAGAATAGAATAAATCTGCCAGGATTCCTTATAACATCAACTTCTCAATTTGTCACAAAATGTTACAATGTGACAGCACACTATAAGGACTGAAAGAATTCTGATTTCACCACAAAAAAAAACCCAGGAAGAGCAGATACAATGTGTTAACAAAGGAAACTGACAGTTTGTACTTAAAATAGAACAAAGTCACAAGAAGAGTCCATTAAAAATAACTGAGAAACAAGATAATGGGCTCAATATTCAAAAGTGCTCAGATAAAGAGAGCTATGGAAATTGAATGAGCATAATACATATAAAGATAAAAAACATTCAGAAACTGAAAGTGATTGAGAAAAAGTAGATATTTCCACTGACAGCACACATTTCTACAACAATGGGTATATTCACAGTACCTATCTCCAGAAGGAGCAATATTTTGGAATCTCCAAAACTGATTTTAATACTTACTTTACAGATGACAAGACTTCAGCACAGTTCCAAGAGCATGAACATTTAAGTTGTAGAAACCTTCAGTCAATGTGGTACATATTGAGATATTCCAACACCCCCTGTCCAGAGTACCTCCTTTTCTGAATACTGTAAAATATGGTTGCCTGGGGGTGGGGATGCATTTATAGCAATAAGAGTATGATTAGGCAAATAATGGCATCTGCTGCTAAAAGCTGACATTCACCTTGCAGGTTAGTGGTTTTATATTCTAGAAAACTTTCAACCCACAGCAGTATCCAATGGAGACTGATACATTTCCCAAAATAAATCCCTCATATGACCATTAACAGACAACTGCCTCATAGGTGGCACCAAAACAACCTACAGAAACAGTTTACAATATGGAGTAAACAACCCCATTGTGTTTCACATCAACTTGTTTCCCACTATTCCCCCTTAATAATTTGCTCTATGCTCATCCCAAGTCATTCAAGTTTTAATCCCTATTGTATCCTTCTCTGACTCAATTTTCTGACTTTTTAGAAGATGCATTTTACCCTCTGAAATCTGCCTTTTCCAACAGTGCCTCATTCAAATCATTCCACAAACTGCTCAGCAAGTCATCAACATAAGTAGCATTCAACTCAGCTGAAAATTTTACAAGTTCCCAAGTACTTGGAAATTTAATTTATTTGATCCTAATGCTCTGTTGGGTAACTGAACTATTTTTAAGCATAGATTTTCACACTCTGCAGTGAGGGATCCATCCCTTCCCCTTGGCTGTAAGCTCAACAGATGAATAATGAACAGCACAATTAGAAAGAACAGTTAAAATGCTAGTTACTCTGGGAAGGGAATCATTACCTTTAATCCAAGTCCTATAATAGGGACATCTTGGAAAGGTTAATTGTTGAAGGAAAGCCCTACAGTAGGCTCAACAGGGTTGTAAAGCATAACTATAGGTAAAACACAAGCTATTAGAGTGAGATGGAGTACTGGGAGAGTTAGACTAACTTCAATGAATAAAAACTCAAACCTACAGTCTGAGAAGCATGAACTGAAGTGCCAGATTCAAACATTCTCTTTTTCAGGAATAGTAAGATCTCTAAATTTGACCCCAGCACTTTATTTAGCATGTGATGATACAGTGATCACAACGCAAGGAGAAACATATTCACAATTTTATTCAAAATGTTATGTTCAAATTTTGCAGCTAGCTGACTGCTTCAGGTTTGTATTGTGCAGAACCAACAGAGTTCCATTAAATGGACAAAGACAACATCTAGTGATTCAAAGTCTGAAAAGGGGTGCCACAGTTGTAGTTCGGTGAGCTAGTCCAGGTCCATCGATGTAACAGGAATCCACATCTGCCGCATTCTGTCCTAATTTCATTTGCAGAAGAGCAAAGACGTCTAGGGGGATCAAAGCCAGCTGGTCTAATGGTGGGATTTGTAATGCTAATTTCTGTATTAGGGGGTGAACTGAACCACCTTGCATTGAGCACTCCTTTAGTGCTCTCCCATATTGCATCCTCTTTGTAGTTACTTATATGAGTTTCCACAGTATGCAATAAAAATGTGTTCTGAAAATGATGCTCTAGTAGGAGAACAGAAATAAATCATTTATGAAAGGCAGAGGCACATATTTTAAAGAGAGCACACAATTTCTCCTGAGGTGCTCAACTTACTGGTGAACAAATGGATTACATTTTGGTAACTGTCATGTACGGTAGAATGTTTAAAAGCACTTTATGATAGTCAAAAAAATGCTTCATTTGGAGACCATCCCAGATTTCAGTGGGAGCATAGCGAGACCAGTGCTGATCACATCAGTAAAAATCCATCCTTAGTTTAGAAACATAAACTGTCATGAAGGACCAAGACAAGAAAACTTGTTTTCAAGTTTATACATGCTGAAAGTAAAGAGCCAAATAAACAAATGGGGACAGACAAAAGACTCATAGGCCAATGCAGTAGAAATCTGTCTCCATTAAGAAGATGTGGCAATATTTGCCTTTCAGCAGTGCAGATAGCTTAGGAGGACTGGAAATCACATATACCCAATAACTTGACTGATATGACATTCAAGAAAGTCCCATCCCTGTATCTTCCTACCAGAATTACTAGGTTAAATGCAGTGAGCTCAAACAGCATTAGTGTGCAAAAATGTTCAAGTAGTGCTTGGGATGCCAAGCAAACTGGTGTATGCTAGTCCTACTACTGCTTGGAAACTGTAAGTCAGTGTTTAATAACATTTCATTTTAGATGTTAAAAATACAGCATGTTTTATCAAAACCTTAATATCCAGGTTGCAGTATATAAAATATAGTATACTTCAGTAAGGTTTTGTTTGTTTGTTTGGTTTTTGTTATCCATTTTGAAGATGACATAACAAGTGCATTTGGTTGGTAATAGGCAGACAAGGTTCTTTGTTTGATAATATATCTTTTTCTGGATCAACAATAGAGTGGGGAGAAATTTATTATACAAGCTTCTGGACACAAATGCCTTTCCTCAGGTCTAGCTCAAATGAAGGATATTCTGTGCACCAAAGCTTGTCTAACTTATCTTCCAACTATATAGTTTGTCCAATAAAAAGTATGACCAGAGAAATCCTGATTCTCACCTATTCCTGAACCACCATGGCTACAACACTGCTTGAACACTATACCACAGGTGACCAATCATAAAGCCCTAAAATAAGCTTTTCTGGTCCACAGACATGTATTAACAACTTTGCTAATAAGTAACTGAATGCTTCAGTTTGTACACTTTGCAGAAATCTATCCATTGACATCAGAAGGAGTTGGACTGGATCCCAAATTCAGTGACAATTTATTCAGGGCACTAATTGAGGCATAAAAAGATTTGCTTTAGGAATATCTCCTTTCAAAACCCATGGTAAAAAGTTTAGGAGTCTCTTAAAATGAGTGGTGTAAGTGACCCATAATCTTATACTTTATTTTTATATACCTTGAAGGTGTTCAAAGTGAAAGCCAAAAACCTTTTTAGGTGATTATATTATGTAGCATCTTCTTTGACTTGGATCGTAGTCATACCAAGTGTTTTGTCACAGACGATTACCCTTTAGCAGACCTGCCTGCCAATGTGATTTGAACTTTCTTAAATTATAAGTCACCCTGACATCAAAATCAATTTCCCACCATGACAAAAATGTTTAGGCTTTCAAGTGTATTGGTTTGCAAATTAAAAGATTTAAGAATACAATAGTAACAGAAGCCTACTCACCTGGGTCTGTAAAAGCAATAAGGCAAGTATCGAGTTTCTACCTTCTTAGCCTGAATGAATATCTTCATCCTTGGGTCAAAATACAATACAGCTGTATAGGCTCTGAGTGACCATTTTTCTGGAAGGCTGTTATATCCCAAAATTTAAAAAAAAGTAAGAAACATTATTTTGAGGGGACAGAGCATGAACTCTACTAGGTGGGGAAAATGAGATGCATAGTAAACTGAGGCAACATGCTCTCACCCAGAGTCATTAAACTAAAATATGATGGATCCCTACAGTGCATGCTGTAGAACACTTTTTGAAGATTTTCTCCAGATTAAGTTTGTCAGAACTTTGCCAATCAACTGCAATTTGTTCAAATACACTAGGCTTCAGCTGACAGAGTGAACACAATGCCAAGTGTATCTGGTTGAAAATGAGGTTCATAATGGGATGCTACTGCCAATGTAGAATGAAAATCTAGCTGAAAGTAAGGATTTAATGCCACATAGCGGGCTCCACAAGGACAGCTACTCCACTGAATCTGTCCTCCACAACTCTTCCTGTTGTGATTTACTGGTTTCTAGGATAATGATTTGGGAAGGATTCTTACCCTGGAGGAGTAACTGGTATATGGTCCCCTAGGTTACACATAGTGTAGGATGAGAAGCAACCTTTTGACCAACAGCCTTTTGGGAATACAGGATGTAGCAGGAAGCCAACCAGAAGACAAGCTCCATTTCCTAACAAAGGGCAGTGCAAAGTTGGGAGCCCGGGGTCACAAGTCAAGAAACAGCCCAGGGTCTAGGGAAAGATTTAATGAAGTAGTACTCATGTCAGATACTAAAACAACCGAGACAATTGCCATATTCTAGCCAAAAAAAATATTAACAACAAGGCTTTGAGGATGCCTTAGTAGTCTGGACAGCCCTCGTTGCTCCATACTGTTAAGTGTGATTGGTGTTTTTTGTCATCCTGCTCCACTCCCCAGCAAAGGCTGTAATCCTACTGCTTCATCATCCTTTGACTTTCTGCTCACTTTTGCATGCAGTCAGGTTCTCTCTTTTTCCCACATGGAGCACTAAGGATAACTGAAAGAGGGGTGCCCTGCATCTCTACTTAGAGATCTCTGGTGCATGTGCACCAATTAGCCATTATTTTTCCAGTTACAAAGCTCAGGGCTTACAATATCAATCCCATTTCTGCTGTGCTCAGACAGAAGCATTGACTCTTCTACACTTTCCTCATGATTCTCTTTTCAAAGCATCTGTTCCTTTTTCAGTTCTGCACATCCATGCTTTGCCTCCAGATCCTTTCCCCCTCTGACATAATTTCTAATGGAGCCCTTCAATTCACTATCAGGCTTTATTTATTGTTTTGGGTGCTCTCTCTTTCTCTCTGGTTTGCAGACTTTTTAACCCAAATACTAATCTTAATTATCTACATATGTCATAATGAAAGCTTCATCTATACCACTAACACTGAAGACTTCCTATGAAAAAAATATATTTTAAGTTAAATTATTCATTTGAATTAAAATGTACTTGCACTAATTTTCAGGATTACTTTTACTGCTGTCTGCCAAATGTACACATTAAATAGTTCTGTCTGCTAAAATAATTTTTATTTCACTTGCATTGAAAATGAAATGTAATAAGAGATGCATTTTTAATTGTGACATCTAAATTGATTTAGTCCCAAGAACTCTCAAGTCTCTAAATTTTTAAGTAACTTTAAAAGTGTTGCATCATTAATTATTGGTTTACATTAAGTGTGCAACAAAACAATGAACAAAAGATGAAAATCTTGTCATAAATACAAAAAATAGCATTCTGCAATCAAGTATATACATTTATTCAATTTTTTTTAGTCTGTTTTATGCATACTATTTGCCCACAGATTACAGAAGGTAGACTTTTTTCAGCAACCCCCAAGTTTTTTAGTTACATTTTGAGAGGGAATTTAGTAAACATCCCATTGAATCTCATTCAGAATGGGACTTTAATTTCTTAAATTTGTACTATAACCCAATTACTATGAATTATCAACCCTGGGATTTTTTAAAAAATTGCTTTTAATTATTGTCACTGCCCAAGAAATATTAGAAAAAAGAAAAGTAATCATCACATTCGATCTTCCTTGTCTTAAAATACCAGCTGACACCTGGCTGACACTGTTGACTTAATTAACTTTGCAGAAATTAGCTGTACATATTCTTTTGTGGTCTCCACACAGCAGATAGTTTGGAAACAGTCTGTCCTAAGTCAAGTATTCTCTAACTCCAGTGTGTATCTCTTGCTTTAGGAGAAGCAACCACTTCTTGTTATTATTTTTTGCTAGGACTGATTGACCTTCTCTTGATGTATACCATAGCCAAGCACCTGTGTGTAGCAAAGTAGCAAGTCCATTCCTTAAAGCCTGAACAGAGGACAGAACATGTTTAGAAACTATACAATCTGTCTTCTGCATTATCTATCCTTTTTTTTAATGCAAAGACTCAAGTCATCCATGCTATTTACCCAAATATGCCATATGTGCCTTTAGATCATGTGTTCTCCCAACAGCATTCACCCCCACTTTGCTTGTCCTATGGTCTTTCTTCTGAATAGGAATCCCTCTATTCTTTTTTCAAATCCAAATAAGTTAACAGTTGGCCAATAAAATATTTTATCAGTATATGGTATCAATTAAAGATAAATAGTCTACACATCTAATCCAATAACATAGTTACTCAACACTTACTTGTCAGGAAGACAAGCAATAAGCATGTCTGCATTATGTGTTTTAATATCTAGCTCTGGCTCTCCATTCAGCATAAGCTTCAAGTTGTAAATAATTATTAAAGTTCCTGAAGAAAAATAAAAATATATATAACTTCTAAACCAAATATTTTAACGAATACTTTCAGGTGTTTCTTTCAATTTTAAAGATTGACAGTCAAGTCCAAACAGTATGCACAGAATCATAGGAAGCACTATCATTTCTGTGACCTCCTTTAATTTAAATAAAAAGCGAGGCAAATTGATAGTCGCAGAACCCGATTCTAGGTCCTAAACCTATGAAAGGTTTGGAGCAGGTCTTATTGTGTTGGTGTCCAATATTATTGTGGCTGGCTGGACAGTGGGTTCACTAGCAGCCTGGATTGTTAGCTTGAGCCTGAATGGCCTGGGATCCATTGATGGAGGCAATTTTTTCTTCACCACCAATCAGGGGAAGGCAGAAGGAAGACAGCCCCACCCTGACCCAGGGATGAGGTGAAAGAGAGGACCTGAGAGGGAACTAACACCTTGGGCTTCCTCACTGGTCCATTCCCAATCTGGGGCAGAATCTCTAGAGGGAATAAAAGCCTGTGTACTGAGCACATGGGCCGCTTCTACGAGAGGGACGATAAAGATGAGGGCTGCAGAAGCGCTGGTAGAGCTGACCATGGGGGCAAAGCCATTGCCCCAGAAGTGCCCTGAAGATGCCTCTGGCAAGGGAGAAGCAGCAGGCGGTTGCATCCCAGCTGCTGTAGGAAGAAGGCAGCAATGGTGCATGGGACGATGCACAGAGGGTCTGGAGGACAGGCGGGACCTCGATGGCTGCACAAGGCAGTGCAGGTCCCCAGCCCTGCATGAGGAAGGAGCCCAGCCCCTTTGGTGGAGAGAGCTGTGCATGGGGCTTGGTGAGCTGAAGGGATGCCATGGTTGCATGAGGCAGCGCGGGTCCCCAGCCCTGCATGAGGCAGAAGCCCTCAGTGCACAGGTCAGCGCACAGGGCTGGTGGAGCTGAAGGGGCCACAGCAGCTGCACAAGGCAGTGCGGGTCCCCAGCCTTGCATAAGGTGGTGCCCTCGGTGCACGAGTCAATGCACAGGGCTAGAAAGGGTCTGGGAGAGCTGAACTGAAGGGACGGCTGTGGCTGCAGAGCCCTCAGTGCACAGACTGGTGCACAGGGCTGAAGAGCTGATGGGACTCCAGGACTACATAAGGCAGCTTGGGTTCCTGAACCTGCGAACAGCAGGGGTATCACAGTGCATGGATCAGTGCACAGAGCCAAGGCAGAGCTGAAGGGACAAGGCACAAGGCAGCGCAGGCCTGTATCCCTGCAGGAGGCAGAGACCAGTAGGCCCTAGTAGCTGCATGAGGCAGCTAGGGCCTTTCCACTGTGAGCAGCAGCTGGCTGAAGCCATGGGTCCCTGGCAAGGTGGGAGTTTTGACCAGCCCACCCAGAAAGAAACGAGCCAAATTCCACCAGAGGGCCAAGGAGCCGTGTGTGCCTGGGTAGGGGGATCAGGGTCCACATGGGGAAAGAGACAAAGGTCTCCACATGGGAAGAGTGGCCCCGGTATTCAGGGGAGGCTGGGTGTCCAGCCAGTTCAGGGGCTTAAGGGCAATTAATATAGTACTTTTGAGGCCACCTGTTTTCCCCTTGGTATTACTACTCCATGCAGGGTGATTATTGTGCCATTGTTGATTTTGGATTGTAACTGTTAAGGTTTATGTAAATAGTTAAGGTTGCCTGGGTCCCTATGTATATATGTGGGGAGGGTTGTAAGCTGTATCCTGTACTGTTAAGTTATTTAAATTCAATATTGTATCGTAAGACATTTATGTATTGCCTTGTTCTATCGATTGTTGAGCTACTAAAATGCTGTGGAGAGTTTTGTGATTATTACTTTGGATTCAAGGGGTTACTATGCCCAGGTGTGGGTTTGTATTGCAGTATCATTATTCACGTATATTCTAATCATTGTTTATTTATTGCTGAGTTCTATTTAGTGAACCTCTGTTTAACTTGGTGCCACTGTTATTTGTTTCCTCACCTGCAGTGTGCGAGGCCTGGGAGTGAGGGGTTATACGCCAATAAGAAGACACCTGGGAGCCCAGGAGTACATTGATAAAGCACCTGTGTTTGTTATATTCACTTATTCCTGCCCATGTATATGAGTAACAAGATTTATTTGCCTTAGATGGCATAAATTTGTATATAGTATTCTAGGATATATTTGTATTTGTATTCTAGGATATATTTGTGTATATACTTAATAAGTTCTATGGGTTCTGTAAATAAAGTTCTGTAAATAGTTAAATTTTACTGAATGACCACAGTCTCTGCTCTGCTCTGTAGGAGGGGATGGCAAATTGGCCTAGGCCAAGCAGCCATGCTCTCAAGGCACACACACGCACACCCCAAACCCCTTCAATTGAAGAAGGGGTACCAACTGCGTACCACCAGGGTTACACTATATTATTAGATACAGATTAATAGAGTCAGAAATAAGAAAAGGGAGAACAAAGAGCTCACACTGAGGGAGAAAAAGCGATGATTTCAAGGAATCTGTCAAGTGAAATTAGAGTTAGCAACAGACTGTTTCAGATAGAACATGCTGCTAAGGAAAAGTCTCCTGCAATTTTAGACTGTGAAAATATTCAGAAAATGCCAGTGAGAGAAGCAGAGGAGCACAGAAAAGAATGATTAAATAAGTGTACAAAGGCTGAACTTAAATTGACAAAGTATTTAGGAATTATTTCTAGATACTTTTTATATATAATTTATCTATTTGATTTATATGCTGTGTCTCCCCCCAGTAAAGGCTCAGATTGGCTTGATGGCTTACAATAAAAAAATAACTTAAGACAAAAGAACACAATACAATAGTATAAGTAGGGATCCTGGCTTTCTCTGTTAAAAAATCCAAACATCAGATTAAAAAACCCCAAATGTGCATTTTTCCACAATTAAAATAAAACATCTATCAACTGATTGATATAGATATATGTAACAGTTGAACACAATGTTTTATGGATATATTTACCATTTTAAAGCAATTTGGATGCCTACCAGTGCCTCAATCATAATAAAATAAATACTAAATACCTATATATTTTGGTGTTTGATTTTGTTTTTTTTATCATGGAAAAATCAAAGTTCCCCCTACTCTTTTCACTCACCAGGATGCATGTCCAGCTGCAGCTATCCCCCTTGCTGCTTTGTGGTGCTGAGCAGCCCTGATATGCCAGTGCCCTGCCCCTGCCCACACCAGTGCCCCTTCACTACCAACCCGCAAACTTCTGCCCCCCACCCCCAATCCCCCAGTGTGTGGGACATGGGGTGTGTGGGTATAGGCAATGCCATAGGCAATGTGTCAGAGGAGATGTGGTGGTGGGGGCACATGGCCTCCCAGATTTCTGTGCCAATAATGGGACACAGGGCTGCAGCATGACTGAACCAGCACCAGGAAGGAGCTGCCTCCATGGCCCAGCAGGTGGGACCTGGTGCAGGAGGGCAGAGCGGGGTAGGTAGGCTCAGTGCTCCAGGGCCACCACCGCTGTTGGGAATGCCATGTTGCCATGGCTGCCAAGGTGAGGCATCCCCTGCCTACTGCCACACTGATGGGGGGAGGCAAAACTCTGTGCTACTGCCACAGCACTTCACTTTGGCGGCCACGGTGGCATGGTACTTGTGGGAGTGGTGGTGGCAGCACTGAGCCTCCCTGCCCTGCTCCACCCTCCTGCAATGCAGAGGTGGTTCCTGCCTGGTGCCAGTTCAGCCAGGTTGCAGCCCTGTACCCTGCTGCGGGCACAGAAGTCTGGGGGGTCACAAGCATTGCCCTGCAATGCATGGTTTATGGGCCCAAAGCCCTCTGTGAGTGTGCGTAGCAGCGGTGAGCCTCCACCCGCTCCTCCCCCTTGGGACAAGGTGCCCATGGCTCTGTCCTGCTCCCCGGCCAGCCCCACAGCCACACATTCCTGGCTTCTCCAGCCCTGGGCACTACACTGGGAGGCTGGGCAGAACCCTCAGCCCTAGCTACAAACCATGCCCCACTCTCTCCCTCACTGTGCACACTCAGCATGAGCCACTGCCACTGCATCAATCTCCCCACAAGTTGTGCCGCCCACACCTCATCTGTGCTCCCCCTGCTCCTCCATGCATCACCTATGCCTCCCCCCCAGTAGACTTATCTGAAGAAAACTGCAGGAGCTGCTCTCCACTATGCTGCTTAGCTGTATTGCCAGCCATGTGCACATGTACATGCACACATGCACGTGGCACCCCTTGCCTCTGATCATCTTCCTCGCACTTGCCCCAGCCCAAGCAGCCCCTTGCAGGGTGGAACCCTGCCAATCTGCAAGGGGACCCTTCCTTTAAAGGAGAAAAATCTGCGTTTTTCTACAGGAACAGAAAACTTAGATCCCTGATAATAAGCTAGCTTAACAAAATCATTAAAAAAGAACAGAACTGTATATGAATGTCCCATAGAAATGTGGTAAAAAAGCCAATCCAGTTTTTGTTTTGATATCAGATTGTTATGAGCATGCAAAAATTTCAATAGCTGACTCTTCAATAAATGCTGAAAACCACACTGTATCCCCAACTGAACTTCAGTATTTATGTATTTTTAAATTACTGTTCATGGCACTAATACAAATCCCATGATTAAAAAATGGGATAGTTTGGTAAGCTTACCACTTTTCCCATAGATTGCATCAAATTGCTGCATCAATTCATCTTCGCTCGTGAAAGGTGAATATTTAAAGATGATTGACATTTGTACAGCAAACATCGCAGCATCATGTAAAACAGGCTTTCTGGTACTTACTGACCATGAAGGTATTGGAACAATGACCTGCAAAAAATGCCATGAAAAAATATTTTGGGTTATACTGAAAATTTTATATTTTAAAAGAGAGTCCAAATACTGTCTCACAGAAGAGATGGGAGAGGCATCTTGGAATGCCAGAGGACTGTGCTATGGCTGTCAGAAGAGAAGGTGTACTGACATTTGCTCTTCCAGGAGAAACTCTCCTGTGAGTAATTTAACCCTGATTGTTTCTAGGTTATTTTTCTTCTGGAGTGGTCATTTTTGTTCTGGGAGAAAAATCCCAAACATCTGAACACTCATGGTTTCTCCCAGGAAAGCAGCAACTCTCCCAGGAGAAACTGAATGTCTGTATGTGAACACAGAAAGTTACTAATTAAAACCAAACTCTGCTAAAAGAATTATAACCACACACATTATCAAATAGGAATTCATTTTTACTCTTTGAGGAGGGAGTCATATGTGATATCTTTTATTACGTCGGGTATCACAAACCATAGAGATACCAAACCAGTCTTTCTGCCAGATTTCTGAACTTCAGACATTTCTAGTAGGAGGTTTTGTTTTAAAACATAAAGGGATCTATTCTCTTCTCTGTTAGCCAGGGGCACAGAAAACCCTTGCAAAGACATTAGAGGAGTGCTCAAAAAATGTCTTTTCCTATTCCATCTGGAAACAGTAAAATGAAGAGGCCATCTATTATTCTGCCACCTTGAAAAGACTCAAGACTAAGCCAAGCAATTTAGAAGGATAATTTGTTAGTGCCATGATATTCTAACAGTAGAATGAGATAGGTTTAACATTTAAACAGAGCAGTAACTACTAGGATGACCATTTTGCCTCTAAATCCTCTCATCTGCTCCTTGCTTTCAGCTCTGTACACAGTTCTTCAATAGGGTGGGTAAGCACACAAATCTCTATCTGTTCACTCTAATTCTACTTGGCTGCACAAACACCCCTTTAAGGTTAACAAGACATTAACATGTTAATAAGAAGATTCCCTAGTTAAAATAACTTCTACTCTTATGCCCTTTTCTCCCTCCTTTTCTATAACTTTCATTTCTCTTCCTAATCAGTCCTATTCCTAGGTATTTATGGGTGCCTATAAATGAGCATGGAGGCTGCTCTGATGCACTAGATTAATGAAGTCTGCTGTGTGTAGCAATTATCACGCTCCAGCAGCCTCTTACATCTTGTGTATCAGTGTCCCTGTTCTTAAAAATGGCCACTTCACTTCTCCCTCCAACCCCTCCACTCCACCTTCTCCTTCCCCCCGCAGGCAGGAGCTCCTCTCCCCACTCACAAGCTGTCCAGTCATGCACCATCATGTTCAGTACCTCCACATGGGGATCCCAGATGGAGTGCCGGGATCCCCACAGAGGTGGAAGCACAGAGCCTGCCCAGTCCAATGGTGCATGACCTCTGAAAATCTGCTCATCCCGCCAGCTTTCAGAGAGGCAGCCACAAACCAGTAATAATTGTTTTTGGAAGGACCCCACAGCCAGACAGAATGGCCTAGAAGGTTGGATCCCACCCGCAGGCTGTGTTTTGACTGCTTATCAGGTAAGTCTGCTGCATAAATATGATCTTCAGAGTTGAAATATCATTAAATGTAAATAGTGCTTAAGCAACTGGTAGAACTTTTGCCCAGTATTTTACTTGAGACTATTTTCAAGCTAGAAAAAAAACAAGGCAGACACATACCTCATCAAGGCCTTCTCTCTCACAGAATGTTTGAGAAAAGAGAACACATGTCATGGTATCTTCTTGCTTGGTAAGTAATATGAA
>NW_005842218.1:1132855-1144995 GCF_000455745.1 Alligator sinensis
AGTCGCATAGACCCACTATAATAAAGTTAAAAAAGATGCTAGTATCACATAGTTTGTTGTCAGACTAGCCAACAGAAGACACCAACAGCTGGCCCAATGGCCCTATTCTAATATGCTCAGAGTAATGTATTGCTTCTTATAGCAATGGGAAGATGGAACACAGGATAAACCAACTCTTGAAAAACTGGGAGATATTAAATATTAAGGCTACTCTTCTCCCACAGAATACTGAAAAGGGCAGCCACTTAACTAAAACAAGGCAGCCACATGTTGAAAGAACATATTGGGGAGCCCCCCACGCTCCTGTGGGCTGCTAAATCTCAGCATTCACGAATCGCCTGGTACCTTGAGGTATGTAGAAAAAACATTTAAATCTGTGTCTGTGTTTGAATTGTCAAATCTTTCCAAATCTCTCTGAATCGATTCAGAGGGTTCTGATTCAATGCGGAGAGATTATAGGGTCTCCCGATTCGATTTGGAGATTTGGTCACTGAATTGGGCCGAACCTCCACTGAATCAAATCAGGGACCGAAGCTTTGCACAGCCCTAATAACAATATAATTACATCCATCTCTCTTAGAAAGACTCCCTAGGATACACATGGACAAGGATATATATGGGCTAGTCCCACACGGTAACCTTTTACTGGCCACAACAAGCAGTGGACAATAGAACAGAGAAATTGATTTTTGTAAAATAGAGCAGTGAGAACTGGACAACTACAAAACAGTCCATACTGAAACTCTTATAAGGAACAATTCTACATTAAAAATCAAATTTGATGACCAACCAGGTTGTTTTTATTAATCTCAATTCTTCCATTACTGAATGCCATTTCATTTTTTAATTCATAGAATCATAAAAAATTGGGGTTGGAAGGAACCTCAGGAGGTCATCCAGTTCAACCTGTTACTCAAATCATAACCAGCCCCCAAAAGCCAAGCCATTGTCTACTTGGGTCTTAAAAACATGTAAAGATGGAGATTCCACAACCCTTCTGGGTAAACTGTTTCAGTTCTTTATTGCCCTCCTAGTAAGAAAGTTTTTCCTAATATGTAACCTAAACTTGCCTCGCTGCACCCTTGAGACCGTTGCTCTTTGTTCTGTTGTCTGTCACCACTGAGGACAGTCTAGCTCCATCCTCTTCTGAATCCCCCTTCAGGTAGTTGAAGGCTGTTACTAAATTCCCCCTCAGCCTTCTCTTCTCCAGACTAAATAAGCCCAGTTCTCCTAGTCTCTCCTCAGAAGTCATGTTTCCCAGCCTTTTAATCATTTTCACTGCCCTCTACTGGACTTCCTCCAATTTGCTCACATCCATTTTGTAGTGGGTGCCCCAAATTAATCATTAAGTGTAGATCATGTTTGTTACGAAAAAAAACAACTATGCAAAACAGACAATCTAGAGATCAAGATTTAGATAGGACTCTTACGACTTAAGGCCATTGCCATAGCATCCAATCAGCTTGGAGGCAGACTGCCGTTTAGAAGACTTTCCAAAATAAATGAGATGAGTAGCTTCCCCTGAAAGACAACATTTAAAAGTTATAGATGCATATAGGGCATTTGCTAGATAACACTATATACCTTAAAAAAGAGAACATTTAAAAACCAATACAGCATTCACTTTGGGCTACTTTAACAATGTACACATAGCAAAGTATTTGTCAAGAGCCAACTTGCGTTATTCACCATGGACAAGATATCTATCACAATTCAATGGTTTCCCTACTCAGCTGATTCAAAACAAACATAGACAAACAAACCATGTCCCTTGGATTCCAGCCATTGACAAAAGAATAATAATGGATTTGATAGACAAAGGGCCTAATCCAATAGCAAGCCTCAAAACTCTTTGCCTCCCCAGCTCAAGGGGCATTCTAAGGTCTTGAATCTGATGTTGCACAATTAAAACAAATATGTTGCATATTATTCTGTTTCTTTAGGTTCAATTTTTTTAAGCATCAGTATATTTTTAAAAAATGAATGAATTGATCTGAGCACCCATACTCTCTCTCATTGTCTGTATTTTAATAAGGGAACTGAAGCATAAAGAAGCAAAGGGGTTTATCCAAAATTACATCAGACACCTAGCCAACTGTGAAATAAAATCCAGCTTGTGATCCAGACTGTGTACTGTCACTGTCTACAGGTGAGTTCTTAAGATCTAGTACCTACTGACAGCTGCTGGAGGTAGCAAGGAATTTTCTCTCCTGTCAATGAAAGCTGGCATGTCAGATGTCATTCAAAGAATTAGATAGTAAAGCTCTTTTCCAAGAAAGCCTGACGTTCTCATTCTGGGAACAGCTTATTTTCAGCACACATCAACCTAGGTTACAAGACGCCGGCTTTGTATCATCTATTTCACATCATGTGATAGCCACCATGATAACAAATGCACTAAAATAGCTTTTTATTGACAAAGCTGTTAGGATACCTAAAAGAAAGATATAGTCATTGTTAAAGAATCAAGAGCCACACGTTAGAAAATAGTTTTTCAAATAGTAGGAATTCCCCTCAGTGCAGTGGAGTATTTTATCTGCAAAGTTCTGAGCCATTAGCAGCAACACTGGTAAGGCTGCATTACCACACTGTAATACCCCTATGTCTCTTGTAAAATACAACATATAGAATCATACTGTGTACTCTTTGAGCCAATTAAAGTTTGCTCAGTAAAGGTCCCTCATAAGTCAGGATCCTGTTTTTTTCTGATTAAAAAAAAATCCTAAATTCTCTGATTAAAAAACCTAAAATCCACATTTTTTCTGTGATTAAAATGAAACACCTCTATATATATAGGGCTTAACATTTTATCGATATATTTACAATTTTAAAGCAATTTGGAAGCTTACCAATGCCTTATTATAATAAAATGAGTTCTAAACACCTATATATTTTGGCATTTGGTTTTGTTTTCTTTATCATGGAAAATCAGAGTTCTTCCTGCCCCTTTCCGTGTTTTCATTATGAATGTCTCACAAACACACTTGTATCTGTTTTTCCTTGTACACATTTTGGTCCCCTAAATGTATTCTTAGCACTTGACAATCCATAGTGCCAAGAGCACAATGCTGTTCTACAGATTCAGTTCATCAACTGCTATTTTCACTTTTCTATAGGTGCCTATGACATACACTAAAGCTTGCCTTAAATTACTATTCAAGGCAACAGAATAGTACAATATTTGTTGCTTAGAAATGTGGTGTTTAGGGGAAAACTAAATTTTCATGGAAACTATAAAAGGAATGATTATGTTGTTACATTTTCAGCTCACGTTTTATCCTGAAAGGACCCAGAGGGCTGTGTGAAAAGACTGGTATGCATAAACCAGCCAGGATTCCATCGAGAATTAATGAAATACAACCTCTAGGGTAGAATCAGATCAGTCTTACAAGTTTCAGGCACAATGTGAAGAATGCCATATCTAACATACACTTGAGGGGAATCTTAGGGAGGCAAAATTAGCAGGGTAATGAATCTGACCAGGACGTTGTGATGTTTTACTTAGGGCAGGTCTCTGTAGCCAGTCCACTGTGATGATGCACAGTTACTCCAGAATGTGCTTCTGGATCCAATATGGAGCCAATGTGAAGGGTTTGGATGTTTTACTTAGGGCAGATCTCATCAAGGTGTGTCATGTTGTGTGTGGGGTATTTAAGCAGAGAATTAATAGTTAATACTGTGCCTTGGAACTCTCAAAGCTTTTAGACATGTAGTGGTGCTTATGCTGAAAAAGCAAGGCAAATATATTTTTGTAATCATCAATATAACATTTTCCATTTCATTTCACCATGAAAAAAAACTTGCAGTCATTTTAGGCACAGCTTAAAAGACACTAGGATTAATTTACTCTGCCAGCAAAAATAATTAAAACAGTAAAGCACACTTGTAAGTTAAGTGCATGTCTCATTTTAACTAATGACTCCATATATACAGATCAGCTTGGTATTTTATTAGTTTATAGAACATTCCCTTTAACAACCAGTTCAGCATCTACAAAACTAACTTACTAGGGTTCATGCCGCATCCATCATCCAGAAAACACAACATAAATCCCCCTTGCAGCCGGTCATTATCTACTAAATAAAAAGAAGAAAAAAAGCACTTAGTAATAAACACTGAACTTGGTTGGTTGGGTATTGATACCCAGCGCTCACAAAAGTCATCCTTCATCAGCAAGTAGCAGATCTGATAAAATGACAAACCGCTACTTTACTGTGCCTCTGATTTACTATAATTTGGAACCATTAGCTAAGTACAAATATTCTCCACATGTTCCAGGCTGTACAGAGAAACAACTCATCAGGATATCACTTTCCAACCTAATACGGCTTCAAGAAGAAATATCCAACCCTGGTCTCTGTTCAGGATCTCATGTGGAGGTCCCAGGGTCAAGGGGAATGAATAACATCATGGAAAAAATATAATTGAATAGGTAGAAGTATGCCAGCAACAGAGATCTCAGCAATGCATGAAAAAAGCAGTGGTTTTCAGTTAGTCAGAAGCTTGTTGAGGTAAAGAGATTAGGTCAGCTGTGCTCTAGCTTCTAGGAGGGATTAGCTGTCAGAACAACACAACTGTATGTGAGAATTCAGCTTTATGGAATAGAGATGTCATCATAATAAAAGGGAAGATAGAGAAGAAATGTTACTTGTGTTTTTTTAACCACTTCCCAGGAGGTCTGTTCTATGCTGAGAGAAAAGACTAAAACCTGTTTTTACAGGAAAGGTTAAAAACTACTCTCTGTATTTATTTATGCTGCTGGGGACTATTCATAAAGATACAGAAGCAACATACAACATTTTATATCCTTTCAGTTCAAATCAGCAACTAGGACAGGTCAAATAGACTTCCAGAAAGGTAAGATCAGTTTCCACAGTGAAACAGAAATACTAACTATATACAGTATCAAATTCTTTGAGAGCACGCAGGCAGACACCTACAATGGGATAGTCTTAGAGTAACAGTCTCTTAATATTCCTCTACCTTCCAATTGTCATCACCCCCATGTACTCACCAGTAAATATATCAAGTCGGGTGGCTCCTGCATCTCTGAAAATAAACCATACAAAATTATGGACAAAACATCAAGTCAAGGAATAGACCAGACTAATCAGTATCCCTTAAATAAAAGTTTAACTGGTCTTTGAAATGAGCAAGACTACAAACATGTTTTTAATACACTTGTATCCTCCTAAGCAGGATGTCAAACTCATCCAGCCCTGTAGGTTGGATGAGTGGTGTGGGATTGGTCCATGGGCAGGAATGGATCCATGGACCAACCCTGCAGGCTGGACAGCAGGACTGCACCACTGTAGCCAGTCCAGGGCGATGATGCACAGCCTCTCAGGAATGTGCTTCTGGATCCAATATGGAGCTGATGTATGCTGCAGTGGGTGCTCTGTACATTGCAGTCCTGTAGTGGATGCCAGGGGTGGCACATCCCACATGCTGCCTATGTGTCAACTCCAACACCCACAGGTAGCACTGAGGGCTGTATGTTAGAGCTCCATGGCTGTACCCAGGTCACAGGCTGCATCTTTGATACCCCTGCCTTAACAAAAAACGACAAACTAGGACCAAGGTAGCTAACAAAACTGAACCCTTACCTGACTAAGTGGCCTATATGTTCCCCCCACCCCTCCTATCTTTTTTGCTTTGTCTTTAGATTGCAAACATTTTTTTAAAATGTGTGTACAGCACTCTACACAATGGAGACAGTTCTGATGGGGCCTTCGGGAATACAAATACTACTGTCAATAACACATCCCAAGTCACTGAGATACCAAGCTATGGATAAGTCTTTCACTAAGTATGGAAGACACAGTAACCCACAAGGTTTCCAAGTCACTGTGGTAACCCATAGAGTAATACATTATATCCTACTGCAGTGGGGTTATTTATATGTAGTACATATAAACTATAATTTTAAGTTAAATTTATGCAGCACCATTCAACTTAGAGCTATTTACAAAGGGCATATTTGAAAATCAGTTTGGGGTCACTGTCATCAGTCACCTTTGAGATGAAATGCATAGCACTTATTTATCAGCAGACCACACTAAACTACAGCTTTGAATAAGCATTCAAAGTTGTTGCACCTGCAACTGAACCCAAAGGCTAAAAACAGATTGCTTCAAATGGAATGAAAGCAAACACATCACTTTTTCCTTTAGAGCCGAATCTGGGAGGAGAGAATGGGGGGGAGGGAAAAAATACACAAAATTTGAGTGTTCAGTGAGAGATGAAGAAAAAAAGGCTCCATAAACATGCCCTTACTCACTAGCTATGCTCCAAAAGGAAGGCATCTCCTGAATAAACTGATAGCACCTTACTAATACTGGAGGTAACACAGACAGTGAGAAAGAGTCCTGAACTCATGCCTTTGCAAAAAGCCATAGATTTCGCTTTAACAAAGTAATCTACAGAACTAGAATAAACACATTCCTATGGAAAAGATGTAATTTAAACTTCAAAGCCCTTCATATCCATTTGTAGCAAGCTAAGAGGATGCTGAAGGACCCACAGCAGATGGAGCTGACCAAAAGCATCGAGTCCTGTATGTCCTTCACAAGCCTTACAGAACTGTCTTTCAGGCAATCCTTTGCCAAAAAAATTTACTTTGACTGCAAGCCCTTAATGCAATATCTGTTTACTACAATCCTCCAGGAGGCACAATGAGCACTGGCTTTTAGCCAAACCATTTAGTTCACATACATATTAGAGAAAGCTGTCATGTCAGTAGCAAAGGTTGATATCAAAAGAGACAATAAGAGGATTAGGAGGTGGAAAGCATTTGAATGAAAGCTACTGAATATTTCAAGAGAAAAAAGATGCCAAGAGTGCTAGTGATGCATGAGGAAGGTCAGGAAGCTTGAACATGCCAGGGACAGTTAAAAAGAAAGCAATCATATATTCCAGATGTTTATATACAGCACACATGATTTTCATATTGCTGTCTGTGACCACTTTGTTGAAGGCACCTCAGAGACCCATCCAAGGTTTCTTCTGGGACATGGCTATACCACAGAGAACAGGGCATGATCTGATACAGAGTGCTTCAGATGCTGGTATTTTGTTAATTAATTGCCCACTTTTATTAACACCCAAGAATCAGTGATCTGGAAGAAATTCCACATCTCAGAGTAAAGTGGTTAATGACAGATTTGAGAGAGGGCTTAATTTGACACAGACTGATTTCTGGTCACAGTTACCTCTTCCTATTTGACCCTCTAATGAAGTGATAAAGCGGTATTTGTCAAAAATCTTTCCATTGCAATTCTCTGTCATTGGACATAAGATCATCATGTAGGAGACATTTGTCAATAAATATATATATTAATAAAGTATCACAAATGTTTAATAGCACAGGGAAGAGGCAAATATTATCCAAATCAATTTTCTCTGTACTGTTCCCAATTCTGAAGTGCAATGCAGCGTAAAAATTCCTAATTGTTCAACTGTATATAGCAGTTCTCTCACTCCTTGACACACCACATAGCAATGGGCAAAGTATCACTATCTTCTTCTGTTTCTCAAGAGGAATTTAAGAGAGATTTAATAAAGCTTCATAGTGGAAATGGTACCAGAACACATTTGCTCACATTGAAGATCAGAAAGCATTAAAATCTTCCTCCATTAGCTCCATCAATAAGCAAAATACATTTTGTGGCATGCATTTGCTGACTTGTCACATGACTTTATCCATTAACTTGCAAAATTTACCAGAAATGTCTCAGTTTTTATCTGGCAAAGTTTTACTGCAAACATTGAAAAGGAAACTGGAAATATTTTTTTCAGCTAGAAGCAGTCATTCATGGACCTTTTGGCTGCATCCAGATGGGCATGTTGCCGCATACCACTAATTCCATTGTTGTCCACACTGCAAGGGTTGCAAAGTAGTTCAGAGACTTTTTTTGACCCCTGGATATCCAGGGGTCAAACAAACCTGCCAAAAAAAATCATGGAGTGGTGCACGCGGTGACAGTGTGCACCACCCAAAGCCAGAGCCTGGCTGGCCAGAGTTGCGCTCCACTCTTCTTCCCTTTCTTCCCTTTTTGCTGTCCAACCACTCAGTGGATTTAATCACAAGCCAGTACTAAGCCACGCATACAGCGAGGTTTACACAATAGCATTGTAGTAAAATTCACTTTAATAGACTTAACAACATATACGTGGCTTTTTAAATCTACTACGCAGCCCTTCAAAAGCTGAAAACAGTGCCCATGGTTGTGAATGTGAAGTAACACTCTTGCTTTGCAGAATCAGTCCCTTTATGATCCCAATCATTGGAAGAACTAACAAGTTTAATATGTCACAATGAAGGCCTTGGATATTTCAAGTCTAGCTCTACAAGATGCTGAATAACCTCAGAATCCATTTACTGTAACATGGAATCAAAGGCACTTGGCATCTCTGGTTCAGTACCTTAAAACGCTTCCAGCAATCAAGGAGGAAAAAGTAACATGGAAGGGGTGGGGGGCAGGGAGAAGCTCTTTTCACACACTACCATCTACCATGGCACAGTTTTATGACACTAAAGCAATTTTGATTTTGTTTGTTTGTTACTACTACGTGCAACAACAGAAAACATCTTCCCTGCTCTCACTGACAGAACCAACCAGGCTGTTAATTTTATCCCATGAGTAACAAAATAAGAATGCTTGGATTCTTCAAGTAAAATATTTACCGGGCATTGTCAATCAGTTCAGCAATCGCTCCAAAGAGGAAGTCATGCGTAGTGCTAAAACAGACATGAAAAGTGGTTAAAACTTGAAGCAGTTAGTGATACCAAATCAAGCACTAGCACATAATGTAATGAAAGTTGTACAGTAGAATCCAGATAGTTCTTAGGGCTGAGTTTCATAGCCCCAGTGAAGGATGAGAATTTGGGAACTAGTCAGGGATATATCCAGCAAATAGCTACGTGGGACTGGGGAGATGCTCAGAAAGGTTGCTGAATCTTTTATTCCAAAGCATATTACTGTGAAGATCAGCTGCCTAGGACCACTGCTGAGCACCAGGTGATCAGAGAAGTGGTGCCATTCAAAGTAAAAGCTGCAGCAAGCAGCTGCCTGGCTTATACTTGACTTGGCAACCTTCTGCAAATTAAGTGGTTTGCAAACCACCTTGATATAGGCATGATTCTGAACTACTGTAGATTCAGCTCCAGGCAACAACATTCAAAATATGATGAAGGAAGTTTTGCCCTGAAATTCAAATACTTATCTGCAATTGTGAAGGATTAAGGTTTAAGACATCTAAACCTTGAACTTCTGGGGCAACCTGCATTTTAAACCCCTATTAAAACTTTATATTCTTTTGTTATAACATGCTTTACACAACCGTGGTGAAGTAGTGGCAATATTTGGTACGGAGATCCCCTCCCAACTTTGCCATGCATAGTGGCACACACACAGTCTGTTATTTTAACATATAAAGTTTGATAGGAAAAGAAAGCTAATTTCAACTGGAAGCTGTAGCAAGCAGCAGGACAAGCTTCCAACAAGCCAGAGCTACACAGATATCCATGTTTCTCTATCAATGAAACTAAATCTGCTCTTTGACCAGAGCAACAAACTCCACTGCCAGAGGATTTACTCCAAATTTACTACAGTAATAAGATTTAAAACCAGCCCTTATCTTCCCAGAACTTGGGATCAGTTCATCCTGCATTCAACTACAGCATGTGCCTGAAGGATTGGAGCTAGATTAACAGTCAGTGTCAAGGGCAGGTGACTTTCTCTACAGAATATTCAATGGCATTAAATACACTTGGACCATAAATCACAGCAACACAGCAATAGCTGCTAATTCCCACTGCTTCTTGTGAGAACCCCAGGGGTGCTGTTCATGTTAACTTTTGTCAGACTTTACATCTTAAAACCCTATTTCCAAGTTTTAAAACATGGCTATAAAAAGAATAGAGGCTAAGGCCTAGATCCCAGATCTTATGCTCTCTGTGCAATCTTTTCATACTCTTTAATCTAATGCCTGAAAAAGCATCTGAGATTAGGTAAAGTATATCTTATTTGTACAGTTCATCTCAAAAACTGCTGTGCTACCTTAAGGAAACTTGACAGCAACATTAAAAACACAGTGTTTTAGCCTTCTATTTTACAGGAGAAATAATTGCTCCGCATCCTCACTCACAAAGAATTTATTTCATGGTAAAAGTAATCATTTGGGTTTCTCTTCAGTAGACTAATTGTACTTGGCATTTTCTAGCACCTGTGGAGCTGCACCAATGCTAGAAGTAGTATAAGGGCACAACTGCACAGAAATCTTTAGGCCACTTGAGTTACAAGAGGGTTTATTTCACTGCTGGCACAAAGATAGGAAAACACACGTACAGAATATTCTGAAAGCAGCTCTAGTCTCCCATCAACATTAGCATTTTTACTGCAGGCCACTACGGCAGTGGACTTGAGTATTGCATTAGACTGGCTTCCAGCATCCCCAGTTGATACCTATAGCTCAGCAAGGTTAGGAAGCATTGATTAAGACAGCAACAGGCAGTCTACACTAGTGCCTGTTGCTTTATTACCATCCCTAGATTTAAAACAGAATGTTACAAGTGGTAGATTTTAAACAAATATATCCCTTGTAGCATTTCATTTATTTGAATTACAAGCCACCCTATCCAATGCAGCCTCTAGGGAGGCTTACAATAAACCCTCAAGCTGTGAAATAAAGAACAGGCTCCCCAAACATCCCAACCCCCTAAAAAGTCCACGTCACCGCCCCCACAGGCATATGCTCTACTTAAAAATAGATAGAGAATGATCAAATCCCAAAACACTGTATGTTTCTTTTATCCCCCCCGCCCCCCGCAAAAAAACCCCCCAAAAACAAAAAACCATCCAACTTCTTCAGCTTTACATACAGACCATTATTTTTTTTAACCTGACTCTGGGGTAGCTACATTCCAGGGGACTTGACACAGGACTGGGGCTTGAATAATTATGGCTTCAGTACTGATTTAGATGTCAACTTGATGTATTGCCCTTGGATTAAGTCACTTCAGCACTCAGATGTTCAGACCTGCACAGTTCTCATTGTTTAAAATTCAAGTTGCAGATTTTCCTCAAGATTAAAACTACCAAATAGGAACCAAATTGGGGAGATCAATTAAGCTGGCAAAAGGAGGGGAAAACAGAAACCTTCACCTCCCTGAGATAAGGAAATGAAAGCATGTCTATCTTCCTAAAATCTGCAGATGGGAGAAGGCTTTTTAAAGCAGCAGCCACTAAGTGTTAGTCTCACGTTTACTTTATATATTTTATCCATGTCTCCAGGCTTGGAATCATAGAAATGTTTGGCTGGGAGGGACCTCGGCAGGTTACCTGGTCTTGAGGATATTTGGGGGTGGGGTGGGTTGGCTTTAAAAATTGCAAGCTCCCCTTTTGTGAGCGAGGTGGGCAGCCTACCCCAGCACTTCTCAATGCTTTTAGGCTCCAGCTGCCTTTCCCTAGACTCCAGATGCCCTTCCAAGAGCCCCTTGGAAGACACCAGCTCTTTGTTTCCACTCTTTTTCTGGCTACAGAAAAAATGAAAGTGCAGGTTTTACCCCTGTGCCAAAGACCCCCCCCCCCCCCCCCAAAAGGGGGGGCGCGCCCACCCCCCCCCCCCCCAAATACAGTGTGGCTGCCTGCATTTAACGTCACAGGTTCCCATGTGAAATTCCTGGTTTATTAAATGAGATGCCAGCACCCACAGCAGCGCTACCATGCCCTGGTGCCTCAAACTACCCCTGAAAAGATATTCAGGAGCATCAGGGCTTTGCCATACCCCTGAAAGGATCTCCAGGAGAACTGGGGCTTTGCATCACCCCCATAAAGGAGAATCAGGGCTCTGCAACACCCTTGAACGCATCTCCAGCTAAGTCGGGGCTTTGTGACACCCTAAAAGGATCTCCAGAAGCATCAGGGCTTCATAGGACCCCATAAAAGATCTCCAGGAGAACTGGGGCCTTGTAGCACCCCATAAAGGATCTCCAGGAGAGTCAGGGCTTTGCAACACCCCTGAAAGCATCTCCAGCTGAATCGGGTCTTTGTGACACCCTGAAAGGATCTCTAGGAGCACTGGGGCTTTGTAGCACCCCATAAAGGATCTCCAGGAGAGTCAGGGCTTTGTAGCACCCC
>NW_005842218.1:1145026-1146525 GCF_000455745.1 Alligator sinensis
CCCCCCCCCATAAAGGGCCTCCAGGAGAACTGGGGCTTTGAGATGCCCCTGAAAGGATCTCCAGGAGAACTGGTGCTTTAACACCCCTGAAAGCACCTCCAGCTGAATTGGGGCATTGTGACACCCTAAAAGGATCTCCAAGAGCATCAGGGCTTTCAGGTACCCCTGAAAAGATCTCCAGGAGAATCAGGGCTTCGTAGCACCCCAATAAAGGATCTCCAGGAGAAGCAGGGCTCTGCAATCCTCCTGAAAAGACCCCCAGAAGAACAGGGGCTTCGGGACGGCCCTGAAAATCTCCCCAGGCGCCGCAGGGCTGAGCATTAGAGCCCCAAGGGCCGGGGAGGATCGGGACCAGGCGCTGCCACAGCTCCGGGAACCGCGCGGGGAGCCACGTGTGCACTCCCGGCCCTGCCCGGCCCTTGCACTCACGCGTTGGCGCGCAGATACTCCAGGCGCAGGTGCGCGCGGCACTCGCACTGAAGACTTGCAAGGGGCTTGCAGGAGCACCCACACAAACCACAGCGCCAAGGCCATTTTCATTCAGATTGAGGAATGACCCTCGGGTTTCACAGTTGCCTGAGCGGGGTCCCACCCCGCATTTGTAGAGAGGGGTCGCACTTCCCAACCGGGACTCCAGCCTGCCGACTTTTGAAGTCCAGCTTGAAACGGCACCCAGTTTCTGACGACTACCCATCCTTCGAGAAACAGGCGCCCCTCTTAACGAGACTGTCCTGACACGGACACAAGTAGTTTGTTAATGTATTATTTCTCTGCCAATGCTAATGTATTATTTCTCTACCAATCTCCTTCCACTGTAAGTGCTGCAGGGCAGATTCTGGCACGATGCCCCGCTTCCGACTCATGGCCAGGCTGTGAGGCCATCCTCCTTCCAGCTTGGTCTACCAGGCAGTGCACACAATGCCCTTGTTCCAGGCTGTCACTGCCCTGCTTGGTCCCCCTTATTTCTATTGTCACTCTCTTGTGTGTAATAATCACTCAGTCCAACCCATTACCGTAACTACTGTAAGATGGTAGCAGATATGCATCTTGTTCAAGGGGCTGGCTACTTTATCTGGTCCATTTTATTTGATTTCGCCCCTGTCTAGGGCTCTGAACTACTACACAATTCCTGGACCACTTGTTATTTCAAACCTTCTGGACCCATAGTCTATGTCTGGAGCCTTGAGCTTTCTCCTTATTTCTCCATCAGCCTACATACCCTCTCCCTCTGGCCTGCTTCCTCCACTAGGAGCTGTCCAGCATGCCAAAACAGATCTTCATTTTCTGGCTTCCCAGTCCACTATGACCCTCATTTGCTGATTCTGTCCTTTGATCAACAGGAGTGAATAGAGCCAGAAACTGGTCAACAGCTGGCCTGACACAAATTAGAGCAAAAGTGGAGCAGGAACAGAAACTCCAATGGGCTGGGGAAGGAGACTAAGATGAAAGGCCTGAAGAGTGGAGATTTAGGACTGACACTGGAAGGAGGAGGCAGGGAA
>NW_005842218.1:1146535-1177828 GCF_000455745.1 Alligator sinensis
GGTCAGATTAAAACATGATAGTAAAAAACTTTTAAAGACATTTCTCCACTGACTACCCTAGGCAGTCATACCTCCTTTTCTCCTATTAAAGGTTTATAAGCCCCATCACACACACCTCATCCAAAACATACATTCTGGACATTACCAAAATAAGAGGCATTAAATGATACATTTTGACCCCCACTGTTTTCTTGCTACTTCCTGAGCATACATGAATATCTGAGCCCTTTACTTGACAGATCTGCATAGCAAGCAGCAATTTAATGCAGAATCAAGAGAAGGCAGGTCAGGCTTCCATGCTGTAACATGCTCCCCTTTCTTCCAACCATGAATCAGCTAAGACCTCTACAGTATATTACACAGCTCTAAATAGCAATATCTTAAGACCAGCAGTCTGCTCAGTCCATGCCTTGTTGCTCTTTACAGCTAGTAGAAGACCACCCTGTTTAGGAATTTCTTGATTCAGGTTTTTTAAATATACCTCTGTTACCTGAACAAGATACAGTACATATTGTAGAGCCTTATTTCTTACAAATTTCCACTAGTTGGAATGCATTGAAAGTGCTTTTCCAATTAGGCAAACAAGGACTATCAAAAGCTATAGCTAAAGTAAATTAAAACTGAATATAAAGAAAAACATGAGAAAGTAAAAATCTATAAAATGAAACCACAGGCAATTTCACCATGCTAAAGTACTTCATGATATAACAGCAACTTATTTCTTCAAGGAAGATGCTTTTAAAGGATACCTTGCATCTGAAGCAAGAACCAATACTAGTCCTGTTGATTAGCATCCACACTAAGGTATTAAATTAGCATTTGCTTAAATTTGATGTACTATGTAGACATCTACACACACCCCTTAAAATAAAGCACAGAAATACAACGTTTCATGTACCATGTTGAAAATCCAACAAAATGTATATCAAGCATTTTAAACATGTTGAGGATTGATTCTAAGGAACTGCTATGTTCACGTCAAGAAAAACTTGATTGCTACCACTAACACCACTTGTGTCCACATACAAATCTCTACTTCAAGTTAGGTAAGTGATTTTTGCTAAAACTAGTCATACCTGTTGTTAACTGGAGCTTGAGTGTTGCTAATGCTAAAGTCCTCCAACACAATCCCCAAACTGCTTCCCAGGAGGATTTATGAAACAATTCCTATGGCCTTTTGATGAGAAGTTGTGACTGTAGGGTATAAGTTTGTGACAATATTCAGAACTCACCTTACACATAGCTCCCTACACCTTTCCAGCTCTGGTATTGTTTCTCCACTCAGTCAGATGACAACCGGGGGTACCTTCTCCTCTAGCTTGTAGCTAGCTGGTTGATTGTTTCGCTCTTGTGACAGCAGAACAAAGGCTTTCAGATCAATAACCTCAAGTCAGCACACTTCTGCTGACTTATCACTGAAACTGTGTAAGGAGGGGAAAAAAAGCCAAACCACCTGGTCAGTCAGTGCCAAGACAAAGTCAAATCTCTGAATATAGTATTTACTAGGTGGAGGACCACAAGTCCTAGTCTGGAGGAAACTCAGAGTTCACTATGCTACCCCAGGCACCCCAAGGCAAGCACCCCAGGCATGGAGATGACCTAGAAGAGCATGGCCAGCCCCATAGGGAGCAGCTGACTAGTGACTGAAGGCCATGAAGATGATCCAATTCCAAAGCTGTCACTGGTCTCAGTGGTCTCAAGTGAAGCACAACATTAGCTCCTTCCCAGGACTCTCAGCCACTTTGCTCTCACCCAACATTCTAGGGAAGGGATGAACAAACAGAGCAGAAAGGAAGTCAACATTTTTAAATGTCCCAAGAAATAAGACCACTGCAAAGCTTCTAGGGATGTCAAGTCATAAGCACTTCAAAAGTCTCTGGAATCCTATTATTTTTGCTGCCTCTGAGGGACAGAAATGGAAAGGCACAACTTAATTGTCTGGTTGCTGCCACATCTACTCCAACAGCCTGTTTATGTTGCCTTTAATTTGTTCTAATATCCTGGAGTTATATACCAGAACTTCTCTTAAAGCAGGATTTTTCAATGTCTTTCCAGTTTCTAGGCATCCTCAGTTCCCCACACCTCCTTCTGTAGATAATCTTTCTCCTTCAGTCACTATGGAGACAGAACCTAATACTCTGAATTTTTCAAACATGTTACCTGTTTCCATTTAAAAATCCTTTAAATTAGATTATCCCACTATACTACACCGATATCCCACTGTACTGCAAGATATTTTATTGGTGTAAGAGGAGACATTGACATTATGGGTATACCTAATAACTTCTTTAAATATACCAACAAAATAGACACATTAAAGTTGTGAATCCTTTCTAAAAACCAAAGCCAGCTCAGCACTGGCGTAAGTAAATTCCACTTCACTTCAGGTCCAAATAAAGTGGAATCGTGCACATTTAAACAATGACTCATATGGCGTTACAGTCACATAGAGATAGCTGATATTTTTTTCAGCAATTATATATAAACTGAAAAAAAATGATGAATCACATATGCTTAAAGAGAACAAAACTGGAAGAGAAGTGTGAAGCATGCTTCCCCAAACCAGACAAGCAGTGGAAATAGCTCTCACGGCTAGAATTAGACGTTTTCAGCTTTTAATCATGAGCTCAGCTACATCTCTCCTAATGTATTTATTTTTTACACAAATGTCTTCACCTCCTTAGCATCCTCTGAAGATACTGCAGCTTCTTGTTATCATGTGCAATATTTTGACACAAGGTAGAATAAAATGATAGAAAACCTTCAGCTATTCACTCCCTTAGAAATAGCAGGTCTGTTACCAGATGCAGAATGTCCATCAAGATTTTACCCAAAATATGGTAAATTTATTTATTTATTTTAAACAATGAGTATTAAAATGCAAAATCCTACATGGAATTTGTTAGAAGTCCTGGTTGCCAGAGGGAGGAATTTGGAGCACAAGGAAGTCAGTTGGTCTGAGTGTGCAGACGGCTAGAATGCCAGCTACAGATGCAATGTTCTGTTAATAGTTCCTATATTATGTTATTATTCCAGCATGCATGACAGAATGGAAGAGAGGACCAAAACTGAACAAGGATCAGAACAGAGGAAGAGCCAGTGAGGTGGGCTGGGGGAGAAAACAGGACTGACAAGGAGCTGAAATATGGGGGCAGGACTGGAATGAAAAGACAAAAAGACTGGTATTAGATACCTTGGAGGTGACAGATTGGATAAAAAGGGAGACTAAGGTTAGGAATCAGTGAGATAGGAAAAATGACACAAACCAGATCAAGAGTGAAGTATGAGCAAGGACTGGGATTGACTGGGCAAGGAGACTGGAACTGGTATGAACTGAAATGGAAGGCCTGAAGAGAGCAGACTGAGACTACCACTAAAACAAGGATGCAGGTGTGGAGAAGAGAAAGAGATGGGGTCTGGATGGGCCAAAAAGGTCAAATTCAGACATAAAGGTCAGAAGTCTGTGATCACTAGATTATAATCATTTCAACACTCTCTTATGGAGCCAAAGCTTCCATTTTTCCTGCAGTAGATGTCCTTTTTGAAAGCCCTTGTCAGAATGCCTCATCCTAACTAGGCCATATCTAGAGTGGAAGCCGTGAAATAAATCTCAAGTTTCCAACTCTAGTGTTGGCTCACATGGTCAAAATGATGACATATGGTAGAATTTCTAGCATTCAATTTGCATTTTTAAAGTCCTTGCAAGTTATACACACAATACTCCACCCCCCGCCTACCAGATAATTAAGACATAAAGTGCCACACTCAAAAGTTAGAAAATGTCCAAATCAATATTGTCTATGCCACCTTAGTTCAAAATTCCACTTTCTTATGTCTAGGCAAAATGAAGCCATCTCTAATTAAATAAGTTATCATTGTTTCCCCTAGATCTCATTAGACTGTGTCACAGAATGGTTGATGCTCACCTAAGGTGTTCTTAATCCACTTATCTAAGGATTATATTCTGCTACCTGTTATCACACTGTCTGATCCTTTCCACATAAAGTCAATAGCAAAGTCTGATTCTCTAGTATATGGGGTCTGAATTCATGCAGAGGGCTGCAGTCTGCTGAATGGTACTACCTGGACTCTTACCCCAAAAAGACCAGAATGGCTTTTGACATATCTCTAAGCCCACCTCCACCTTGGGAAATGAACTCCATTTTAGCTAAGAATCTGGTGAGACCTTGAGATATTGGGAGACAAAGTTGCTACTGAGAGAGCTAAGATCATAGGGCTCTAATGCAGAGGCAGATGGGGTTGCCAGGAGCAAGAAGGTGAACTCTCACCAGCTCACCTCTGCAAATCTCTGCCTCTGGTAGGAAGGATCAGATGAGGGGGGTCAGGGGACCATGTGCCCTATGTCTTGTGCAAGAACCAGGCCCTCCAGGCCTGATCCCTAGGGGTTCCACATCTTAATGGTATCTAATGTACAGTAAAATATATTTAGATCAAGCTTATTCAGATACAATTTCCATCTCTCCCAATGCTTGACTGGTCTCTAAAATCCAATATTTGTACCTGTAATCTAATATTTACATCTGCATGTGAAGAAAAGGCAATAGACTAAACTGCAAGCACCTGCCATAGGAGATAAACAAGTCTTGTGCTATCTTATGCTACATAACTTACATTGAAGTGAATTTATCTATGGAAAAATGGCTATTGTGGAATATTAGAAGCTCAGCTTGCAAAGTCCAAAGGGCATAAGGAGAAGCATATATGACAAATCTGAACTAAGCACTGTACCCTGCCCTCGGTCTGCTCCAACAGTTAACAGGTATCTGGTAAATGATTTATAAACTTAAAGATAACACAGTATAAAATTGAATGAACATCCCTGCCTAACAAAGATAAATGTTTTCCAGACAACCTATGTCACCTCTGAAAATGTTTCAGGTTATTGTGTCCCTTCTGCTGCTTTCAGGTAAGTGTTTGGCACTAGCTCTTGTGTCATTATCTTCTCTCATGTGTAGTGATTTGCTGGCAGAGGCTGTGCTGCAGGCATAGCAGTACAGAGACAGAGGCATGACAAGAAACTAAAGAGTACCAAAGAAAGGACACTGTCTTGTGACTTGAGCTGAGATCTAGGTAACAAGCGCTGGGAGACATTATTCTGACTCTACTACTTCTCTATAGCTTTAAATATGTGATCGAGCCTTTTCAAAATTTAAGGATACTATATCAGCTGGAAAAGGTCATTGCAGTTGGTGATTTGCAAAATGCTAAATGCTTATGACAAATTATTCTGTGGGATCATTCTGTACACTTAACCCTTACTTCATTACTTATTTTAGAGAACAGCAAGTTCATATGCATATTTGGTGGCCCAAATTCATTGGAGGAGCTCATGATTTTTCTGGTGTCCAACTTGAAACAAGTTGAGGAACATCACTTTTCAGAAACCAGATGTCTAAAACTTTCTAATATTTAGGCTCTTATAAGACACTCCAACTTGAAAGCTAAAAATCAATCATTTTTAAAAATTAGGGCCAGAAGGAAAATTTATGAAGCTGATACAGATGTAATTAACTGTCACTGTGGTTACATGGATGCAGTTTTCAGATTAATACTGACAAGTACAGTACATAATAATCGTTGTGCATGCTGTAAGACAGTTTTTTTTCCACACAGACTGATAAAGCAAGCAGACATCTATTTGAAGAGACCTGTAGTAATCTGTTCTGTAAAGATGTGATCCTATCTATCGTAATGTATGAAAAGTGCCAGTGTTCTTGCAAGTGTTAATCCAGGTCCTCCCTGGAATTGACATAATGACAAAGGAATAATATTGTGACTTGTCCCTGCTTGAGCAAAATTCATTCCTTAAATTACAAGGACTAATTATCCTCTTTTAATTCAAATGAGGTGAACAACAAAGTATTTTCCCCCATTGCACAGAGCAGGAAAACAGAAGCAGCAGCAGAAGCATTTCCCCAAGAACACACAGACCTCTCAGAGCCAAGATTAGAGCTTGCACTTTCCCGAGTCTTAAAACTGTTGTTCAGAGCAAAAACCTCCATCTCCTAAACAGCCCAGCCAAACATTTGAAAAGATGAGGAATCGTCTTTTCAATATGATTGTGTTCTGTGCTAGAGGGAAAACATGCTGCAGAGTAAGAATGCTCTTTAGATGTTTCTACACAGGTGCATGAACTTACTGCACTGGTGCTCTGTAGGGAGGGAAAGAGGAAGAATTTTTGCTTGGCCACCTTTTCCTTCCCATCCTTGTACCTTGTATGGCAATCAGTAGTGTAACTAGAGCAGGGCACAAGCCCCAGGTGCTAATTTAGAGGGGGAACTGGTTTGGATGGGGTGCCATCGGTGCTTGATACCTGGCCCCTGCCCTTGACACCTGACCCCCGCCCTCTCCCCTGGCCTGGCAGTTTTATTCCTCTCTCACTGGGATCCCCCACTTCATCCTGTTTTTCAGCCTAGAGCACTGAGATTGCTAGTTATGTCTCTGACACCAGTGTAGCTCTAATTTAATGCCAATGCATGTGTGTGTGTTTTGTGGAGGAGGGAATGGAAGGGAGACGGTGGAAGGATCACTTAGATACCTTAGTTTCCCATCTAGCATTTCTGATCTGCTCTGTACCAGCTTTTCTTGAATCCAACTTTTCAGCTGGCGTTGACTGGGTGAAGAAGGTGGGACCCTTCATTGTCACTTGCCCAGCACAAACACCATGCTTCCCCCCACTTTCAGTTGAAATCAAGTCTGCTAAACAATAAAGCACCGTGACTAATTTTTGAGGATTCTTATCTTGTCCTCCTCTCACTTTACTTTCTCCTTTTCATAACCACCCTTCCTTGTTTTTTTCAGGCTTCCTTTCTTTAACAGATAAGGGAAATAATTCACCACTGATTTTTAATGAACTGTTATAACCTCTACAGATCACTACTGATATGTAGTTCAGTCATTCATTAACTGCAAAAGCCCTTCAGTCAAGATGGAAGTAGTGGTGGATTAAAACACAATGCACAAGGTCTACTGATTAGAACCAAACATTCAACCATACCCTCTATTCCCCGCAGCCATATTGTCACCTCCTTCCACATCTTTAGAAAGCAGTCATTTACAGCAGTCAAACCTTGGGTCTAGTCCCAGCTCTACTAGAGAGCTGTTGGGTAACCTGGGGAAGGAAAATCAAGAATAGAGAAAAGAAATTGAGACTGATCTGTCACAAGCTCTAAATACAAACATGTAGGACCAAAAATTTGAACTTTGGGTGTCTCAGACCATTTCTAAGAACCTAAGAAAAAGTGTTTTTTCAGAGTTATGAGTATTCACAAGATCAGCTGAATTAATACAATTATTATGCCTAACTATTGTAATCCAAATGGGAATATTTTGGCCTGGGTGTGTATTCTTTCTGGCCATGATGTGAATGCATACATGCTGCCAGTTCTGCAGTAAGTCAAATCAAAACTCATGTTTGCATCTTTGACTTGAATCATGATATCAGAGTTCACCTTGTAACAGAGTGGCATGTGGTTCCAGGGTAGTCTGCAACATCCTAAAATGCATCCCTGCAACAAATCTCCACTTACACTTGCAAAGGTTTATTGCAGATAACTAAGTCTGGATCCTTATAAAGGTCTTTAAAAAACTTGTGCAGCTGAGCCAAATTCTGATAAGCAGCAACTTCTACATTTCTCTTACACCATGCTCTCAGGGTGCTCTGGAAGCAATTGCCTAGAATTGCAGATAAGTATCAATCACAGTATTATCTTGTTCACATTGCAAATAATATCAAATCATGTAACGTGTTTATCATACACGTATAAAATGTATATGATTGAAGAAATCAAAACTGATTTTTTTAAAAAAACATGAACACTAAGCTATACAATGGCCCTACTGCTAGTATCTTTGAAACTGCAGCCCTGATTTGTTTTTGGCACATTTCTAGCTTTAAGAAATGCAGCTAAGCAGCAGTGTTCCATTGACCTTTTCAAAGTACCCAACACGTCAGCATCATCGAGGTCAACAAAGCCAAAGTGTTGAAGATCAAAGTTTAGTTCACAAAGCCTGCCCTCATGCTGCCTTGACTATCTGATAACACAGACAAGCATATGTTTCAGAGCTGACATTACAGCCAGGTGTTATCATGAACGCTGATGATTAAAACAATTGTTATGCAAAAAGGCATGGAGCTAAAACGCGCTGATTTTTAAAGTTTTAACATTCCACTTGCTATAAATAACTTTAGTTATGGATTTTTAAATATGCACAGAGATGTAAAATAATCCTCAGAAAGTACTGAAAGAAGAAGAAAGCAGCTTTGAGTTATTTGCTGATGTGCACAAGGACCAATAAAAGTGTTGCTAATTCATTCCCACACTTTATATAAATATCCTAACAGGACAAACCAAATATATCTCTCATTTCAGTGGATACACACAACTGATACATTTGGTCTCAACTCTGAATCTGCCAATTAATGGCTGAGTACTAGTGTCAATTCCCTTGGCAAGGTGTTGTAACAGGCAGCTGTATCTTACATTCAAGCATCTTTAAGAATCAGTGTTTTTAATATAGATCCTAGGGTCCCCAATTTGATATGTATAAGGGGCATTTTTTTTCCTAGTGTGCAAAGCACACAGCAGCTCCAATTACTCAGCTTTCAAGAAAAAGTTACTCTATCTGTAGAGGTGCCCAAAGTAACTCAGAAGCTGTAATTTAACTACCACTCTTAAGTTTTGTCTGTATTACCACATGGAAATGAGGATCCTTGTGATCTTGGGGCCCAGAAAGTGACTGAAAGGAAACTCTCCCTGGTACATACATAGAAACTACCTAAATGGAGCACAGCTGTGTGGCAGATACTTACATTTTTATTTAAATCTAATTTTAAGGATTTAACACAAGTCGGCTTCACCCTCCTTGCCTCCCACGCTTTCTGTGTATCTACCACCCTAATATTCAAATCCATTTAATATCCCTTCTTCTGACCTTCAAGGCTGAATCAAATAAATATTCACTATCTTCACAATGATGACAAGAATCAGCCAGCATCTCTTCACTGTCAAGATTAATTTTGTGCTGGTTTCCATTAATCCACAATGAGATGTTCACAAGGCATGGGACTTTAATGATAACTATTAGTTTCCCCTACAGGGACGATCACACCATCCATCTCTAATAATAATTAGAGAAACTGAGCTGCCAAACACAAAGTAAACATGGGATGATAATAGGATTAACAATCTGTATGAGAATAGATAGTGACATTACCATACCCCACCCCCGCAAAGAACTGTTCTTACAGCAACTCAGCACCTCAGGTGTTTCTCTTATCTTCCTCTTTTGGACTGAGGGATGCCAGGCTTTTACTCTTGAAGTTTTGTTCTTGCATAACATTTTCATCCTGGAGTAAAGGAGGAAGAAACTACTAAGTAAAAAAACAACTTTTAGTTTAGTTTTGCTCATCTTTTTACCAGTGACTTAAATTTGTTTCACTGGAACTTTCAACTTAGCTTCCTTCAGCTTAGCGTTACACATTGTGAGCAATTCCATTAACTCCTGTACAACCCACTTGCTCACAACTATTTCCAGTCTCACACCTGGGTGCTCTGATGTTTTTCTCTTCTGATTTCTCCTAGGTTCATAAATGCATTCAGCAGAGAGCTGCTCAGTAATTCTCTGTATTTTTAAAGCAGCAAGTTATTTCATTCATATTACTCAAGTTGCCCAAAGGGTAGAAAAAATTATACCCATTTTACAGAAACACAAAGAGGAAAACATTAGGCAACTTGTTAGAGATTGCACATTGTGTTCAGCTGCAGAGCTAGGCATAGAAACCAGACTGATTGACTCTGAGGTTCCAAGTGTGATCAATGTTTGAAATGTCCTTTTACTGGAAATTTACCATTCACTTTTACACAAGCTATTTCTGCAGAAAGGAATGAGAATGTGACAGGCTGAAATTCACTGAGTTTCATTCTGGTTCTTCTAACGATAAAAGAACCTTACCCTCCAAACTTATGGGTAGTTATGATATCCACAAAATTGATGCGTGTGGGCCAAAGATGCAACTCCTTCAGTCAAGACTAGAGGATCTCTACTGAAGCTCCTTTCCTGCACAGTGCTGTGCATGCCTCCCTGTACTTCCTAATGCATCCATAGGCCACCTGCTAGGATTGTTCCACAACCCCTCAGAACCAGGGGGTTCCTAGAGTGGAGGGAATTATAGACTCTGCAGTAACTCTTAAAGGTTGCAGTGTGACTTTTGGTGTGGCTAGAAATGAATGCAACTGCTGTTGGCTGCTGTGCTCTTCCAGCCATGCCAGCTCTGTCTAGGGAGAGGCAAGTAATAGAATTGATATCCGTCAGACAGATTAGCTGAGTTTGACCCCAGGAATTAGGTAGCATGCATTTGAATGCAAATGAATATTCAGTCCTCGTTTGTCAGGAATGGTATTTCCCATTGATTGCTACTTAATCTGCTCTGACTGCACTATTAAAAATTAAAGTTAATATCTTTAAAATGCAGCACTCAGCATCACAGAAGCCAAGCAACCTCACTGCTTCATGCAGTATGTACCATAAACTGCTGATTTGATGAGGGGGGGAAATTATACCGCCATTCTTTATGTTTTCATCATAACTCACAATGAAATCACATGGCTAGGTTAGTCTCTTGAATTAAAACTTAATAGTAATGGCTCAACTATACACACAAACACACACACACACGTGTGTGTGTGTGTGATGTATATATATTGTTAACTTATATATATAAGTGCTTGATATATATATAAGTTAACAACAAATAAAGTTAACGGCCACAAGATAGGTGCAATGCACATTCTGAAGTTTCTTTCTGATAAAAGTTCAGGGGTACCATTAGATAGTGTCAATAAAGATTTCCCAAAAACATTTAATTCCCCCCCTAATCCCTAGACAGTCGTTCATATCACCTATGGGGTTTTTTGGCATGTAATAAAGTAGTAAATTGCCTAAAAACTATTGCCTTTTTGGCACAGAGCAGAACTCTGGAACTGATACACATCAATGTAATGGATAGAGATAGACTTTCATAGGCTCAGGAATAAATGGTTATTTCTTACTTGCCCAAGAAATAGCAAACAAACCATTGGCCACAGAATATGCGTTGGTTCATCTACCTGGTTGATAACATTTCTTAGAAGTAATTTATTTGAAAATGACAGAAAAATTCTTCTTCTTGCTTTTGATCCTGTGGAAAGGATTCTGACATGTGTAGAGCCACTTACATGAAATATTGGGCCAGCTAGACCATCCATCTGGCAAAGCAAAATTATTTATTATGGCATCTCAGTTATGTTGTGGACCTGAAGTTTACAACCAGATTGGGCTCCATTCTGCTTCTCCAATTGGTATTTTTCAAATATGTCTAGTTTTCACATGTATTTGCTTTGAAGAGAACTTGGTAGATGCATTGTTTGTACTCCACAGAAGTACTATTTTGGTTGTAGTCAGAGGGTGTGTCTACATGAGATGCCTCACTATGGATTAAATTAGTCTAATGGCTAGTAAAGCATGACCATCTACATATGTAGAGGTAAATCAGGTCCCAATCCCCATGTGACCTGGAGGCAGCTGCCCCTACAGTCAACACAGATCTCCCAGCCCTGTGGAGATTGGGACGAGTCCCAATCCCCATATGGCTGAGAAGACAGCTGCCTCTGAAGCCAGCAAAGTCCTGGTGGAGATCAGGACTGGCCCCATGTCCCCTGCCAGCCCCTCAGGGAGCCTGGAGCTCCTCCTGGCTGCTGCAGGGTGGCAGAGCAGGGCAGAAGCAGCTCTGGACTAGGCTGTTCCTGTCAGGTGCAATTTGCTCCCAACAGGGGTGTATATGTAGACCTGTGCCTGGGAGCACATTAATGAGCCTCAGTGTTCTGTGCAGAAAATTCAGGCACAGTAATTGCACATATAGATGTACCCAGAATGTCTTCTTAGAGATGCAAACAGTTTTATGTGCCAGTTAGCCGAACAGAACGGACACTGGAAAGAGTTAGAAAGCTAAATTTTGTCCACTATTGAGCATTGATGTAATTGTTTTACTAATTTCAAATCAATTTCTCTGCATATACTCATTAAGAGCCAGGGGACCTGGCATGAAAATGAGACCATAGTTTGTTTCAGAGAATGTTTACTACAAGACACGATGTACACAGATACAGCTCTGCTTGGTTCCATGCTCTTCATATGTGCAGAAGGTGTGCAGTTTAGCCTAAACTGCTAGTTGACATCAAGTCAGTTAAATTGGAGCAAACTTGTTTATTGACACACCGACTTCAGTTAGACTGACTCATTTTGGATTAAACTTAATTAGCTGTCTATAAAAGTTTGCACCAGCTGAACTATTTTAAACCTACTTAAGTTAAACTGCAACCATGCTTATACCTGTATTAAACTCTGAAAGGTTAAAGGGATTTTTAAAAATTATGCTAAGGTGCTTGATATGCAGTGGGTGCATCTACATGTGCATTTGATCTGGGAGCAGTTTACTTGAGAGTAAATGCTCCTGGGCAGGCGTCTACATGTGCAAAGTCTTGGAAGTAGATTTGCTGCTCATGTCAGCAATCTGTTCCCACCCCAACTGGCCCTGTCCCAGCTCTAGGCTCCCCCTGCATGCTATCCTAGGTGCTGGCAGGGAGCACCAGGTCAGAAGATGGGTGTCTTCTGGAGGGGGCTGGGACATTGCTCCCTGCTCCATGGGGGGGTTGCCTGCTGCTGGGGTGGGGACAATGTCTGATCAGGGGCAGGGGACTTGGAAAGAGCTTCAGGGCAGGGGTAGGTCCCGGCCTCCTACTGGTGGGACAGATAGCAGTGAGCCCCTGGCTGGGCAGGGAATTGCCCACCGGCAGATGGGGTGGGGGCTAGGAACTGCCACACCCATGCAGCTCTTTCCAAGTCCCATGCCTTAATTGCCCAATCCAGGCACGGAGCTGGGACTTCCCTTGATTGGGGCAGTTCTCAGCCCCTGCTCTGCAATTGTGAGGCAGGGACTGGAGAGCTTGTTCCCTGCTCCAGTCAAGGAACTGGGCAGGGAACAAGCTTCCCAGCCCCTACCAGCAGGGAGCTCCAGGCCCCCGCTCAGCAATTGGAGAGCAGGGGCTGGGAGACCCTTATCTCCCAGCCAGAGCTCTGCAATCCTTGGGCCAGCACTGGAAGATCCTTATCTCTCAGGACTGGAGAGCAGGGGCTGGGAGCTTCCTATTGCCAGGGCAGGGGGCGTTGTCCCCTCACCCTGGCAACAGGCAGCTCCCCCAGCAGGGAGCAATCTCCTGCCCCCTGCTGCCCCCTACTGCCCTGCTGACTGGGAGCACATTTGCTCTTGGTCAGGGTCTACATGTGCACTACTGTGCAGTTACTAACCTTGAGTAAATTTGCAGGTAGCAAATTTACTCATGATTAGAGCCAATTACTGCGCAGTAAGTGGCTGCACATCTAGATACAGATGCAGTAATTACCTATACCGCTCAGTAAAACATCTCATGTAGACACACCTGGTGACACAAATATGACAGCTGCTTTGTTGCAAAAATTTTCATTTCACAGGGGAAATGACCTGTGTATGGAATGGCCTCACAGGTGACCCAGAGCAATTTGAGCAGGAACAGAAATGCAACATTATCTCAACTCACAAGGATGCATTCACCTAGGTAATTTCCATGTTACTAGTGATGATAACATTGGTTAAAATGGTAAAATGGTAAAAATCAGAGGATAACTGGCACTCTTGTGTATTTGGCATGGTACTAACAACTGCTCACATTCTTAAAGAAAAGTATAGTCACATTTAGATCACATTTTGCTATTTATGCCATTTTACCTTTTGCATATCACAGTTTGCTTGATATTCAGTTAAAGCATTTCCACTCCCAGTTTCTTTTTTTTAAACTTCATTTATCAATTAATACAACTTATCAATTAATAAATTTAAATCTAAAGATACATCCAGTCCCCTAGGGTATACATGAAGGGAGATATTTATCTTTCTTCAACAGTGCTCCCTTAACCCAAGCTAGTATTTACAGAGGAGTCTGGTGTTCTTTATTTCTCTTCCTTTCAGTCTTTGAAAATTATGTTTCATAGCTGATATTAAGCTTTTGTGTTTCTTTATCTCTATATGAATCTTGCTTAATAATTCAGCGTCTTTTTTCCTCAGAGCTCTGCCTGATAAGCTATCCCATACCAATCTCTGCCTTTAGATTTTAAATTCATTCAAAATGTGTTACTATTACCTCATAGAACTTGCATTCTCCTTCAGTATTCAAAAATATTTTTCAAACTTTCTCTGATTTGGAGGCAGGAAAAGATCCTTTTCCAGCAAATTCCAAGAACTTCCATTACATTTTTAAGTAAGCATCTTTTTATTTTCCTTTGCCAATGTAAAACACTGACTTGATAGGACAATTTTTCATTATTAAAGCTTTCCCAACTTTTTAAAACCAGTCAGTTCTTTTGGGAGTGTCACTTCTCTTTCAGGCTTTTAACTGTAATTTTTGAAGCCTCTAAAAGATGAGTGATCAATAACCTATGACTCTCAGGCCCCCTTTACAATATGCAGGTAAAGGGACAATGGATCTAATGTGTGATTCACATAATTGTGCCTCCTGCCATGCTACACATGTATGGAAGGAGGAGCATTTGTGGGATCACTCATTAGATCCCATCACACCTTATTGCCAGTGCAGGGGGAACTCAGTCCCGGGCTCTGGGGGAAGCTGCACTGCCAGGAAGCAAGCTCCTGCAGCTGGGAGCCCACGTGCCCCAGTTGAGGGGTGCCCAGCTTTGGGACATGTGAAACCCCTGGGATGGGGGGATTGCCACCACAGCCATCTCCCTGCCCTTGGAACATTTGAAACCCCTGGGATGGGAAGATCACCATTATGGTGATCTCTGAGCCCCTAGGGGTCCATGAAATGCCTGGGGGCTGGAGGATGGCTGCAGGGCAATTCTCCCCATCCTGTGGGTGCATGAAATCCCCAGGGCTAAAGGATGGCTGCAGGGTGACCCTCCATGCATCAGAGGTGCAGGAAACCCTTGGAGTTGGAAGATGGCCACAAAGACAATCTCTCTACCCCAGGTGTGCGGGGAGATCACTCCTGTGGAAATCCTCCAGCCCCAAGGGTTTTCCACAACCACAAGGCAGGGGGAATCAACCTGCAGCAACCCTCTGGCCCTGGGGGTTTCTTGCACCCCCAGGATGGGGGGGGGGGGGGGAACCCCCCGCGTCGCACGCCTCGGGGTTTTTTGCCCCCCCGGGGGGGGGGGGGGGGGGGGAATCACCCCTGTGGTGATCCTCTCACCCTGAGGTTTCATACATCCCCAGGGGATGGGATATTGCCACAGCAGCAATCCTCCCACCCCAGGGTTTCAGGCAACCCTGGGGCTAGGAGATCACCCACAGTGGTAATCTTCCTGCCTCGGCGGGGGGTGGGAAGGGTGCCAGGAGGCATGCTACAGGGACCCAGCATCCTCAGCTGTGGGACTTTGGATCCCAGCACCTGTGGGGTGCTGCCGGGACCCAGAGTCCATAGCTGCTGGGGCTGAAAGTACTCAGCAGTTGTGGGACTCCTAACCCTGGCTGAACAAGATGCACCCCTACAGGGGAGACTCTGCTACACATACAAATTAAAGCTGGATAGTAACCAGGTATAAACTTAGTTCACATTTAAAGGTCAAACTTTATAGCTGGTTAGAGGTTATTATTGTGTGATAGCTACTTCGTATGTAATATCTGGTTTCAAGGTAACTGCACAATTAACCAGCTAATTGTGCAATACCTATAACATGTAGATGGCACCTTATAGAGTTCTTACTGAACCTTCCTGAGAACTCTCAAGGGGCTATCTGACAGTTTGCATGCTTTAATTTCCCTCACCATAACTCCAAACTTCTTCCGAAACAATTTGATTCTGGGATGTGTCCACCGAATATGACTTCTCTTGAATGACTACGCTCCCTCCAATATTTGCCTGTTCTTATAAATATGTTTAATTTTAATTGGGATAAGATACCATCAATACACAACTTTAAAATAGTTTTCTTTTGTCATCATGTAGATGGATGTGTGAAGGCCATTGTTCCCGATGATCTCCCATTCTTTGTCACTAATTTTAGAGTAGAAATCAATGTCCCATTCGGTCATAAACAATGTCTTTCCAATATAAAACAATTTTAAATAGCTATATAGAACATATAGCCTCTGTGTTTCAGAGGTGTGACCAATAGTTTTTTTCAAAGCTTGCCAGATTTATATTCAGGTTTGCCTTTCTCTGAGGATGTGTTTCAACTGGACGTATTAGAAAAATGGGATTTTAATATCTCTTGTGGTACACTGTATTACTTCAAAAGATCTAAATTATTTTCTTTGAATTCACTTTCAGTTTCTTTGTGATGGACCATTTGTGTTGTGCACACAGCTGTAGAATAACTTTTTAAAACGCTGATCTCATTAAGATTAAAGATCCTCAGACATTTTTATTGGCTTTAGGTTTTATAGATTTTTTTTTTTACAAATAACTAAAGCTTGCAACCAAACTTGGGATAAGTATTCAAGCTCTAATACTTTAATATAGGATTTAACTCAGCAGGCATGTCACATGGTTGTGAATTTATGTGAAGTTCTACAATTTCTGACATTTTCAATGTTGCATCTCTTCCATACAGGTGTCCTGGGAGCACCATTTCTCTCTGAAGAAACAGCAAATCAGTTCATAAGGCTTAAGAGACAAATACCATATTCTCACAGCTATTGGGACGCAAGCAGTAGCGAGAATGCTTGGGGTTACACTGTGGCAGAACAGGTATTGAGTTGGTAATTTTGCAAATTTTATTTAACAGGATGGAAATACATATGTAGTAATGTGGCTGTCAGTTTTCAGAGGTGGCAGTGGCTGTTCAGATGGCACTGAACTCTCATTCCATCTCAAACACATGGAAAACTACAAGGGTTGGCAATGTATAGAACACAGTCCAGATTTGGGCCATGAAGCAATGGCATCAGTCCTCAGGGGTCCTTCAGTCCTCAAAGTCATGTGGCACCAGATGCCAGAGGCTTCAGTGGACAGGGAGATTTCCCTGCACCACACCAAAAGTAGTGGACCTGAGCTGGGTCATTTTGTCCCTCTGCTGGAAGATGCTGTCAACCCCTCACTAAGATGAATAGTCCATAGCTACAAATCCTTAAAACTATAGTCAAATAACTTCCAATCATGCTTCCAAAAACTGGCAAATTGCTTGATGATCTGCCTGATAAAATTTGGCAGATTTGATCTTGCATGTAAAAAGTTTATACATACTGATCTTGTTCTAGTTACCTGTGCTGAATTCACAGGCTTGAAAACCGGTGGCTTCCAGCCACAGGGCTAGAACAGGCAAGGCTATGGCAAACTAACACTTACCATGAGTAAGTTCCATCCTGTTCTCTACTAATTCCTCAGTGCTCCCTTCTTCCACTCCTCAAAGTTGTAACACCAACTTACTTCAAATTCTCTCCTGCTCCTCCTGCTGCCAGTACCCAGGCTGTCACTGAGTCTTAGTTCTAGCCATTATCTCTAGAATCAACATTTCTTTTTCTTTCCACCCTGACTCCTAAAACCTCACCCCAGCCTTATACATAATATGCCCCAGGTATTGATATCAACCCCCACTTTTTCTCTAGCAAGACCAAGAGAATGTATGTGGGATCCCCTTGAGCTGTAGGAGGCAATAAGTGTATACACACCTCTCTCTCAATTCTGTGTGAAACCAGTAAGTTTTGTATGAATTCACTTCAGGTTTCCTACAATTTGTCCTTCTCTGAAGGGCTATAGTATAAATGCAGCCACTTCTGTTTTTAAGGGTTTCACGAATGCACAGTGGGCACATCTACACAAGACACTGACTGCACAGTAGCCAAATACTACTGTGCAGTAGTGTGCCACGGCACAAACAGTGCTAATATGCTACTGTGCAGTATTATTAGGCTACTAATATGGCATTCACTTAAATGGCATTTACTGGTGCTACTGCATAGTAACTCTAATTATGGTGCCTTTATTTAGTACTTGATTATACTTATTTAGTACTTGTATATTTATTTAGATTATATTTATTTAGTACTTGTACAGTAACCATTGCACGTTAGCATCTCATGTAAATGTGCCCACTGTGAACAGATTGCTGCAGAGCCCCTCCAACATACTTTAAGGGCAGTGTTCAGAGTTTGGATGAATGTACTCTGAGTATCTTACAGCAAGAAAGGCTACATATCAAGTTAGGCAATGTTCTACATCAAGGCATGTATTCTATGAAGCTTTTCTGAAACCTAAAAAATACCTTCTTTTGTTTTGTTTGACTTTAGGCAAGTGAATCATGGACAGCATTGAGAAACACAGCCCAATACTACATGGACTTGGGATCTTTTGTCTTTGATTCTGCAACTGCCCAGTATGTTCAGTCTTAAGATAGCACTTGAATATTGAAAATGTGTGTGTGCATGTGCAAACTGTTAATAACAGCAATGGATCAGGACCCTAATGTCATCATAATAAGACGGGGCGGCAATTATTTTGGGCAAAGGGCTGCTTACTGAGTTTTGGCAAGCTGTTGAGTGCCTCATGGGTAGCCTTGCCCCTTGACAGGGGCCCCGCCCCCTGGTTGCCATCTTGTGACCGGAAGTCCCACCTCTAACCTCTGACCTTTGCCACTGGAAGTCACTCTGCTTGCTCCTGGAAGTACTCCTTTGAGGAAGAGGGTTTTACCATCTTACAATGGGAGAAAAAAAAATGTATACTAAAAATCAAACACCCATAATATGTTTTAATTTGATTGAAAAATATATTTTTGTCCTGATTTGTGTGTTTGTGCAGTATACGTAGCAGTGATTGCATAATAGCTCAAAATGCAGTCTTACTCTTGTATAGGGTGTGGGGCATACAAGGGTGTCAGGAGGTATGGGTGGGTGGGTGGGTGGGTGTGGGTTTGCAGGGATGCATGGATGTGTGTGGGGGGGTACAGTATTTGTGGGGTGTGTGATTGTGTGTGGGGAAGGGTATGGCTGTGGGGTTTGCAGGAAAGATTTGAGTGTATGTGGGGTATGCATGGGAGAATTCGCCCCCCGAGCCAGTCAACACCTGCCCTCGCCCCGCAACAGCCCACAGTCCAAGCACCCTATGGCACCTCCCCACCACCATCAACAGCGCACAAGTCCAGTGTGCCCTGAGCCCACTCTGCACTGCTTGGCCACATGCAGTGGTAGCGGCGGGGACCAGCGCATGAAGCCATGATTCTGTGCACCCAGCACTGGCTCCAGGCTCACCCACTGGGGCTGAGCAGTGGCAGCAGTAGCTGTCCAGAAACTGCTGCTCCATGCAGGGGCGCATGGGGTCGGGCCTGTACCACCGGCAGGAGCATGGAGTCCCAGAGAGAGTGTGGGCTAGTGAGGCCAGAGGTAGAGTGCCCCCAGAGGCCATAGGTAGAGTGCAGGAGCATGGGGTTCTGGCTGGCAGGGGCTCTATGGAACCAGACTAGCTCCCCTCTCTCCCTGCTGGCACAGCTTAGCCCAGCTCCATAGACCCCTGCCAGCCCACACCCTGCGCTTCTGCCAATCTGCTCTGGGCCCTGCCAGTGATGGCCCCACGCTTCCACACACCTGCTTACTTCTACTCCCCCTACCCCTGCTGCTGCTTTCCCCACTTATCTGGCCACCCACCAGTGGCTCCTGGACCATGTGGCTCCTGGCTGCATGGCCACAATGGCAGGACTCAGCAGAAGTTGGCCTAGCCCTGAGGACCAGGGTAATTGCCTGTGGTCCTCCCCTTCCTCCCCACCCACCACATCTAAACTGAATTTCCCACTCTGGCGCAGGGAGACAGGAACAGTTCCACAGTCCCAGGCCAGAAGCCTCTGCCACACAGGGGCTTCCAGCTAGGGGTGGGGAGCGGGCCCAGCAGGCCTTGCTATTATAGGGTCCTGCCATGGCTTCCCCTGGGTTCTACTGCCACTGACTCCTCTCATCCTTGACAGGCAGCCAGGGGCAGATAAATATTAATTTTCTAAATTTTTAGGGGCCCCGCAGGCCAGATAGGATGGCCTGGAAAGTCATATCCAGCCCACAGGCTGTATTTTGCTCATCCTTATATAGTTTGCCATATCTTAATTTTAATGGTTCTGAATATAAAAAAACAATGCTTGGAAGCTAGAGGAAACAGAGCTTTATTGTGTTAGTGGCAGGAAAACTTTATAAAAGTGTAATGCTATTGAGTTGTCATTACTGATGTTTCAAGTCAAAGATTTTGGAGTGAACAGAGCTTCTTGTATGGACCTTGTTGTTAAAATCTTGAGAAAATTTAAAAAATCCCTCACGGTTAACATAGACTATGGCACCTACATGCACAAATTTACATAATATTCACAGAAAACAGTTCGTAAGTAGAAAATGAAGGAGGGGGAAAAAACCCAGTTATTTTACATTGCAAATATCAAAAACAAAATTGTATTCAATGTAGAATAAAAGCCTGTTTGAATGAAACCAGGAAAAAAGATTTGGCAGTCATAAAAAGACTATTTACAGATTGGCACATAATTACATGAAATAAGTGTCTCAGATTGTCACAGGAAAATGCTGAGGAGAACGTTAAGATGCACACTTACTTTTTAGAGATAATTATAGTAAGTTTAAGGAACAAGCTTGACAGGTATAATACAGACTTAATACTTCACTTGTAAAATCCTTTATATAAGGATGTGACTGTCCTTTAGGAAGGGGGAGTATCATTATGTGCAAACCCTCACGTTTCAGGGCTTAAAACTGTCCCAGAAAAGATTATACATTTTTGAAAAAATATCCACCCTGAATCAAGGTAAGTTAAATACTACATTGTCTGTAGTTAGGGATACCCATTTTGGAAACCCAAACTAGAAGTGTTAGGTTTCCTGGCTATCTGTATGAAAGGTTTTATTAATTTTACTTACCTCCTGTAAGCAGAAAGAGAAAATGAAAAGATGGCATTCTGTTCAGCCTTTTGTAGCCAGAGGCTGGCTAGGAGGCTCAGTGTCTCCCCCAAGCAGTCTAAGCTGAAAGAGAGAGTGAGGATGCTAAGTCTTGACTGCCAAAAAGGAGACTGAATGATTGCCATCCTATAAATTTCCAAGGAAAACTAACATTTTACCAGAGGCACTTACACTTTTATGAGAAGAGCTTTTATTCATTGGAAAATCATTCAGATTAGAAGTAGTCTACTACTTGCCCTTGACTGCTTTTGAAGTATCCAATCCAGGCTGCTGTCAGATAAGAAGCAAGACTAGGAATATGACATGAGTCCCTTAGTATGGTAACTCCTATGATTCTCATATGAAAGAACAAAGGTAGTTTTTATTGAGTCATACATTGATACATAGTAGAATACAATGAGCTCATTCAGGGCTCAATCCAACTCCCATTGAAATCTCTGATGACTTCAACAGGTGTTAATTTAGGCTCTACAAGGCAAAACATTTATGACATTTTTACATGTGCTCCAGGAGTAGGGTTGTGGGGGAGTAAATTTTAATTTGAGCAGCTCTGAGAGTCACTAATTAAAATGCCTGGACAAGCTTTAGTTAAAGTGCCCCATTGCCATTTTGAAGCACGGGGATGCTGATACACAAGATGTGGAGACTGGCTGCAGCATGTTGGAGCAGCCTCCCAGCTCATGTACAGGCATCCTTACTTTATAGCTGTTTAAACTGTGACTGCTAATGCAGAGTGCCACATCTCAGGCTTATACATAAGCATTCAGTAGAACACACATTAAATTCTGGAAGATAACATAAAAAAGACTGCCTTAAATTAGTCCTGACTCAGCTTAATGTGATTTTTTTCTTTCTTTGTAGGGACCATATTAGGTCTTATATGGATATGCTACAGCAATCTGGGATTTACCTCGAGCAGTAGACAAGAAAACAGAATTAAATCTTAGAAATAACTGACAACTCATTGCAGTGGTTTTCACTGTGGTCTGCAGACCCCTGGGGATCTGCAGGCTATGTTTAAGGAGTCTGCAAAAGATGGCTACGATCAATAAAAAGTATGTGAATGAGCACACTTATATTTCAAAGGGGTCTGCACTTCCATTCAACATTTCCAAGAGTCCACACATCCATTTAATTTTTTGTGGGGGTCTGCAAGTGAAAAAAAGTTGAAAGACACTGACTTATTGTACAGGGGGTCTTTATTTATGAATTACAGTGTTAGCTATTTGTCACATATGCATTTGCTTGTCCTTTATCTTACTAATACATCTAAAGCTGGATCCCATAGTAGGCCTACTTAATTGATAATTTGTATTCATTAAGTGAAATATCAACACATAATAAGGAATAATAACAAAGACAAGGTATCCAAAGGGCTAGCAGGAAAAAATTGGAAATAATATCAGTGTTTTGGTGGGACAAACGTATAAATAAACAGATTTCTTTTTAATGTCAATGTTGATATATTTTAGAGTTCCATCAGCTGGATATGTAGGGATTTTTTCAAGTGAGACAGAGAGAGACAGAGACAGAGACAGAGAGACAGCTGTCAGTTTGTTCAAAGTAAATGATTTTCAGACAAAATTTAGCAAGTGAAACTTTTTATTTTTACCTTGTTTGGGAGGAGAAGGGATCACATTAGTTTTGGTTTTCCCCATACTAAAAAAGAACTTATAATCTCGTTGCCCCTGCAGTATGTGACTGAAAATATTGCTCTCACCTCACTACATCCAAAGCTTCACATTCAAAATTTTAATTCTTGGATTTGACCTCTAATGTCTAAAATGATTGAAGTCCTGGCTACTTGAAAAATCTGTTCTTTCCCTTATTCTACAGCAATGGGAATCAGTGGAGACATTTATTTAGAGTCCCTACCTAACAAGGGCATAGTGCTAGTGACAAGGTATTTTTCATGAGAAGTTCAGAAATCTGGAATTCTCTCTGTTCTGAGCATCACTGAGGTTTATTTGACCCTTAAGACACTTTCTCTGGGGCCTATGGATTTGAGTACCTTAAAAAATAAAATGTAGATGGAGAGTAGTTTTGGTTTTCATCCTTGGATTAACGAGACAGGCCATATGTGTTGGGGACTTTCATGTGCCCAAAACATGAATGGAGCTGCTGGTCCTGTCCCCTGGAGCCAGACGGGCAGGGGAGCTGTGGGCACCCGCTCCAGAGCAATCGACCGCCCCAGAGCAATTCTGCTTGTAGGGAAGCAGTGAGGAAGGTCAAAGCAGAAACGGAACTCAGGCTGGCAACAAAGATTAAGGGTAACAAAAAGTTCTTCTTTAAGTACATAGGGAGGAAAAAGAAGGTGCAGGGTAACATAGGACTGCTACAGGATGGACTAGAGCAACTCATAACAGATAGGATGGACAAAGCTGAGCTCTTAAACAATCTCTTTGTATCTGTGTTCCTGGACACGGATACAAACACACCTCCCAATGAGACTTTAGTCTGGCTTGAGAGAGATACCAATCCACCAGTGGTTAGCACTGACCTAGTGAAGTGGCACTTAGAGGGGTTGAATGTATTTAAGTCGGCAGGCCCCGATGATCTTCACCCAAGGGTACTGAAGGAACTGGCCGGTGTCATAGTAGAACCACTGGCGCAATTGTCTGAGCGCTCATGGTGCTCAGGACAGGTCCCAGAAAACTGGAAAAGGGTCAATGTGGTCCCTATTTTTAAGAAAGGGAGGAAGGAGGACCCAGGTAATTATAGGCCAGTTAGCCTCACCTCTGTTCTTGGCAAGACCTTAGAAAAAATCATTAAGGATCACATTTGGGGGGCGCAGTGGGTAATGCAATGTTCAGGGGCAACCAGCATGGGTTTATAGCAGGTAGATCCTGCCTGACTAACCTGGTCTCTTTTTACAGGAGTAGAGGTAGATGTTATTTACTTGTATTTTAAAAAGGCTTTTGACACAGCGTTGCACCCAATTCTTACAAATAAACTAAGTAACTGTGACATGGATTTTCTCACAGTCAGCTGGGTGGAAAACTGGTTTATGGGGTGCACCCAGAGAGTGGTGGTGGATGGGTCAGTTTCTACCTGGAGAGATGTGGGCAGTGGTGTCCCCCAAGGCTCTGTCCTTAGACCAGTGCTATTCAATATCTTCATCAGTGACTTGGATGAGGGCATGGAAAGCACTCTGTTCAAATTTACAGATGACACCAAACTGTGGGGTATAGTAAACACACTAGAGAGTAGGGAGTGAATTCAGGAGGATTTAGATTGACTGGGGAAGTGGGCGGATCAGAATAGGATGCAATTTAACAAAGATAAGTACAAAGTGCTGCAACTGGGGAGAAAGAATCACCAATACATCTATAGACTAGGAAGTACCATTCCAAGTAGCACAGCAGTGGAAAGTGATCTCAGAGTCATAGTCAATGCAAAAATGAACATGAGTCACCAGTGTGACGAGGTAATAAGTAAGGCTAACCCTGATATACCTGCTAATAAGCCTTAAGGGAGGTGATACTTTCCCTCTATGTGGCATTGGTGAGGCCGCACCTGGAGTACTCCATCCAGTTTTGGGCACCACACATCAAGAGGCATGTGGATAACCTGGAAAGGGTTCAGAGGAGGGCTACTCATGTGGTTGAGGGCCTGCGGGTAAGATCCTATGAAGACAGATTGAGGGACCTGAATCTCTTCAGTCTCTGCAGGAGAAGGCTGAGAGATGATCTCGTGGCTGTCTACAAACTCATCAGAGTTGGGGTCTTTCGATCCACTCTGTGCCTCCCAGCAGTGGAGGACTTATTGGAGTCAGGACTCACCTCTCTTACTGTGGGGCTGATTCCCCCCGTTCACTCGGCCCTTGGCCCAACTCTCGGCCTTAGGCGTCCAGAGACTTACCTGGGCCTGCTCCCCTTGCTTGAGGCTCCACATCACACCCCTCACTGGGGCTTCAGATCTCTGCCCCTTACTAGGGGCTACCCCTTCACTGGGGCTCCATTACTCTGGTCTCCCTTGGGGCTAGCACACCACCCCTCACTGGGGCGACAGATCTCAGCCCCCTCACTGGGGCTTCCTAACTCTGCCCCTCACTTGGGGCTAGCACACCGCCCCTGACTGGGGCAACAGATCTTAGCCCCCTTTTGCTGGGGCTACCCCCTCACTGGGGCTCCATTACTCTGCTCCTGCCTTGGGGCTAGCACACCGACTTTCACTGGGGATACAGATCTTGGCCCCCTTCACTGGGGGTCCGGGGCAGGTTTTGCTCCCTGGTGGGCTCTGGTGGCCATAGCTGTACCTGGCCCCCAACCCTCCCTCTCAGGGTCTCACACCCCCACAGGGATCAGGTGGTCTTGGCTGTACCTGGGCCCCACTTTCCTCCTTGGGGCTTGCACCCCCTGCAAGTACTTCTGATGGAACACAAACCCACCTGAAGGTGAGGGCTAGGGTTAAGGCACCCTGACCTGTCTTTCACCAGTAACTGCCTTGGCATTTCCTGGGGGCTCCCACGCCACTGGGAGCCCCACCAGGCCACCCACTCCCAGTAGGGTGCTGTTTTAGGTCATGCCCAGGACCAAGAGCCTCCTAATCATCCCCTACAGCTTCTCCCTTACCTCCAAATGATACCAGCAGCCCAAAGGCCAGGCAATGTTGTTGCCTGACTTCCAGCAGCAAAACTGCCCCGTTTATATGGGCAGCCCTAGGTCCAAAATGGCTGCCCTCATCAGGCACCTGGCAGGTGCTAGCGTCAGGCCCTTACAGTGGCAGGCACCCGCAGTGCCCTGCCACATAGTTATTCAGGTATGTTACCTTTTATAGTGATCACTAGGTTCAATAAAAACACAGGTGTATGTGAAGGAGAAGAGCTAAACAATAAACTTGGTTGTGGAGTGGTAGAAACCTCTGTGGACTGTTGGTTTCTTTCTAACAGCTACTGCCTAACTAAGGGACTATTTTAAAATTCCCAACTCCTCTAAATTAGGGAGTGCCTCTAAATTATTACTTCTTTCACTACATCTTTCCTCTAACAATAACTACAAAAAATAAACACAAAAATTAACACATCTACAGAGGAGGGGTTGCTAGCATGTCACACTGCAGTGAGTGCACCATGCACTTTCCTGTCCATTCTATCCCCCCCACCCCCACTTTTGCAACCATTTTAGCAAGTCTCTGAGAATGTTTAAGGTTTCACTTTCTTCTTAGACCAATGAAATAACAGATCTGATTTCTGATTTGTTTTTTATGGGCAATTTTCCCTTCAAGTCTTGAAAGACTCGTGTCCTAATACTGGGATCCAACTGACATATACTTTTGACAGCTGTGCTTCTGCATATAAAACAAAGTTGATTGCTACAAACTCCTGAGGCTGATTTCTTTTTCTTCATGATGTTATTTGCATTTGTATCCATTGGAACATTCCTTTCCATAAGACATGACTGCTTCTTGTGTTCTGGAACAATTGGTTTCTTAATAAGACTGGGTCATGAAGGCCAGGAGGGTCATCAGGAGGCATGAAACATTGTGGTCTTCTACTGGCTGCGCAATTAGATACAGTTTTTCACAAGTCAACAAACCTATAATTGATGTCACCTCCCTAGGTACCACAATGAATGCAAATTTCTTTACTCTGTTTTTATATTGAATGCTAGTGTTGCATCTCCCTTTGGCTGGTATATTAGTTCCTGACTGGTCAGTTATTTTGATGTTTGTTGGACTCACTTTTCATTTCAATTTTAATTTTCTATATTAATTATCTGGTTAAATATTAACTTGAGTGCCCATGTTCAACTCTAATGAAGCAATTGCTCATTGCACCTCCACTGGCAAAATCCAGTACCTTTCATCTATTCTGCTTGATTTTACCATAACTATATAAAATTCTTCCAGTATGCTCTCAATTGTATGTACTTAGGGTGTTCGTGTTTGGGATCTGCAGCACCTGGTAAAATGGTTACTCTTGTTACAGTTTAAACAGCTTTCCAAATGCAGGGCATTTGAGGCCATGTTGCCTTTCACAGTCAGTAAAGCTAATTTGCTTTCTCTCCCTTAGTAGTCTCCTTTCCAATGAAAAATGTCACCCTGTGAGTTGGCTTCCTACCAATGGAAAATTGCACCCTGTAAGGTGGCTTTTTCTGGCCACATTCTTTTATGCTGACTGAAGGATGACCCCTCTTGGTGTACTCAATTCTGCAGCTTGGGCTTTCACACTTTCTGCTGCCCTGCACATTTGAATAATCTTTTCTAAGAGCAAGCCTGAAGCTTTTTCACACCCTATTAAATAATAGGCAGAACAATAGGAAAGAAGTAATTTCCCTCCAAAGTCCTTTCCTCTTCTAATATACCCTGACATGGCCTTTGCTTCACAAGCTCTTGGTCCAGTTCTCATTCAGAACTGCTGAAAAGGCTACTTCACATCTGTTCTGCAGGGAGCTGCTTGCAGGTGGTCCTTTCCCTTTGCCCCTTCCGAGTTCCTCTACTCTGGTTTTCATTCAACTTCACAGCAAAGAGAAATAGTATCTCAGCCTGAAAGCACCTCTGCTTAAAATGTTTAATGGAACTCCTGATGCCAGCTCTGCTGGCTACCAAGATGAAAACACTAGTGGCAGATTAGTGATGTCTTGCATATAGTACAGTGAACCATAAAACCTCTTGACACACTGAAGTATCCAGCACCTCATTGTAGGAATCAGCTAGAATGGAAAGTTCAACCACAGAGGCTGCAAAACTGGTAAGGAACCTCCCAAATGCTCAAATCCTAATGAAAGAACACCAATCCTTTCACTGCTGTTAACAGAGTGGAGGTCTACACTGCACGAAGAAGTAGATTTTGGAAAACACCAGGAGATGTATGGGCCAACTGAGATGGCAGCAGATTGGGAGAAGGATACAGGACATACCTGGAATAGTGGGAAAGGAAGATCAGCTATTAAACTGCAACTCAATCTTCTCATCCATATATATAAAAACTTAAGGTTTGTCTTAGTTAATAGGGGAAGCATTCAAACAATAAACATAAGATTAATATTATCTAGGTCATTCCAGGTCCATGGCTAGTAAATGAGGCAGCTGAAAGCATATGGATGATTACTAAGCTTTAAGTTGTACCACGTTCCCAGAGCTGAGCAAAGCATGCCAACAAGTGGTGATACAAAAGTCACTGGCCTTTTCTAGTCTGAAAACTAAGTCTTTATTTTTGAGGATTACAAGAAATATGAAATCTCCTTCAGAGTCCAGGATCCCTCTTTGAAAATATGCTGTGCCTGTCAAAGTAATTTAGGAGGCAGGGTAGGTTTGCACCTTATAAACTAACCAAAGTAGCACAAGTTTATATATATACAACACACAAATATATATATATATATATATATAAACACAAAATATATATATTTTTATATAGCACAAGTTTGTGTGAGCTGAAGCTCACTTCATCAGATGCATCAAAGTAATTGCCACAGATCCAGCTCCTTTTTCAAACAATGAACCAGGATTTGGTCTGGTTGGTAAAACACTGAGTTATCAGGTCATTCCCATTAAAACTCATATAACTAAAATAGCTTGCTCCTACAGGACTTAAGTCCATACCACAGGATTTAGGCCCCAAATGTTTATATTGATTTTATCTCAAATGTCTGAGATAAAAACTCACTTAATCTGTAGCTTGTGGTACTGTTTTCAAGTACAGTAAAAGCCAGTTGTATTCAAAACAGTCTAGCACTGTGTTACAAATGACCCATACAAGTCACTGCTTCAATCCACTCAAATCCAAGAGAAAAATAAATGTGTAGGTGATTGATTCACAAATGGGTAGTATCTAGATATCAAATATAAAGACATAACATTATTCACATTCAAAATATTATCAGTCACGAAGAGAAACTGACACTCCTCATGTCTGATTAGAAGCTTGAAAACCCCCGAAAATAAAATGAAGAACAGTAATTGCTTTTACACCCCACAGACTGCTGAAGAAATGTCTATTTCAAATACACAATATGAAATCAAATCGAACTCAAGCAATCTAATTCCCATTAGCTGGAAAAGTGACATCTTTTTGTGCAAGAGTGTAGCTGACACTTGAACAGAGAAACCTTTAAAGAACAACCAGTTGGTAAAAACACTTAGGCAGAGATTCAGTAAATACAACTGACTTGTGAAACAGGAATAAAACAATACCTCAGCAAGGAGATAGATGGATCCTTTGATACTGCAATGCCCATCTTTTGAGAAAAAATAAAACAGAAATGTTTTTTTAATACACATAATTTTGAATGCATTTCCTCTGCTGATCTACCAGGAAACTGTTCCCTGAGTTAATTTAGCGACAACACAATTTCAAAGAAGTATTTAACCAATTGGCAGAGCTTGCTCTTGTGTTCTTGACCTGTCGGAAAGCCCTCACACCTTATCACAAATGGGTAGCCAAGCTCAAGTGACACTTTTTGCTTAACCACCTACTTCCAGACAGTCTACTGTTAAAGTGATGTCACCCTCACTGCCAGCAGGCCCACCCTTTACTGGCAGGATCAGGAAAGGTTGAACACACATGCAGGCTTCCTTAACTCCTAGAAGCTGAGCTCTCCAAGTTATAACTGCTCCCAGAATTATTATAGTAAAAACCAAGACCCGGTTGTGTAAGGACCCATAACAAGAAAAATTAAGATGGGCCCCACCTCCAGAGTTATAAAACAGCAAAATGTAGGTATAACAATCAATTTGTGGAATGAGGCTTGAACAGTGACAGAAAGAGATAGTTAGATAGACTATCAATGTGCATACCTAGCTTGTTTCTATTGAGTTCCCCTGCAACAAACTAATAAGATTGTCATTTGCTGTTTTACAAAAGCGAAATATGATAAACTAATTCTATTTCCATTTTAGAAACTGTGGGGATTATGAGCTGAACGAGTTTTGCACAGAAATATGACCATGCCCTTGTTAAGACATGTATTGCATTTCAGGCTTCAATTTTGCTACTTTAGTGTATTACTGCCTCTAGATGTCTCTGTTCCAGTATTTATAGAACTTCATTTTCCAGGTAGCCCACACTGGAAGACTTGCCTCTAATTGCCACTGGAAGCTTTCAGAATGCGTGAGTGTAAATACTATCTGTGTTATGTCAGAGCTGTTATGTGATCTGCTTTCTGGTTTACTGCACACTGGTAAGCCTATAGAACTGCATAATTCCAATGATGCTCCTGTTCTTTTTTAAATGGCATCACCTATTTGTTTTAAATAGCATCACTATCTGTTTTAAATAGCAGATGTGTGGGACACACATCTGGCTTTCTACTGCAAATGTATGGAACCTGACAAAATATTTTTCCTTACATTGTATTGTAAACAATGCTCTGGATTATTATCATTTTGGCTAAAATGAGAAGGGAAGAGAAAAAGGATTTTTAATTTGGAGAAGCCTAATTGTAGACTATGATTTTGGGACTCAGCATATTATGCTTCATTAGCAGAATGAGGAAGCTGATTTTATTAACGTGAAAGGAATTATAAGCTTTTCTTCTTCTCCTTTGTTTTTAAAGACAAGGTCCAATTTTTTACTTTAATCCAGGTGGCAAATTCAAGGCCACAGGATAGGACCAAACCAGAAAACAATGCAAATCCCCATGCAGTTTGTAACAGTCACAGATGACTCCCCCTGCCACCCCACAATATATAGGCTGTCACCACCCCAACAGTTGTTTCAGGAATTATGTTGCCATTGATTATCAGATGCCCAGCAGGAGTTAAACAACATAAGCAATTCCTCTTTAGACAAGTTCTATCATACCTCTCTGCCCCAAACATGGTCCATTAGCAATATGGACCCAGAACTTGGTACCACATACCAAGCTAAAGGCTTGACCTTGAGTTGGGGTTCTCAATCATTTTGATCCTGTGACAGCTCTAACCCTAAGCACAGCTCCCCACAGCCCATCTCCTTAATGATTCACTGGTCAGGCATGATGAAGATGCACCCTAGCTGGCTGTGCATGTGATATCTCCAAAGGGGAAGCAAATTGTCTGTGTTAGTGCAGCACTGTCACAGCAGAGCTAATTAGCCTGCCTACAGCACCATACCAAGTCAGCTATTATGTTTCCCCTGTGGAAGGCAGTTTATGCGAAACAGCTCAGAGCCTCTGCACAAAGCTTTCTTGTGCCATGGAAATGTTTGGAGAGGAGGGCTGACAGCTATAACACCATTCTTTATCCAACCCTTGAGGCCCTGAATGACCTCCAAACTGCTTCCATCGAGGGCTCAGTGCTGCACACCCTCTCTTTTATACTGGGATCCACCAAGTATAGCACCATGCAACAGCAACTTTGTCAATATACTGGAGGGAAAGA
>NW_005842218.1:1177859-1186466 GCF_000455745.1 Alligator sinensis
GATGGATTTAACATCAGAATTCCCTCCAGAAGACTCCGAGCACCAGTGCACATTGCGGAGCAGTGTCATCATATGCCCTTGGCTAAGATATACTCCTTGAATGAACATGACACAGGCACCTAGAGATTAAGCTATAAGAATGCTAGAACAGTTTCTTTTCAGCCTTCTCCTCAGCGAGATGAAATGTTGAGTCCCAGGAGCAGGATTATTAGCCATATTTTACTAAGATGGTCCTGTGCTGCGTGGCTCAGTACAGCCAATTGTGCTCTAAATTTATTTGGAGTTGAGTTGATCTGCCTTGAAAACCTCTTTGCTGGAAATTGCTGCTGCAACTACTGTCCTGGCTTGGAACAGGAAAGGAAACGCATTGAATTTGTCAGTTTTGGTTCTGGGCAAGTAGCAAAGGCAGCTGATCAGTACAGACAAGTTGGCTGGCAACAAGCTGCCTCTGTCCTTTGGATTTTGGCCCTGAACTGAAAGATCAGTTTTCTTTCTGCAAGTCCTGCAGCAACAGTATTTGATCAGCTTATAGAGCTTGTTTTACCATTTTTGAGAATTAAGCTGTCCAGTTGCACCCAGGCCAAACCATGTACTAGTATTGATGCTTATACCGAGACTGCCTTGATGCAGCACTATAGTGTTGACATGCGTTAATTAACTTGCCAGTGTGAGAACATGCAAAAATGTCACAACAATTTAAGCCATTATGCCCAATGAACAGAATGGTTTAGGCCTGTTCCTGTCATATTATCTTGTGACAGGACTGTCATTAACTTTTATTGGCACAACTATATTATGTATAATGAGTGCTTAAGGACAGCTATGATGGTGTGCACTTCATCCATATTCCCTCTTCCTCTACTACATAGATCTTAAAGAAAGGCAAGTTCTTGGACAGATTGGTCTTCAGTGTTTGCTAAACTGTGACATTCGTAGTCACTCAGATCTATCTAATGTGATCTAAAAAGGAATTTTCTGTAATATATCACAGGAGTTCCTCAGGGTTAACTGGGACTGGCTGTTAAGGTAGGAAAAGCTTCTACTGTGAGAACACATGTTTTTCAGGAATGAGGAAGCATGGCACAAAATTACCATTTAACAACCATATCTAATTCCTGAGTGTGTAGGTGCAGTGCCTGTTACACTGGGTACTCAAGTTTAGTCAGACCCTCTAGGTGATAGTTAACTACTACTTCTGCACAACTAATTACATGTGCACTCCTGCGTACAAAAATAATGAGTGAGGAATCCAGTAGGCCTGTGTGAATAGGGAAGTATTTGATTTGGATTTGGATTTGGCCAATTCAGAGGACAGTGATTTAATTTTGAGATTTGGATCAGTGGCCTGAATCGATTCTGCCGAATCGGCTTCAGAAGATTCATCCATAGACTATAATAAGGAATCACTGAAATACCTATAACTTTGTCATTTTTGGGCAGATTTGGATGAAAACAGCAGGGATGGTAGCCCCTTCTGAGGGCATGAAATCTGTCAAGTTTCAAGGAGATAGGTGCAGGGGTTTCTGGGAAATTGCACATCAAGTTGCTGACAAGCAAAACTTGTGACTGTGTGTGTGTGTTAAGGCAGAGCAGGGTGAAAACTTCAGGCATGGTAGCCCCTGCCAAGGCCACTAAACTTGCCAAGTTTCAAGGAGGGTTCTGGGAAACTGTACATCAAGCTTTTGAAAGCAAAACTCGTGATGTGTGACTTTGTGTGTGTGTTAAGGCACAGCAGGATGAAAACAGCAGGGATGGTAGCAAGTAAAAGGGGACCTTCCCGGTGGTCAGGCAGAAACAGCTCACTAAAGGGACAGAAGGGCTGCAGACAGAGGCTTATGTGCTGTTTCTACGTCCCTCCCCCAGAGCACTGTGATTGGAAGGGGACTCAGGGAAAGTTCACAGTCACTGGCCAGCTACAGATGTCAGTCTTTCCCCCCCTGCTCCCCTCCCTCTTCTCAGTTTCTGTTCCCCTGAAAGACTGCCTTCCAAATCTCGGAATCTCTGAATCTTTTTCTGAATTGATCTGGAGGGTTTTTTTTGGTCTCCCAATTCGATTAGGATTCCGTGATTCAGTCTCTGAATCGGGCCGAATCATTCCCGAATTGAATCAGTGATCAAAGCTTTGCACACCTCTAAAACGCAGGCAGGGACTGCCTAACTATAACTTGAGAGAAGGATTTACATTCATAGGCCTCTCATCCATGTCTCATGATTAAGGTTTATTTATCATTGTCAGCTCTTCCTTGTGCTTAGAATGTCACTGAGCAGATTTTAAATAATTTCAAGAAAAAAAAAAAATCACAGTTAAGACTTTTGTGAGAGGGATGGATATCCTATTTAATGCCATAGCTGTCCATTGCAAACTACACAATCAAATGTATTCCAAGTTTCTTAGTGTCATGGGATGGGGTCCCCAGGGATGGCTGTGATACCCCTAGGGCTCCTTGACCATGCCAATCCAGCCCAAGAGGCACCTTCTTTCTCTTCTGCCACGTCTTGTTGTATTATAATAAATAGGGAGACTGCACTCAAGTTTGTATTTTGGGCACAGTCCTGATGGATCCTACTGAATCCTGTGGGTTCTTGAACCCCTTTTGGGTCCTGCTCCAAAATGGATGCCTCTTGGGACACCCTCAGCCTTATGGGCGAGATGCATGGCTCCAAACCTTCCCTGCACCATGCCCCAAGCCTCACAGATGGTATTCACATGTTGTCCCTCCAAGGCCTTAATTTAGCTTGGTCTCCAGTCATCACTGGGCTCTCCATAGTCCGGTTTATCTCTCTTGGTGCCCACTCTGGCGCCGGGGCCTGTTCCCCCACCCCAAATCTGGTACCCACTCTGGTGCTGGGGTCCCCACACTGTAGTGGACCCCAATGAGGCCTCCTCCTTCCTCAATAGCCTCAGCCTGATCCTCCAGTGTATAGGAAACAGCAACCCAAAATATGAGCCCCTGGTCTATAACATAACACAAAAAGTTCAGGGTGTGCTCTGCCCCTTTAAAAGAGTCAAACTTCTTCCCCAGCACCAAGGCAAGGGTACCTGATGAGCTCCTGGATCCCCATTAGCCCTAAGTGCAGCATATCTGATAGCTGCAGCTTCTCTGGGTGATTCCTCCCTGGAGGTTCCTTCCTCTTTGGCTGCTGGCAGGGAAATTCCTCTTTAGTCCTAGCCCTGGGGTTTATATGTGCCCAGGGCCCTGCCTCTTCTGGTCAGCTGACCAGCTGCAGGTGCAGGCTAATTCCCTCCTTAGACCTGCTACCACAAGAACTTGCACCTGTGGGGTTCCTGCCTGACTGCTAGGGCCCTCTTTCTAGACAGTTTCTGCCCTTAAAGGAGCAGGCACCTTAGTGCCCTGCGACACTTAGTTGTTATTCATTGTATAAGCCTGCACTGTATTCTCCTGTCCCCTAATTGAATGAGCCTCCCTTTTCAAAAACACAGCACACAAAACTTGCAGGAAGTAAATTTAAAATTTAGTCAACAAATATTAATGCTATTAGATTCATGCCAATAGAAGTTCAATAGGCCTATAGCTTGCATGATGTCCTATTTATGTGTGAATAAGTATATCTATAAAGGGTTTCTGAACTATCTGGACCACTTCTCTCATCTCCTGGGTACTGACAGTGCAGAAGTCAGTGGCCTGACAGCCACTGTCAGCCCCCCTGCTATTGTAAAACTTTATTTGAATATTTCCCAAAATGGAATTAAGACTGGCTAGAGTATTAAAAACTCCTTCTGAATGAAAGCTGGGCACTTAGAGGGAGGCCAAAGAGGCACTTGAAACCTGACATATTTACTCACCTGTTATCTTGCATGATTGTTAAGCTCCATACTTCTCATCTATTTACTCTTTTTGTGTGGGTTAAACAAGGGTTTCTCTGGGAAATAGTGAAGTGTGTGAGAGATTTGGGAGAATTCCCCTGCAGGATAGAAATGTGAAGTGGTATACAGCTAGCTCGTCACCAGAAAGTTCTAATTGCCCAATAAAACATGATTGGATAATCAGTGTCTCTAGCCCCAGGGGTGGAGCCAGAAGGGGTGCAGTGGTGCAGCTACAGCTCCTTTTGGATTTGACCACACTGTGGGAGCCTCCGGGGACTTTTTAAAGTTCCTAAAGCAAGTGAAAATAGTCTCTCCCTTCCCCTTCCTGCTCAAAGAAATGCCCCCCTCCCTGCCCTCTGTAGTCTGACTTTCTCTGCTGTCCCAAAGGCAAAGAAGCACCAGAGCCATTCTTGCATGCTACACAGGTGCTGGGCTCAGCTGAGGATGGGGATAAGGGCAACAGGGATGTGGGGAACTCTCATGCTGTGATGGGCCAGGGTGGGGGAACGCTCTAGGTACTCTCTAACTGGGTTGTTGCCACTGTCCCCTGCACAGCTGAGCCCAGCTCCTGCTGAGCCGTGCTGGTTCTGGACCTTTCCTGTCCTGTTCCCTTCCCTCCCCTCCCCCAACCATGGAGAATGCAGCAGGGACAGGTTGGGGAGGAGGGGAGAGGCTGCCTCTGAGCAGGAAGGGGAAGGGAGGGGATATTTTCATCTGCTTTAAAACTTGATAAACTCCCCAGAGGCTCTAGTGGTTTGGTCTGCCTGAACTGGTGGGGTAGAGGAGACTGGGAGAGGTGAGTAAACCCACCTCTGCAGTGAGAGTTGCTGCTCCTGCACCTTGCTTTGGGGAATATTGGATCAGTCCTTGTCTAGCCCCACTCTATTATTCAGTCCTTTCAAGCTGTTATAACTGAATACAAGTCACTAGCTTTGCCTGTACCAGATCCCCAAGTCAGACAAACAGAACCCTCTTGGAATACATAATGTGAGATACCCAGCATGAATCAGGTGGCTACCTCTTTAGTAAGTAAAAAGCACTTTGTGAAGTTACTGAACCCTTTACTAATTTCTGGGCCTAGTTAAAATGCAATCATAATTCACTTATTATTCCATATCCACTTCCTATTCTGAAAACAGTGTCCAGGCTGTGGGGGAGGAGGGCCACTGCTAGACTGCTCACAGCCAGCAGCTGAATTCCCCAATGCCCCCTCCTCCCTGGATCCAAGACTGAACTTCTGTTTGGTCCGGAGGATCACTGTAACTCAGAACACTTCCTGCAAAGTGTTATGAGTTACAGTGGAGAGCTGCTGTTCTGTCTGCACCCTGTGGTAAGGCTTGCCAGCTTTCCTGGGCTTTTGACATGACTGTATCAAGCAGCACATGCTTTGTAAGGTCAAGTTAGTTAACATGAGCAAGCTTTGGACATTTTCTGTATCATGGACAAGATACCAAGTTAGAGAGAGGTATTCTGCAAAGGTAAAAAGGTGATGGTTTTTTTTTGCAAGGATGACCCAGAATCTCATCAAAGCAGCACATGGGGGAAAACAAGGGAAAAGGCATGTGAAAAGGTCCTTAAAATATATATATAATTATTTAGGGAATGAAGAGGAAAAACTAAACCCTTCCTGCTTCCTGGGGCACTGAGTTAAAATATTAGATTACTAGAATTTGTATCAGAGGATGTTTAGGCCAGCCATTACTATTCAGAAAGAATAATGCCACAGGCACGCATATCTGCCATAAGAGTAGGAGGATGACAGAATCTGAAACAAGTTAGTGCCAAGAAAAAGAGAGTTAGTTTGGACTCATGTGCCTTCAAATAATTTCTCTTACCAGCTTTACCTTACACACCTGCTTGGTCCTATATGCCTCTCTTTCTTCCCCCTTTTAAATGAAACACTGGTTGATTGATATTAGTTGTAAAATGGACCAAAATGCATTATGTAATGGCCAAGATATGAAACTTTTAAAGGCATCATCTGAATTCTTATTTTTTAAATCAATTTGGGATGGTAGTGAAAGTTAAAACAATAACTAACAGCACCATTCATAAGACCATCAACAAGTTGCAACAGTGTTACCTTTGCTCCATTTCCTATCCCTTATATTTTTAGGGCATATTTTTCTTTTGAACACCAAACTTGGGGATTTTGGCCAAATGAAAACCAGATGCAAAGTCAACCCTGATTTTAGTTTTGTAAACACAGTACCATTTTTATGCAATGGGAAAATCCAAAGTTGATATATGTCTGTATTATTATATATGTAATTCTTTAATGATGATAATACTAGGTTTTCCCTCTTCTCACTTCTTTATTTTAATATACACACTTGGTTTATGTAATCAACATACACTGTTGAAATCTGTTCAACAGAGCTAATTAAAGATTGTCATTTCCTTCAGCCAGGCTATAGTCTTGCATAGTTCAACTCAATCTCCTCCAAAGCAGCGCAGTATAAAGTTCTTTCACACAGAATCAGATGTAGTATTTCCCAGCAAACTAGTTTGTACAGTATCCTTGTAAAGACTGGCTTTCTCTCTGACTATTGTAGTAAAATTAATAGATTTTCTTTTTTTGCTCAAGGCTAACACAGGGAAGGCTGAGCAATTTAATCACACAGAAGTGTGATTACTACTACATTAACAGTGATAACATGGTGTGTCAGTGTGCCGTGTACCATAAGTAGGATTAATGCAATGAGGCAACGCAGCTGAAGACAGATCTCATAGAAGACTATGCTGTATCAAGGAGAGGCTCAGGACACCCCTGAAATAGCTCACCGGATGGAAACTATAAACCATAAGTAGTTGACTTCAGATAATACATGGTAATGAAAGATAATATAACAACCATGATGGATGGTAACAAAAGCTGAGGCCTTGCAAGTAAACTTCCTGTTGGATAAGTCAGTGAAGTGGATCCTGAGCCTTTTTCTATATGTACATTTGACAACCTTTGCATTGTGCTAGCTTGGATCTATTCATGGGTATTCTCTGCCTAAGAGGCATTGGACACCTCACTGAAAGATCATTAAGAATCACAAGGTGGCAGTCTAGGCTAAGTGGCTTTGAATGGCTTGGCTAATGCTGTACTACAGAATGCTGATTTTTCTACACAGGGCCCTGTAATGTTAAGGGGCAAGCATGGTTGTTGGATCTCCACAGTTTAAACACATGGTACAAACACAATGGCCTTTAGGAGCCAGATTCTACTTGTGCAAGGGAGCTGACAATCATAATGCGCAAGAAGGCTTTGCCAGAGAGATTCTGCCTGGCCTGAAATGCTGACTACTTACAACCTCACAAGATGTGGCAAGCTCAATCAAGGGGCGAGTAAATCTCAGGTCACGTGAATGTGGCTATGTTAATAGCTGTAACTACCAAGTGCATTAAATTGCAGTCAATGGGATGAGAAGTCACTCTCTGTGTTCCTTGCTTTCCTGCTTTGCTGTCTCCAAAAGGATTAAAATGAGTAATACCAGCATGCCTGCAACTTAGATGGAGCTCTGTAGGGGTGTCTGTAAGCAAGTGGGGGAGCTAAGCAGGTCTTAGACATTTGTTTCAAAATCAAGGAGAGATGGACTACCCTTGAAGTCATGTTGGGCCCAGCAACCAAGTCCATTCACAGTTGACCAGGAGAGACACAGCTCAGACAGTTCTTATTCCTATGCCCTTTCAATAGCTTCAGGGTGATATATTCAGCTTCAGTTACCATAGCTTCAGTGTGATATGTATTATGGGATCATGCCCAGGAAATATTTCTGTTCACTACAAGTGGGGAAAAAAATGACATTCATTAACTGCCCATCAAAGCTCCAGTCAAGCTCAACAGACCTAGCTGTGGTTTTTTAAGACATTTATAAACACAACAATGCTTCTTGCTGCTGCAATAACAGTCACATTTCCCGTTCTTGAAAGTAACCATTTTCTCCTGTTGATAAGTGGGCTCCTTTCACAGAGTAGAAAGAGAAGCCACCTGTAAACTTTTGTTCTAAGTAGTCCTTCAAAAACATTTTGGATTTTAGAACTAGATTTTGTTTCCTTTCACTGTGGGACTATTTTATTTTTCCATTAGCTTACTCCACCTTTATCTTACTAGGGGACAGCTTGCTATTGCACTGTATTACATTAAAATGTGTCTCAAGTTAGAAGAAAGAGTCAGCCCCAAACTGACTGACATCCCTGCTTTCGATTGCCTTCTATGTGAAGCAATAGTGCTGGGGTAGTCTAGTCATGCTGATCTAGGGAAATTACTCTTAAGCATTCTTAAGCAGGGTGTTATTATGCCCTGAAGTGTCTTGAGATCCTTGCAAGGGTACTATGTGGTGCCATGCAAGATTAGCACTGTTAGGTGTACAATTCACAAGATAAACCCAGAGATTTCAGATAGGAATCAATGGTGTTTAAAACATTCTGACCTATTGTGGTGTCTCTGAGATCTCTGCAGAAGAATTGCTCTATTCTTTTTCCTGTAGTCAAAAAAGAAGTGAAAACTAAAGAGCCAGCATTTTCCAAAGGGTGCCTTTGAATCTATCAAGAGGTTCCTTAAATCTAGAAAGGTTGAGAACCAAGGATCTAGGGAATTAACAAGAAGCACAATATGTTTGGTAATTCATTTTATAGGACCAATTACATAGGAGAGAGGTTAGACAGGATTTCAGGAACAAAATGCCCTTCCTCAGGTCTCAGAAAACCACAGATGCAGCCTAACCCAGGCAGAACAATTACTTCTGTATAATCCCATTACATAAATGAAAATGGCCCATTAAAAAGGGAAA
>NW_005842218.1:1186497-1239121 GCF_000455745.1 Alligator sinensis
AATACGTGCACCCTTTGCAAACTTTTCTGTTCTCATTAGGTAGTATAATAACTTCTATGTAAAGGTCATTCCATCTTTCAGCTCTTAGACAGCTCTTTTAAATCTCCCTGGTAGCCCTGTGCCCTGGGTAATAATCCCCACTCCTGCCTCATCCTTTCACCCTGAACAGATCTAGATTGGAGGAGGAAAATACAGGTCTTCCTCAATTTATGTGGTACATGCATTCCTGGAGAAAAGCACATAAATCAAATTTGCATAAAGTAAACCCACTTTACAATGTAACAAATAGGGATAGGTTCCCATGGCGGGGAGGGAGGGATGCTGGGATTACGGAAGGGGCGGGGGGAGGGGTGCCACTCCTGGGGCTGCACAAGGCAGCAAAGGAGAGGGAATGGAGAGGACCCGGGAGTGGCCGGCACCAGCAGCCTGCAGCTGCTGGGCTGCACCATGCTCAAGCTGACCCGCCATGCCTGGGCTCTGCTTGTCTGCAATTACTTCTGCTCCTGAGCTGAGCCGTGCCCTCGTGCAGGCAGCTGGTGTTGGCTGCTTCTGGGGCCGCCCCAGCATGGGCTAGGGTGAGTGCAGACAAGCGGAGCTACAGGCAGTGTAGGACACGGCCCTCACCCCAGCCCATGCTGGAGTGGCCCAAGAGCAGCCAACACCAGGTGCTTGCACCAGGGCATGGAGCAGCCCAGAAGCAAAGGTGAGTGCGGACAAGTGGAGCCCAGGCGCAGTGGGAGGCAGGTGGAGCATGGTGCTCCCTAATGGCTGCAGGCAGCTGGTGCCAGCCGCTCCTTGGACCGCTGCAGCCAGGGCTGGGATGAGTGGGGCCACAGCCCTTTCCCCTCCCCCCACAGACTTACCTGCTTGGGTGTGGGGGTGGGGGGCATCTATGCTGATCGCATAAGAGCAAATTTACTTCACATATAATGAATTATGGGTCTAAATATGCTCATTGCATAAGAGCGAAGTCACATATAAAGAACCCCCATAAATCGAGGGAAACCTGTAACTTGATAATAAGTGGGCTAGCTAGCATCTCTGCACTTTTTGTTGCACCCTGAATCTACAAACATCAGCTATGAATTAGATTTATAGCAAGTAACTCTGGGTTGAAACCAAGATAAACTGAGCCAGGCCAAGCCCATTTACATTGATACAGTGCATTCATTTGAGAACTGGCATCAATGAAATGACATTAGTGGATAAATAGGGACATTTTGTTTAAGTTGGTGTAAAATTAGTTCACTGGAAGGATTTTAGTCATGGGCAAATCTATGATTTTGAAAATAGGTGGAGGAATGTAGATGGCATGTTACATGTGATGGTATACCACAATACACATTTTTCTCCAGGTAAAAATAAAATAGAAGCTTTACTAATATGCTAGGGGTTTAAGGCTACATTATTCAGTTTAAGATCAAAGCAAAAAGAAATACAACTTTATTGGAATTTATATTAATTTGCTAAAGCATATATTATGTATAAAAATGCAACAAACTGGGTAAAAAATAATCAAAAGATGTTTCTTTAGTCCTGTTGTTATTAGAATTAAATGTACATTTCTTTGGGAGCACATGCCTCTTAAGCAGGCTTAGCCTAAAATAGCCATTTTTAAGGTACGTTAAAGGTGTGTGCCTACACGTGTATGCTCTTAATGCGCCTTAAAAATGGCAATTTAAGGCTACATAAGCCTAAATTTGATGCCTGCATAAAGCAGGAGTCAAATTTAGGCAGAAATAGCTAAGTCACATTAACACACACGTAGACAGTAATGCGCATTAACATGGAAACACATCGCATTAATGTACATTAACGCATCTGCATATGCACTAATGCAACTTAGCGATTTGCGCATCCATGTGTAGATGCATGCCTAAATTGCCTTAATGCACCTTAAATAAAAGCGCATTAAGTTTAGGCATGTGTAAATACACTGTAGACACACCCTTTCAGATTCATAAAATAAAATCAAGACTTTTTGAGCATCTTGACAGTGCACCCAAAGCTTCACTAAAATTTATTTCCATACCTGAAGCTCACTTCACCTGATATTTTTCCATACCTGAGTTTAGGTTTTAGCTAGAGTTAAAAGCAGCCTGCAGGGTTGTGTATTAGGAGCCACATTAAGATTAGCTAATAGCAAAATTTCAGAAGAAAGGATTGCTTGATTTGTGGAACATCAAGATCATTAAAAAAGGGGAGAGGGCCATTAACCCTTGTGGGATGAGGAGCTTAGAAGAAATTGGGTTATTACAATGAACCATGAAGGAAAGTGACTACCTGCCTGAATAGAAATGCTGCTGCCACTGCCAGGCAGTTGGTATTAAATTTGGGGTGGTACAACTGCACAACTCCACTTTCCCCCTGACCTTCCCTTTCCTCTCCCTGTCCCCCAACCCCTGCCTGGATCCACCCCTGACTTCAATACATGAATCAGCCTTTGCTACATGTTGGATACCAAGAAAGAAAGTGTGAAACAACATTCCATGCCACTGACTTAAAAATGGTGACCCATGGCATAGATCTGGTTCATTTCTCTCTAGTTCTATATGATACTACAGGTTGGAGGATAAGAGCACATAAAGGAAATATCATGGGAAATGTCAGGCATCCAAGGATGTGACTAACAGCTGAAGCATTTGTCTTGCAGTGCCTGCTGTACACTTGTTTTGTCTTCCAAAAGGATTTATTTTTAAATAATTTATTTTTAGCTTTGGCTCATAAATCTGTCCTAAACCAGAGACGTTCAAACCTTTCCAGCTTACAACTTTACATATGCATAGTTGTTTTATGTTGTTTCAAGCGAGACATCCTCTAGTCTAAGAGGGATAGTAAGAACAGAGGGAACAATTTAAAAAGTGATGCGTCTTTGCTGAACAATTGCTATTTAAGGATGTTGCTTTTATTCCCCAGATTGGTTCCCTTCTCATGTCAAGTTATAGCTGATGACTAGAAAACTTAAAATTCCTATTCAAGAAGTTTGCATCATTGAAACAGCCCCCTATTCCTTCTTGTGCATTGAGAGCATTAAGTAGGCCTTCAACCGGATATCAGCTAGGCCTGTGCAAAACCACTGAAAAGAATGTTTGTATAGCTGTCACCAATTAGGGCATAATTTACCTTGGGTAAACATTATTACTGCACATGAAAGAAAATGACAGCTTATTTTTCAAATCCTGCAGTGAACTTTGGAGAGCCTGCAGTTAGAAATTTTCATTTACCAGTGAGGTATAGCCCAGAAAAAAACAGATGCCATTTCTTCACTTCCTTTTTAGATTAGATCTTTTCCACTTCTACCCTACACTTCAAAAAAGGTACATTTGATATTTTTTGGTTGAATTTCCAAGGACATAACCTACTACACTGTCTTCTCCATCTTTTGTAGGAACAAATGCAATGACAAATCGCATTTCCCAAATTGTGGGGCTTGTGGCCTAAGAGGGTGGTAGAATACCAGTCAGAGACCTAAACATTGGCCCTTTAATTTTCTAGTATTTGCTTTCAAGAATGAATCAGTCAGTAGCTGTTTTGGTTTGCAAAGAAAGTCTTCAAACACAGAAACTTTGATAAGCTTATGGTAAGAAGAAAAAATGAACTTTGAGATGTTCAGAGGTTTGAAGACTTGGGGATGTTTCTAGCATTTGCAAAAACAGCCCCTAGGGGTAATCATAAGCAAAATGCCAGAAGCAGGGAAAAGGGCTTCAAGGTAAAAGCTATTCTTGTCAAAGCCACCAACCATCTAGGTTTTTTGAGATGCATCATGGTAAAATATTCAGAGGTCCTAACATCTGCAACCGCAGTTTGTTGGCTCATTTTCTGTCTCCTCTGAGCAATTTCCTTTATTGGTCTGCCCATAATTTCCACACCCCAGACTAACATAAAGCCTGTGAGGAGCAGTAGAGACAGATAGAGTAATGCTTTTTTAAAATAAATATATCTGAACGAGTCATTTGTCCTGTTAGTTACCCTCAATAAGTTGCAAATTATCTTAACTTTTAATGTCCTATTAATTATTTCACTAGGGTTAGCAGACAATGACTGTTAATTGGCCTCTTTTGTTGCACAAATCCAATGTGCCAGGATATGACTCATTGTTCCTGGATTCTCCTCACTGGGACACATTCCTTCCCTTCCTCCAAGCCGCTAAAAGTAAATCTTTTGTGCTCTAATAAAAAGAACAATCTATTTAATCTCTGCAGTGAAATGAAACATTGTCTTTGCAGCCTCCCCCCATCTGACCTCAGGTTGATAATCACAGAATCCAACAGAATAATAAATATACATTAAATTAGGAGGCTTTCACCTTTATATCAGAGCCTGAAAGACTCCCTACTTCCCTCTCACACTTTATAACCCCATACTCTCACATGCTTGACATCCCTCACTGTAGTAATATAATATTGTTTCCTGTGGGAGACATAAGTGGACTTTCTCATCAAGCGATTATTTTCTGGTAGGAGTCACCTTACATATCTTAAGACTCTATGGTGTCACCCTTGTAACTCCCATTAGCTTCTGCCATGAATAACAATAGAAGTTAAACTGTTCAGCTCTTCTATCTTTCTGTCGTGTAGTACAAGTCCTGGATCTGTTCCTCCTTCTATGTCACTCTAATGAATCTTTAGTCAGACTAGACAAAATGATAAAGGACATAATGAGGAACAATTGTGCCTTGGCTAGCAAAGAAGTGGGAGTGGCCTAGAGCTGAACTACCTCTTTTCCAACACTAATTTTTAAGCTATGAAATAATAACACAAATGTCTGTCCATCTTGAGCTAAACGCATTCATGATCACTTGAATCCAAAAAATTGTTTGCAGCCACCATCATATTTTCGGTTTGCTGGAAGAGTTTTAAAAACCTCATTCCAACAAGGGTGAAGTACCATTTCTCATGGTGTACCTGCTATGCAGGGAATTTTTGCATTAATTATGTGTGTTCTGAAGGTAAGAAAGGCATGACTTTAAACAAATAAGATTTAATATTCTGTTGGAGCCTGCAAGTATAAACAATCTAGTCAAAATATTTGCTACAAAAGTCACACTCATCTAAACCATGACACTTGTATAAGTTTCAGTCTTAAAAGCCTAGGCAAGTTAACTAAGTTACTTTGCAGAGTAACTTCTAGTGTCATAAAAATACTATTACTAAATCTAATCCAAAGCCTACTGCTTCAGAACAGCTTCTGGTTGGGTGAAAGCTAGGTGAAGTTAACACATGTAAAATGAGATCTACTTTTTCTTTTATAGCATCTTATTAAAGTTACCAATACATGCCATAAACAACAAAAGAGCTTTGCGCCCCTTCATTAATCGCCACTTCATAACATGCAGTTGTGTTCTGTGCAATACTTCTGTAGTACAAACAATATTCACATGGGACACAACTGAAAACACAATTCTGGCTAGCAGTATGGTCACTTCTGAAGGTTTTAAGACCAAATATGATTACTTTAAGAAAATTCAACCTAAGTTGCTGTCAAGTAGTTTATTGTCTGTGGTTTTGTGTTGTATTTTGAAAAGTTCTGAGTTTTTTCCATAGGGGCCCTTAGAGAACAGCTGCATTTTTTTCAAGAGTTTTAGTTCTGAAATGGAAGCCCAGTAGGATAGGACATGGGACCTTCTGCCTTGCAAAAGCTAGGATTCTTCATTTTAGCTGAAATTAGGCTCTAATACGGATATGGTATTATAGAAAAATCCTTGCAAATTATGTGACATTATTAATAAAAATGTTTTGTAGAGATAATGGCCAGTGCTGCTTATCTGCCATAATAATTAAATAGCTGTAATAAAATATTGAGATAAATTTCAGTGCTTTATATTATAAAACTCATCACAGAAAACCCAATTTTTACAGCATTAACTGCAACTTGTTAGGCAGTCATTTTTGAAAGCGAACACCATGATAAATGTTAATAATATGGCTAGAGCACACTTGCACGCAACATTAATTATCCATTTAAAACTCCACTGAAGATACCCACAAATAGGGTAAATACAGAAAGTATAAAATTCAACCTGAGCCAAATTAAAATGGTGCTGATTTCATCTGCAATATCTGTGTTTGATACAGTGTTTTTCATCTAGCATCTGTATGCATTAAATTACTGTCATGCTTCCTTACCTCTCTCCTGCTTCCCTGGAGAGATCCGTGGATCTAGCTGATGTTTTTGCAGGGCTTACTAGTTCTGCTGAATACTAAATACATATCTAACTATTTTTTCCTGGAATTTTAATTAGTGATGACATGAGGCTTTACATTCCCTCAGCCACAGTCTTAATTGAGGGTGTTGTTAGACATTACCTTTCCCAGGTATGAAATGCTCTTAAAATGTAAGTGTCCCCACATTAAGAAAGAAAAGATGAGTTAAGTGCCCTCTGAGCATCTCAAAGTTAAACCTCTTTGGGCAAGGATGATCTTCAGCTGGTATTAGGTAGGAATGTCAGTCCACTCTCCGGGGCCAACACCAGCAATTTGCGGCTCTTAAGTATCGCAGGATGCACTGCTTCAAGTACCCCATATGTGGACAATGTATCATCCAGAACTCTACTGCTTCTGACTGACAAAGAGCCAGGGAGAGCTGAACAACTGTGGGCTAGTGGGAAACTGTAGGTTGGGGGTATTGGTGAGCAGTGAACTGTAGGGAAGCTATGGGAGGGGATTGCAGGTGAACACGGAGCTGCTGGAGAACCAGAGAACTGGGCAGGCATAGGATAACTTGGCAGCTCCCCAACACAACCCTGCTCACCAGCCCTCTTGATGAGAAGAATTTTTAGTGCCCTGGACAACTTTCTTGCCGAAGTTGTTATAGTTGGTGTTTTGAGTGCATAAGATTTTCTACTGTGCATGTGCACTAGGCAGTTAAGATTATTTTAGCAAGAGTGAACTCTTGCCTGTGCCTGCATGTTCTCCAGAACACACTCGCAAGCCGCTTTACGTCATGCACCAAGTATCAGCCACTGCATGGATTCCAGCAGTCTCTGAATGAGCCTATGGTTACCCCAGGGAGAGCCCAGAAATTCACCTGCCATGACTTTGATGATATCCCCAGTGGTGGGCTCCCCTTTGGTGGGCTCACTCAGATTGGCTGCAACACTTGGAGGGTAACCATGGGGCTCCGCCTCCCGTAGACCCCATCCATACGCCAGTCTATAGGACAGCCCTCAATGTTCATATGGCTTGCTCTCCAATGTTGCTTCTGCCTGTCCCTCTCACCAAATGGCAAGCAATGTCTCAATCCCTATGTTTCTGGGATGTCCTGTCCTGCCTCAGGGTTCCCTGTGGGGCTTTGGATAGGCCTTGTTATTGGCAACAACCCTCCAGCTGCTCCTGTCTTTGAAGTGCCACTTCTGCCCCTGCCCTTACCTCAGGGCTTCTTGGGGCTGCTCTCCATGGAAAGGGGTATACTCGATCGATAAGAATCAAAGAAAAAAGAAAAAAAAAGGAAGAAAAAACCTTCGCCCATAATCCTGGGTAGGGCCATGGTCTGTTCCCCATCCTAGTCATGGCCTCCAGGTTCCTGTGGATCTCATCATCCCCTGATGACATCTGGGGTCCTCCCCTCCACTGGGGACCCCCTTCTGGTATGCTGGTCCCACCTTCTGTGATGCATGCCAGTGTTGGGGAGGCCCTGGATGGGAAGCATCCATGGCATGTGCCTCCTGCAATGCCTCCCCGGCATCTCCCTCAGTGCCAGCTTTTATCCCAGCTGGGCAGCATCCGGGGATGATATCACCTGCCCATGCCAGCCCAAGCCGGAATTAGGCTTACAAACCATGTGGCTGTTTGATGTCGGTGCAGCGTGTCCACCTCTTCCCCTACTGAAAGAGGTAAACTTGCCCTAGTTTCAGGGCTCCAGTGGGCTGTTCCACCCCCTGTTCCACCGCAGGAGTGGATCCCCCATTACCCAGTGACTGTCCTCCCATTACCCAGTGACATTGCCCTTTGCTGACATAAGTGACTGAGTTTTGCTGTGGAGTGTGCGTAGTGGCTAGTATCCACCTGTTGAGTGCTGAGTGCAAAGTATGGTTCTGTGTGCAATAGTATGGTAGCATGTGCACAGGCATTTGCTTGGACAGGACACCGTCTAAGAGTGTGCATGATACCAAACTTGATGACGAGCAGGTTGGAGCATGAAGTGATTGGATTAATAAGATGGGGTGATTTGGGGGCATAAGAGTCTGAGTTTAGTTTATATGTTGGATTAGGAGGAGGTTTCTGCTCCAGAGAGAGAGGTTCTGATCCATGAGGTGTGCTGATTTTGTTGCTGTTCTAGGTCGTAATGAGATGAGCTCTTGGAAAATTGAACTTGGACATATTTCTTCTGTAATCAAGCCCTTGGTAATTTCTCTGCATGACATTCCTAGAGCAGTGGGAATCATAGGGCATTTTTACATGTGTGTTGTGGGACATGGCAACAGGTGCTTTAATTAGTGAACTGCGCTAATTAAAAGCACCAACATGTTGAATATATCAGCATCTCCTTCCATCCCCACACTGAAAAAATGGCAGCAGTGTGCTTTGAACTAGCTCATTGAACATATTTTATTTCAAAGCACTCCACCACCATTTTCTCAGTGTGGAGCTGCGCGGGGACACTGATACACATGATGTGGAAGGCTGCTGGAGCACATCAACTTCCATGCTCCAGCAGACTCAGTTAAACAAGTCTGCTCCAACGTGCTAGATTTCCAGCATGTTGGAGTAGGCTCCAAGCACATGTATAGGAGCCCATAGCTTGTGGTAAAGTATCACCCTGACCCTCATACTGGAATGGAAGACTTAGCCTCTGCTTTCTGGTGGGGGGACCCCAGAGAAAGTGAAGCTAAGGATCTGGAAGTCAGGAGGAGTAGCGTGTATTTGCCTGATAGTCTGAGTGAAGCATTTATGTGAGTGGTTCAATGTCTGACTATAAGAGGTTCAGTGTATGTAAGCTCTGTAATAGCTGACCATTTGAAAAAGGAGAGTCTGTTTTGCATGAGAGAGAGAGAGAGAGAAACTATGAATTTGTGAATGTGTGAGCAAGAGAAGAGACTGTTTTGCAAAAGAGAGGGAGCATGAATTTGTGAATCCATGGGCCAGGGGCCAGGGTTGCGAAGCAATGCCAGCTTGTTATCTCTGTGTTCCTAGACTGAAGGTTGCTGTGTGACTCTGGTATATGTTAATATAACTTTTTCGTTTACTGTTCTATCCTGTTGTATAATTTATATTGTGTTATATCTAATGCTATACTTATATTTGATTTAAAATATTCCTGTGCATGTGGTTATTTTGTGCAAACTCTCACATAAAGCCCAACAGATATTTAGATTAAGCTTTAACTCTTAGGTTACCTGGCTAAACCTTATGGCTCTTGACCACATCTTATACCTCAGTATTTTAATTAGTTGCCTGCCCATCTCAATATAACTTCATCTGTACACTCTAGTTAAAAATACTGATGTGTTAACACTCTTGCAGCAAGTCAGAGCTATGCATGTTAGGGTATGAACATGTAAAGGCTGTTTACAGACATGGAAAAACCCCCAAACAAACAACACTTAAAACTTGATGCACCCCCATTTTGAGCGCAGTGCATGCCCAGAAGAGGCATTGTGTTAGTTTGATCTGGCTTGCCCAACATCTGTATAGATCACATGATTTAATCAGCTATTAGAGAAAAGTGCCAAAAAGCCCCACTCAAGTGCACAATCTATACAGATGCTGGGGAGTTGGGTTGAACTAAATGCACTTCCTCTTCCAGTAAAGCAGTGTTTGTTTGCTTGTTTTTCCCATGTCTGTCAGCAGCCAAAGAGTATAATAAATTTAACATTTAAAGTATTCGACATAAACATATGGGAGGCTATCACCCAGGACCATCCCAAATGAAGGAAGAGTCTTCTACTAGGATCTCAACACTTTGAAACCTTACAACAATAGGAGACAGAAAAGCAGGAGTGGCAGAAATAGTGTAAAATCTGGAGCCACCCACCCCTCTTGGAAACAAGTGCCCAGAGTCTGTCAATTCCAGATTGTGAGCCATCTTCTGACCCACAGTAAGACAGTCATGGAAGACAATCGTCCTTGACTCTGAGGGATTGCCAAAGAAGAACATTTAAAGTGCAACTGCTCACAGCACGTGCTAACTTTAAAATCACCTAACACTTCTTAGTATGAATTATAACATGTAACAACACCCTGAGACTCAAAGACCTAGCATACAGTTTTTTTTATCTCCAGACTACCAGCAACCTTTGCATGTGTCTTCAGTATTACCATTACCCTCCCGCTCAACTTCAGAATTGGCTCCAATTTGCTTGTGCATGGAGCTCCCCATAATCAAAAAGGATGCCTTTTTGTGGCTAACAAAAGAGTGTTCTTAGAGCACGATGTCTCACCCTCCTGGTGGTCCTGCTACTGGGAAAGCCATGGATTTGTTGTTGCTCAGCTGGCTCAGAGAAAAAGCCAGGGGGCAAGAAAGGTGCATTGCAATTCCACGTAGGGGGGAGGGGAAAAAAGGCAGGCAGGCAAATACTATTTCATGCCAGTAAGGCCAAATAGTTGCTAGTGCAAGATACAAAACTTTTTATTTATCCTCTGTTTCAGTGGAAAAGTGAAAGTCCTTACATTTTAGTTTGGGAAGTCATAGCAAATTGGAAAGGTATACAAAAATATTATATCCTTAGAAACAACTGCACAACACATTCCATCAGTGAGGAAAAATGCTATGGCAACCAGTTGCACTTGCTGTTGAAATGAAAACAACAACTTTTTCCTCAGAATATGAGGAGACTGTTAGATAATGTGTCATAAGTTGACCAGGGTTAAGCATCTTGTGCAAAATGAAATTTCCACAGGCTGTCTCCCATAACTTACCCCATCCCTGAGCACCACACAATGTCCCAAATCATAAGGGTCAACCCTGAAACTAGCACTTCAGCAATGCAAATTTGCAAATCAAAATGTTCTGTTTTCATTCTATTATGGAAAAACATCAGATTCCCAAACTTCAAAAGCTGCTACCTATCTTTCATGATGAACTCTAGTGATGTTGTCTGTGGAATGACCAAATTTCTGGAGCCTACACAATGTTTTGACTTTTAAGGTACTTAAGACACCTTTTAGTGTGACAGTTGAGGGTTATCCTTCAGCTTTTGTTTTTCCAGGGCAAACTTGTCCCCACAAGAAACTCAGTGCCCATAACAAAACAAATGCATATACAAATAACAAAGGGTTAACACAAAACCCGCAGTCTTTCCCTGGACCTGAAGAAGGCACCCTGGTTCTGTGCTGCTTCCTCAGCCATGCAGCTTTCCTCTCTCCCTCAGCTCCCCTTCCTTGGAGCTTTTAATTTCCTCTGGGACCAGCAATCAACCATCTCAGGTTGTTCCTTCCCCTGAGCAGGCAGCCTATTACTCATTAGCCTCCTGCAGCTGAGCTCCCACCTTGAGCCATACACCCAGAACTATCCACCCAGTTATACATTCCCCTCCCAAGAGAGGACCCCAGAATACACTCTTCCCTTTCTTCATTCCCTGCACCCTCTTGGGATAAAAAGTCTGTATTTGCATGTTCTGACCCAGGGCAGTAATGTATTGAGAAACTGAAGGGCTACAGAGACAGTTACCACCTTGTCAACCTGGGTTTAGCCTCCTGCATAGCATTCAGCCACATCCAAGGCGCATGGTAAGTGACCAAATGAAACTGGGCCCCTAGGAGGTAGTACTGGAGGGTCTCAACCACCCACTTTATTACCAGGCACTGCTTTCCTATGATAGCATACTTCTGCTTTCAGGGAAGGAGTTTTCTATTGAGATACAGAATGAGTTTTCTACTGAGAATGAGGTCTTCTCCTTCCTCAAACCTTTGGGAAGGAACCATCTCCAGGCCTTGCTCTGAGGCATCTATCTGCAATATAGGACCGGGACACTGCATAGTGGCAATTTCACTGCCCCAAAAGCTGTCTCACATTTGGGTGACTACTGAATGCTTTATGGTGATCTCTTCCTCAGCAGGCCACACAGTGGGGCTGTGATGGCTGTGAGGATGAAACACTGATAGTAGTTGATCAGGCCTAGAAATGACTTCAGCTGCCTCTTGGTTATGGGCACCAGTGCTTCCACTAAGGCCTTTACTTAGTTGACGTGATGCCTGATTTTACCATTGCCTAGTAATATCCCAGGTATCTAGTCTCTGTATATCCCAGGTGACACTTAGCTAGGTTACCTACTAGTCCAGCTGCTTATATTGATCATCACACTTCTTTCATCTGCTGGAGGTGGTCAGTCCATGTGTTGGTAAATATTACTATGTCATCCAGATAGGCAGCTACATATGTCTGGTATGGGTGGCATACATTGTCCATTAAACATTGGAAGGTCACTGGGGCTCTGTGTAGACCAAAAGGTAACATCTTGAAGTGCTAGAGCCCCTAGGGCATTGCAAAGGCAGTGATTTCCCAAGATGCTGGATCCAAATGGATTTGCCAGTATCCTTTGGTCAGGTCCAGGGTGGTCATGTACTTTGTGTTACCTATTCCCTCCACCATTTCATCTATTTTGGGTGTAGGGTACACATCGCACTTTGAAACTGTGTTGACTTTGGGGAAATCAATGCAGAACCAGATGGTGTGGTTGGACTTTGACACCAACACAACTGGGCTACTCCACTCACTGACTGATTATTCTATTACCCCTAAGTCCAACATCTTAACTTCTCAACAACTTCTTAACTTCTTGTTCCACCACTTCCTCAGTTAGTTTGGGATTCTTGAGTTTCCCTTCTGAATTGCACAGCTCACTTTGAGGATAATTCAGTGTTCAATTATTGTAGTCTGGCCTGGATTCACAGTAAACACATCTTTAAATTCTTCCAGGAGTCTCTTTATTTCTACCCATTGAGTTGTGGTCAACATCTCCCCTAGCCTGAGGCCAGTTATCAGATCCAGGAGGGAATCCAGAATCCCTAAGCCAGCTTCCAGTAGACATTTAGAGACCAGACAGACCTCTTGGGCCTTCCAGGGTTTTAGCAGGTTAACATGGTATATCTGTGAACCCTGCCAATTCCTCACCAGGTAAACCTCATAATTTACTTGACCTACCCTCTGCAGGATCTCAAAATGTCCTTGCCACTTCACCAGCAACTTACTCTCAGAGGAAAATAATAGTAGTACTCCATCTTATGGCTGGTAGACACAGAGCTGAGCCTTTTTATTAAATTGCTGTTTCTGGTCCTGTTGGGCCTCTTTAAGATTTTGCTTTGCAAGGACCCCCACTAAGTCTAACCTCTCTTGCAACTTTGAAATATACTGAACTATGGTTTTTGTTCCTGTTTGCTAGGCCTGCCAGGACTGTTGCAGGAAGTCTAGCACACTCTGGGGATGCCTTTGTAACTTAAATGGCAAAAAGCCTGCAGAAGATTGTGGAGCCTCTCATATGGCAAACAACAAGCAGGGCAATAACCGATCCAAATATCACAGCTCCTCTGACACAAATTTCCTCAACATCCCCTTCAGTGTTTGATTAAACCTTTTGACTAGGCCATCAGACTAGGTATGCTGAAGTCCTTATTGAATGGAGCTTCAATACATCCATAGTAACTGGGACATGAAGGCCATGTCCTGTTCTGTTAAAACCTCCTTAGAAATGCCCACCCAGGAAAAAAATTGTTGTAGTTCTGTGGTCACCATTTGTGCTGATGCTGAATGAATTGCCACTGCCTCAGGGTAGTGTGTGGCATAATTGACCAGGACCTAAATAAACTGGATCCCCTTGAATTAGGGGTCCCACCAAGACCACCCCGAGCTGCTCAAAGGGTATGCTGACCAGCAGGACAGGAACCAGTGGAGCCTTATGAGTGAGACAGGGGGCAACCAGTTGGCACACAGGGCAGGATGCACAATAGTCTTTGATTTCCTGGTATACCCCAGACAAAAAACTGGTACACTATCCAGGGTCTTCTGGGTCCTGGAGGGTACATCATGTACCAGTTTCAAAACCTGGCCATAGTATTGTTTTGGGACCAATAATTGGGACCTCCAGGCCCCAGTGACCTCATCTTTGGACACCCTCATCAGGAGGTCCCCTTACAAATCAAAATGGGGGTCCTTGGCTCCTAATCTGGCATCCACTATGGCCCCATTGATTTGTTCCAATTGGCCATACAAAGGAGCATATACCAGATCCTCCCTCTGATCCTGGATGAAATCTTGGCCTTTCCCCACCTGATCCAGCACACTCCCTCCCAATGAGCATTTGAATTTCCCTGACCCTCTGCCTCCTTTGGAGAGTGGCCTATATTGCATTAAAACCCTACCCCTTCTCCAGAGCATTTCCTTTGACTAGCAAGGGCCTCCCATCTGACCCACCACTGCACAACTGGGGCCGAGGTCCAAAAAGTTCAGGGTTTGAAAAAGTAAAGAACTCCCCTAGTTCTGGCTCCAAGAGATTGGGGTCAGTCAGGGTTTTATCCATTTTCCAGTCCAACCATATTAGCTTGGCCACTGACCCCTATCTCTCCCCACCACCATAGGGTAGGCTAGATGGCAGGCCACCACTGCTTTTACACTGCTCTTATCCCCTGGTGGCTGAGGGGGACTATGGGATAGGACTGGGTATCCCTATGCATTCAGGTGATATATACACATTCACCTACTGGGATGTCTGCTGGATTTACAATCCTCTCATGTACAAATGTTTGGCCAGGTTCTGAGTCTATGAGCCCTACCACATGGATATCCTTGACTTTTACAGGTACTTTGGGTCTGGGCCCTCCCACCTCACCTCTGTGACCAAAGCATAGGGGTATGCACAGTCCATCTGTGCAGGCAGTGTCTATAATGGTGGCCTTTTTCCCTAGACTGGAAGTATGTAATCTGAAACTCACTTCCTCTGCCTGGGCTTTGGGGATGTATCAGGTGGTGTTCTTCTCTGGGATCCCCTGTTCAAGGGCTCTCCTCCTGCCTGGGGCCTTGAAGGAGATGGAGGTAATGCTCCTAGCTGGAAGCCACCCTAGAGACCCAGCCTGTTTGCGATGGAGCCCTACTTTCCTTGGGCTGGTAAGCTGCTGGCTTCCCCAGGGATCCTTGCAGTCTAACTCCACCCCCGTGAAGTCCTTGACCTTCTGTGTGGCTTCCTCCAATTTGGCCACCCAGTGGAGGTACACCCACCTTATTGGAAGGATGGTACAGAAGTGTTCTAAAGCCACTAGTTCCATGATCTCCACAGTCAGCTGGGAGCCTGGGTTTAGCCATCAGATGCACAGATATTTTATCTTTTGGATGAAGGCTGAGGGGTTTGCATTCAGGTCCCAAGCTGCCAACCAGAACTTGTGGCTATAGGCCTCTTCTGTGAGTCCCAACTGGTCTAGTATTGCTGCTTTGAGGAGATGAATCCCAGGCTGAATCTGCTCCCAGGTCCTGGTAAGTGGCCTGTGCCTCCCAGTTAAAAGAGGGGGCATCTTCACAGCTTCCATGTCCTGTAGCCAAAGATATGTCTCCACCACCCACACAAAAATGGAAAGGAAAGCCTCCAGGTCATCTGCAGGTCCTATCTTGGTGAGTACTCCACCCTCTAGCCTCAGGGAACTTGGGGACTCACCAACGTGGGTGGAGATCCATCTTGCATACAAGTACTGTTTCTGGACCTCCTACTGGTGTTGTTGCTGCTTTCTCTGAAATTGCTGCAGTTGCTGCTGCTGCTCTCTCTGGAATTGTTGTTGCTGAGTTTGGAGCTACTGAAACAGCTGCTGCTGTTCCTTCTACAGCCACTCCAGCCATTTTAGCAGGGTTCCAGACTCCATGGCTGATATTCGGTTTTAAAATGCCTGTGTACTCTACCACACATAGTGGACTGCTGCTTCAGCTCTTACTTCCCTGGGGCAAACTGGTCACCACAAGAAACCCAGCATCCATAACAAAACAAATGCATAGGTACATAACAAAAGGTTAACACAAACCTGTAGTTCTTACTCAGGCCTGGAGAGGGCACTCCAGCTCTGTGCTACCTCCTTGACTGTGCAGCCTTCCTCCCCCTCTCCATCAGCTCCCCTCCCTGGGAGTTTTTAACTACCTCTGGGACCAGCAATCATCCCTCTCAGCTAGTCCCATCCCCTGAGCAGGTAGACTATTACTCATTAGCTTCCCACAGCTGGGATCCCACCCTGGAGCCATGCACCCAGTTACAGTGCTCAAAACAATTACCGTTAAGGGGCTTGATATGAGAAACAATTGCTTAACTATAAAAAGAAAATTTAAAAAATAGCCATGCACTAAAGCTGAAGCCATTGTTAGCCAAAATGTTTTTCCAATCTAGAGTACTTCAATTAGGTTTGCATGTTCTCTTGCATAATAAAATTGGTCTGTAGCACCACACTGTCATGTGACAGAATATTATGACTTCACATGAGGAAATAGCAAGTGAACCCTTTCCACAAGTGAGAGTTTTAATTATTACTATTTATACTTGGAGCTGTTCAGGAAATAATTATCCCATTCTTTGACTATTTCCAAGATTTCAGAATGTTTTCCTATCCCTCATCAAAATGAACCCAAGAACTTTCTAAAGTTTTTCAGTTAAAAATCTGAGAGAGAGACTCTTCATTTCTTAGAATAGCCAGAAATCTGTCAGTAATTCATTCAGAATGCCTTCCAGTACCAGCTCTGTCCAGTTTGGATAAAGGTCATCATGGATATGAGACATCTCTTCCTTTCTTTTGATCAATTTTGATCAAATCCAGCATATTGCCACCAAAAAATCAATGTTTGACAAGTCAGCATTTTCTATGCTGAAAGCTTCTGATGAAGAGGTCCTATCCAGCACTTATTACAATGGTAGCTTTTGATGTTAACGCCTCTTTTATGAGACCCAAAGCTCACAAGGCTGGCTCAGATATAGAAAGGATTAGGATAAGGTTTTTGTTTTCTACTGTAGCAGCATAAGATCCCAGTCAGGATATCCTGGGTCATCAAGTCTGTTCCCTTGCTATCATGAACAAGTATGGCACACAATTCCATTCATAAATTGATCAAGCCAGTGTCCCTCCTGAGAAAGAAAATTTAGGGGAGGGATTTTTTTTTTATGGACGCACAGTGTTTAGCATAATGAGAGAAAGAAAGAACCCTTAGCTGAGGCATGCTAGAGAAAATAACTTCTCTAAGAAATTAATATATTTTTACACTGCCTAATCCTGCTTTCACTCTCATACTGTTCTTGGCTACACAGCAACCAGAACCATAACACAACATAACAATGAACTATAGTTATTTTAGAACAAATTCTTATCACCTGGATCCTCTGTCTGTGATGTTTTCCCTTTCTCTTATTACTACTAATTTCCATGACCTAAAATTGATTGTATTATGTATTCCAGGGTAATGATTTCCTTCAGAACAAACCAAACTTATGCTCTGGATGGGAAACATCTCCTCCTATTACAAATTCTACTAAAAATGGATTATGCTTCTGGAACCATTCTAGCACTTGTAAATAAGAGTGTGTTTAATGGGAAAGAGGTTGCAATTCAAAATTAAAGGAAGAAAATGTGGACAGGTAGGGAAGGAGAAGAGGAACAATGAACATATTGAAATACCAGTTTCATGCACAAGATGCTTTCTTGAGATTAATGCATTTGTTGTATATACTCATAATTGCTTCCATTCATAAGGAACAGGTCCAGCTGCTTTCAGCGTCAACAAATGAGAAGCAGAAGGAAGTAGGAATGAAAATAACAGTATTTTGTTATGTCCAACAGTTAGAATCACTGGATAGAATATAAATTATGTTAAGCATAATTAAACACAGAATTAACAGCAATCATTTGTAATGTAACAAAACAAGACAGCTGTGATGAATGAGGAAGGGTCTGAAATACCTCTCGTTGACAAAATGAAATGATACACTACTAAGTTACACATGTTTACAGGTACATGAATCTGAGGTAAGAAAACTGATTCCTTTTTTCAGTCCATGTACAGATTTGACCAATTATTTATGAAGGATTCTGATCCTTCACTCTGGTCTTACACACACTAGACACTATAGGAGTATAACCACTATTTCAGCTCTAGCAGTGGTGCCACCAAGAGCAGTAACAACAGGGCAGTCACTGCTCAAAAAGCCACTGTTCTCCAACAGAACTGAATTCAAGAAGGGAGGGGTGAAATGGTGGCAAAACACCTACAGGTATCACTGTATCACTGGTATTAGAGGGAGTGTCACAGCAGGACATCCCCCCAGAATTCCAGTTCACTCAAATATATCTGAATTTAAGTTTCTAAGACTTGTATGCCTGTTCTCATTTTAAATGAACTGCCTGGCTGTTTAACAGTTGTGTACAATTTCCAGAAAGCTCAAAAATACTTCATCAGTAGGGACCTACCAAATTCATGGCAGAAGTGGGGTGTGCTGTGGCTCCTTTAATCTTGCAGGTTCCTCCATGCCTACCCCTCCCACCCACACTGATTGGTGAAGGGGCCTTGCTTGTGGCTTGCTCCTGATTAGCAGGGAAGCTAAAGCTAAACTTTTAAATATGGTGCCATTTTCGTCTCTCACCACTGATTGGCTGAGGGGCCCCAGATGGCTCTGCTGTTTGCTGCTGACTGGTGGGGAGGCACAAACAATACCATGTTTAAAACCATGGGTTTTAGCTTCCCTGCTGATCAGGAGGGAGAGCCAGGGCCCTCTGCTAATCAGCATTGTGGGCGGGCGGGGTGGAGGGGAGGGTGAGGGAAGGGGTGAGGCACTCTTGGGGAACACGCAAGAATAAAGGAGCCGCTGTGTACTTTACTTTGACCATGAATTCAGTAGGTCCCTATTCATCAGCAACTCATTCAACTGCGGCAGACTTTTACTTTAGTCTCTTCTTTCCTTCATCATTACTGTTAAGATGACACGATTGATTAGTTAAAATAACATCCTTCAATCTTCTTTGGACAACTTACATTTCCAAACCAGGTTCAGCACATTAGAGAACAGGTTGTTTTCTAGTTCATACTCCCTTGCACTAGAACCTGAATGGAGACACCCAGATAGTGTTGCTGCCTCTCTTGGGAACCAAAACTTGGGGGTCATCCTGATTTTTCAGCCTGGAAGAGAGTGCAGTTTGCTGACATTTTAACACAACCTGAATGTTATAAATCAGCTTATCTTCTATAGTGAAATTAGGCTGCTTTCTCTATGAGACTCCAGCCTACTGCTATTTCCTGGTAGATCCTTGACTAACATGTAACATGATAAGCATCCTTTGACCAAGGAGTGATATATGACAGCAAGATCAGATACTCGCAGTAATTATTCATCTACCTGAAAAGTTGAGTGCCTGCAGTAAACTGTTAATAACTCTCAGGAGTTACCTTTATTAGAAGATGCCTTTAGTTCCCTTATTGCACTAACCCTCCACTGTGGCAGCATCATCATCTTGACAAATGCAGCTACTATTTAGGTTTTCTTTTCCAAGTCTGTTTCACACATAGTTATATTAGCAGCATTCACCAACATTTCCTAACCATGCCCTCCCCGCCACCCAAAACCTGCCATTCTCTCTTAATCTTGGAATAATGGTCCAAGTTTATAATTTAAATTTCAGTTCCTGATATAAATAACTCTGAAATCTTTAGAGAGTTCATGCCTTGATATTTTCAGGTACTGCTACCATTTTAATCCAAATGGAATGATGGGTGTTTCTATGCATGTGTTTTAATGAGAAGTAGGCTATTCTATTGGCATGGAAAGTGGCATGAAAAAAAAATGCTAATATGCTAATGTGCAGTACAGTAGTCTACTGTGCATTAAGCATCACCTAAAAAGCATGTGCTTGAACTACTGCACATTAGCAGTCTAAGGCACATTTATTTAGTACTTCATATTGGAGATATTAAATTTAATGAGAAGTAGAAAAATGCATTAATGAACAGATAGGCATGTCCAATGACCATCACTTTCTGTTTTGGTGCATGCTTGCAGATTCCAGCAGAGTTCTAGTTTGTCATAAACAAGGCTATCCTTTCCTCTGCCTCTTCTGTCTTCCTCTTTCAAAAATGAATCAAAATAGGTAATGGATAAAGACTACGCCAAATGAACACCCTTCCTTTTTTAATGTTAATGGAGATAAATGCTAGGTTCAGATGCCAACAGCAATTTCACATTTGGTCTTGATGCCAGTAGCTTCTGCAAACTGATATCAAAATGGCAGCAGAGAAGGTGCATGTGTCATTCTCCCATTCCAAATGTATTAAAAAAAAACATTTTTCTATAGTTTCTCTCAACTATTGTAAGTCACTTTACCATTACTGTTCTTCATTAAAGCTGAACATGCTGTAAGAGAAGGTGCATTTTCTACAGAAAAGGTAACTGTTTTGTAGTCTGATACACAAAACAACCTTATGCTTTCACGTGCTGCTTAGCATTATACATTGATAAAAATAGCAGTATGTTTCCCAGATAGAAACTGTAGATCTAAATCTTATACTGGTAGCTTCCCCCTCCGCCTCCCCCTCCCTCACGCCCCCTCTCTCCACTCTGCACCCCTGCACAGAAACAGCTTTGTGCAGAGTCAGCTATAACTAGGACATCATTTTGCTTCATACGGCATCTTGAAGTAATTCAGGATGAAGGAATGAAGACTAAGGGCTCTGGGAGTGGCGGCGGGGAGGGGGGGTGCTATAATTAGAGTGGCTCCAAGAGCCCCTTTAATTAAAGTGCTCAGAATATTTAGTGTATCAGTGTCCCCGTGCTGAAAAATGGCAGCAGGGGAACTTTAACTAAAGCTTGTTGAACGAGCTTCAGTTAAAGCACCCCCACAGCCAGTTTTCAGCGTGGGGACACTGATACATGAGACTCTGGAGTTTGCTGGCATGCAGTAATGACCATGCTCCAGCAGACTTGATTAATCAAGTCTGCTCCAATGCGCTGTAATTATAGCACATCGGAGCAGCCTCGCTGCATGTGTATAGGTGCCCTAAATGATTGTTTCTCTCTGCCAAGTTCATTGTCCCACTGACCAGCGTTTTGTGTGAGACAGCACATTTTCTCTTCTGTGGAGTGGAGGGCAGTGGGAATTCTGAAATCCCAACTATTTTCTACATGACTCTCAAACATGGCTTTACATTAACCTTCTCTTCAGCTGGGTAAACTCGATGAGGCAGTTGACATGCACAGGCTGTATAGGTTGGCTGAAGCAGCAATGAGAACACAAAGGGGCACACGCATACCCATCTTCTCATCTGCTTAATGCTGCTTCCACTGCATTAGGAATTCCATTCTCTTGAGGAGTGAGAGTTCTGATTTCTGATCCCTTAGGCTGTACTGCAGCAAATATGTTTGCACCAGCTCACTAAGTCCTTCCTTAACCCACAACCTCAAGCTCGACTGCCTTCCCTTTTGCAGTAAGATGCAACAAGGTGCAGAATACAAATCCCATGGGACAGGGATTTGTTAGTGTCAAGCAAACATGTAGTTGTGTATAAAGAGCAACAGCTCTTATTCACAGTCTGGTTTTGTTCTTCCACCCAAAGCTTATGTGTTGCAGCCCCAGGTCTGTGTGCTGCCTCAGTGCCTTGTTAGACCTTAATGCTGCAAGTCGGACAATGTTAATTGGTTTAGTGTTGTTTGGCTTAGTGGAACAGTTATATCTTAAGGTAAAAAACCATCTGTGACTCCTGCACCTGCACACCTGTGACTTACCATTTGAGGCTTAGTGAGCAAGAGCAGGATTAGGAGCTAGGGGCAGAACTGGCTCGCTGCTCCCTCCAGGCAGAGCAAGCACTGCATCCCCAGAGTGCCTGGTGGCTGCAGTGCATTTTTGCACCACTTGGACTAGCTTGCTGCTTGAGGTTTGAGGGGCCTGATCCTTTTTTTCTCCAGAGCGTGTCCCATCTGCACCACCAAGGCAGGAGCAGCAAGCCAGTCTGTTCAGTGGCGGGAATCACCATGGCCTCTGGGCACTCCAGGGTTGCAGCGCTTTGTTCGAATGACATCCCTGGGAAGTGAGGTGCCATACCTGGCCCTGCTGCATCCCCATTCCCCATGCCTGGGGGGGGGGGGGGGGGGGGGGGGTGTATTCTGGAGTACAATTAGGAACACAATTAGGATGATTAGAAATAATCCTGCCCTGGAGTGGTGTAACTCTCAAATGAATAACAAGTGCTTTAAGACACTTAAAGATGTTAACGTGCAGCCAATCCAGGGGTTAAGAGCTCCAGAAGCCACCTAAACTTACTGTTTAACAAGGCCCTCAGATTTTCCTCATATCTGATGGCTTTCTCTGCCTCAACAAAATTTGAGGTAACTTAACCCTCCAGTCAATTTACAAGGATATGCGTGTAAGAAGTAAGGCAACACCATCCAAAAATACCTAGTTAGTTTTGCACACATTAACTCCAGCACTGGAAGCAGGATAGTTGCAATAGCAATAGCTGCAATTCTCTGCTGAGACCTAGGTCCTATTAGCTAGGGCAAAGTATGGAAATAATGCTACTAACTCTAGAGCAGGGGTGTCCAACCTTTTTGAATGTGGAGCCAGATCACAAACTTTTTATCACCCAGTGGGCTGGCGAGGCATATTCAAAGATGTCACAGGGAGTGGTATCATATCAGGAAGTGATGTCATGTGACCTTTGACACCAATGAAGCTGCAGGGGTTGACATGGTGCTGGTTGACATGGCATGCATACCCGGGTTGACATGGTGCTGCAGGAGCCACTTGGCTAAAACCAGGTTGACCCCGGGGATGCCATGCCCATGTTGACATGGTGCTGCAGGACCCGCCTGGTCAGAACCGGGTTCGCACTGGCCAGGAAAAGCAGCATGCAGCTGAAGCCGGCCCCCCACATGCTGCTGGGGATGGGAGGAGGCCGGCCAGGTCTGCACCAGCCAGCAGAAGCGGTGGCAGAGCTGTGTGCTGCTCGGGACTGACCAGTGCAGGCTCGTCCCGTCCCGAGCGGGACATGCCTCCACCACTGCTTCTACTGGCCGGTGCAGACCCGGCTGGGCTCCTCCTGTCCCCAGCAGCACATGAGAAGTGGCCCCCTTGGGGCCTCGCGCACGGGTGGCCGGGCTTGGAGAGCCACGGCACCTGGCGGGGGGACTGGCCGGGGGAGCAGATGCCGCCTTGCTGTGGGGCAGGGCAGGGCAGCGGGGCTGGCTTGAAGCAGGTGGGTGAGGAGGCAAGTGCGGGCCAGCAGTGCCAGCGGCCGCTGCTTGGCCTCCCACGTGGGGCTGCTCCCTGGGCCCCACGAGGATAAGCAGCTCCCCTCCCCTTGCTGCCTGCTGGGGTCTGCAGGTCGGCCCTGCCCGCCTCACCGTGGCCCCGCCGCCACCGCCGCCACTGTGGGTCCGCGCCAGCACCACCAGTGCCGCACTCCGTGGCGGTGGCAGCATGGGTGCCGCTGCCTCAGGCCAGATAAAATGGCTTGGCAGGCCACATGGCGGACCACGGGCTGTATGTTGGACAAGCCTGCTTTAGAGTAACATTTGCTATCTCTGCACAATGCTACCTTGCACTGGATGGATGCTGGCATGCAAGCTAGTGGGCTCTCAGCTAACTTGAGTTACCTCTATATTACACTGCATTGTGCCACACAGGCTTCTAGCAGATGAGCAATTAAAGGCACAATGGAATTTTTCACAGATTTCATAGATTTCATAGACTTTAGGGCTGGAAGGGACCTCGGAAGATCATTGAATCCAGCCCCCTGCCCCAGGGGTAGGAAGTCAGCTGGGGTCACAGGATCCCAGCAAGATAAACGTCCAATTGACTCTTAAAGGAGTCCAGAGTAGATGCTTGCACCATCTCTGGCAGCAGTCTGTTCCAGGCCTTGGGGGCTCAGACAGTAAAGAAGTTTTTCCTTATGTCCAGCCTGAAATGTTTTTGGAGGAGTTTGTGACTGTTTGACCTTGTCATCCCATGGGACGCTCTGGTGAACAGGTGTTCCCCCAGGTCCTGTACATCTCTTATATACTTATAGGCAGCCATCAGGTCTCCCCTGAGCCTGCGCTTTTCCAGGCTGATGAGTCCCATAACTCTCAGCCTCTCATCATAAGGCCTGTTCTCTTGCCTTCTGATCATGTGCGTGGCTCTCCTCTGGACTCTCTCAAACTTCTCCACATCCTTTTTAAATTGTGGAGACCAGAATGCATGATCCCCAAAAATGTGCTGACTGCAATGGCAAGTCAAGAGGCACAGCTGTGGGATCAAGCATCGGATCCCATTATGCGTTAACTGCCAGTGCAGGGGGAGCCTGGGAGCCTGATTCTGGGCTGTTCCAGCATGAGCAAGTAGAGAACTTCCACGGCGGGGAGGGCCACCTGGCCACATATTCAGTTAACGGCATGATAGGAACCAGCCACAAAGTTCTTACACTTATTCTGTGTAGTAACTTAGTGGCTTATTCCTTATTGTATCACACCATTAATTGCATTAATACATGGCTGGGTAACTACTTAAGATACGATTAACCATTCAATCACATCTTAAGTGTTATATCTGCTAGGGGTCATAGAAATATCTAGAAAACATTACTCTTTCTATGGTGGAAATCAAAGTCCAAGCACACACAGAGGACAGATATTTCTTACCAGTCTTGCCATGCACAGCTCTTCTTTTCCCTGCTGCCTTTTCTTCCACAACCACTTCTCTAAGTCTCTCTATCCTTCAGACTGTCCTAGTCCCTCAGTGCTGTTATTAGCATCCCTATCTTGTTCAGAGGGATCACATCAGCAGTTCCCCAGCTGGCAGTGTATCCAGCCTCTCAATCCACCCCTTAATGGCAAAGGTTACTATGCCACCTCAACAACTGGCAACAACGAATGAGCCCAGGCCTGCTCTCTACTATTGATTTGCGGCCCCAGGGACTCTAAAGTGTGTTATCTGCCTCACTTTTTAGACTCAGATCATTTTGTCCTTTCTTCCTAGGAGCTTTTCCTACACTGCGATCTTCCTTGGCTACTGTCCTGGTGGTTTACATAACACTGATTTCCCCCCAGCATGGCTGCCCTCTGTGGCAGCTGAGGTTCACCCAGTTGTCTCTTGTCCTACTAGCAGGCTCAATTTACCCATCCTATGTCTCCACTTGTTTTTTCTTCCACCTGGAGTGTTCAAAAAAGCATAGCATATCACAGCATCAACCCTCTGGATAGAGCCAGCCATTTTTGGACAGTCTTCCAATATTAACAGCAATGCTTCTTTCAGTTCTTAAAGCAGGCCTAACAGCTTTCAAAAGAAAGGACATACAGAAGTAAGGGAGGTGATTCAGGCCACAGGAATGGTAGTCAAACATACTTGGGTTTTTTTCTCTTTCACTACTGCCCTCATATACAACATTATGTAAGTCACTTTACTTCACTGCATCTCAGTTTCCCTGATGTATCACATACTGGTGGTTCAGATTAGGGCTACCACACTGATGGAGGTCATGGTGAACATTAAGAAAAGAAAAATGCTCATTTATCTTTGTAACACATTTGGTCAGAGGTTTATTAAAGGTAGCATGAATTGTTATTACCTGCTTTGCTTTCCCTTATAAGAAGAGAGATTGCACATAAACCTAATCCTTTGGAAATGCCCATTTCTGGATTTAAGATCACTTTTTGTAAAGGTCATTCTGTGTGTATCATGATTCGATGAGGGGTAGCCTGAACTGAGTTTGCAGTGCAATGACAAAGGACTAAAATCACCAGCAATACCATTTTTCCTTCATTTGTAAAAAAAAATGGAATTTTCTTCAAGTAATAAGAGCGGTGAGAGAGACCGAGTCTTACCGCGGGATCTCGATCTTGCAATTTATCCTATTTAAAATCTTAACTGCCTGTGCTCTGCAAAGATTAAAATAGAACTAGGGTTAATACAGTAGACTTTAGTTGACTAAATTAAAACCACTCGTGAAATACTAGGAGTGAGTGTGTACAGCTAAGTATCTCTGTGAACCTGTGTACATATATCTCTGAATGTATATTTTAATACCAGAAGAACCATGCTCCTTTTGTATGTGTGGTGAGTCAGAGCAGCTTAGTAACCAGTCTGAATAATAACTGCTGTGTATCTTGCCTGCAGACACTCCATTGTCTCCAGAACATTGCAGTCTTGGAATTCTTTTTGTTCATCAGAATTCAGAATGGTTACCAAGTATCTGACTAGAAGTTACAGATATGGTCCATGAATGACAGGTCAATTTAAGCAGGCAGTGTGAATTCTTTCAAATGCAAGAGAGCAAGGGAAAGACCGCATACATTAGGTAAGGTTATAAAAGAGATTTATTTTTGCAGGAGAATGCCAGGAACAAGGCAAGAAAATGATAGGAAAATAAAGGCAAATCTATATCGCTCACCATTAAACATTTACCTGTTACTGCATTATAAAACCTGTCAAATACTGCAGAATAAGCCATTCAAAAGCATCACATCAAGATTTTTAAATTAATAGTAACCACTTGTAGGATTATTGGATGTTTTGAAGCAGGGAAATCCCCATTATGAGGTGGGGATCAAAAGAAAGAAAAAGATGGCAGGGGTTGTGGGGTAGTCCTCCTCCTCCTTCCACAGTTTAGTGCAGATAAATGTGAAGAGTTTACTGAGACAGCATCAGGATAAAAGGCCATATAGGAGGGCCTCCAAGGGGAACTTGTTTGGGGTTATTCAGGGCCCATCCAATCTGAGACAAATGTCCAGTGACGACTGCCCTTTTCAGCCAGTTTGCTGACTGCACAGTCATTACAGAAAACACTCCTTTTCTGTAATAATACGCAGAAACCATACAAGAGCCAGGAGTAGAATTCTTTCAGAACCACTTAATCCTTTACCATAGGCCCAGCAGCAACAACGGTCCTTGCTGGGGTGGTCCAGGACAAGGTCACAGAGCCATCTCAAGCAATTCTGAAGACACCAGGGATTATAACTGGGCAATTTTTTGTCCCAACAAGTAGTACACGCACCTAAATCATGCAGTTTGAAAGGAAGAAAAACTACTTGCAAACATGGTTAAGCATCAACCAAACACATGAGGAAAAAATGTCAAAATATTTCATTTCAGAATAAAACATTTTACTTTGGCACTTCCCTGTTGAAATGACATTTTCATTTGGAAAATCAACTTAAACAAAAGAAAAAGATTGAAAACTGAATAAAACAACCAAATGAAACTAAAACAAAGTGTGAGAAGCAAAATCTTTTCATATAAATTAGACCTTTTTTTTTTTGGATTGGCCAACAAACTGAAAAATCCATTATTTGGACCATTCTACACTGAAATCTATAGTGTAATGTGCTGTTTTAGGCACATTTGTTTAAATTCTGAAATGTATTGTAATCCTCATCAACATGTTTATAGTCTATCAAAAATAGCTCAAGCCAAAGATTAACCAGTAGGTCAGGTCAACACCTGGTTAGGCTCGGGAAATCTGGGTTCAATAGACAATACCTGAGGAACCTGAGGCAAGGCAGCTTACTTTCTCTGTACCTAAATTTTTCATCTGTACATGGGAACACTAGTACCCTTCTATCCTCAGATGAGTGCTATAAAAGGCAACATCTATTAGTGATATCCTGAGCCAAAAAGGTATTAATAAATACAAAAGGTAATAATGTGGCTAGAGGAAACCTTTATTTCTAGCTACCTAAGGGAAACCACTTGTATTACTGAGGAAAATCTAATACACTGTTCATTTTCTTTCTAAGCATGTCAGTTTTATTAGCTCATTACTAAGATTGCTATGCATAGAAAATTTCATGAAAAAAAATCACCACAGCAACGGAGGGAAGGAATTTTAGCTGTCTTTCTAGCTCACAAATTACAACAGTTTTGTGGCAATGTAAAATGGTCTTTACACACCTTTACTTACATATACAAAGCCCACTCCCAAGAAACAATGGACAAAAATGATGTCCTACGATCAGGGATCTACCTAAATCGCACCCAACGTGTGCTGCACAGTGACTCCTTTAATTTTTCTCTTTTTACTGCATCCCCCCGCCCCTGCTGCTGATTGCTTGAGGGACCCTGGTGGCCCCACCACTCTCTGCTTGCTCCTGATTGACCAGGAGGCAAAAACCATGGTTTTAAATATACCCAGGTTTTTGCCTCTTGCTGCTGATTGGCCAAAGGGCTCCAGCAGCCCCGCCACTTGCCACTGATCAGCTAGGAGGCAAAAACTGCAGCATATTTAAAACCATGGCTTTTGCCTCCTGACTGATCAGGAGTGAGGGGCGAGAGGCAGAGCCGCCGGGGTCCCTGAGCCAATCAGTGGTGGGGAGGGATCTGTGGTGAATAGAGCAACATTAAGGGTGCTGCTGTGCAACATGCTTGTGGTGTGATTTAGATTGATCCCTACCTATGATTGGTAGTGTTGGAACGATGTTGTAGCTGTGATGGTCCAGGGATTATGAGAGAGGCAAGGATTTCTTGGGGTGATATTTTTTATTGGACCAACAGCACACCTGGGATAGAGTTAGGCAAGTTACCAAATGCAAGAAAGTGGTTTTACATTTGAAAGCTTGTCTAACTCTACCTCAACTACACAATTGTCCCCATGAGTGACATTATCATAATTTCAGATTCTTTAAATTTGGGATTATAGAATTTTAATTCTTTTTTTATTTTTATTTTTTCAAATTGTGTTTTGAAGTACTCTAAGAAGCTCACTTATGGTCAACTCACAAATTAGGGTGAGAAATTTATCAGGGTTAGAAACATTTTATCAAACACACATACTCACATAAAGAGCATGCACACATGCTTGTGCACTGCATGGAAACAGACTGGCTCAGTCATAAATTTTTGGTAATTACAAATGAACTCAGAAAGCCAAACAAATGCATCAGGACACTGAAAAGAGAGTCCCTATTAAAATAGTTTAATTAAGCTAGATCCATTTGGGACTAATTTGTTCCCTAGCACAAACTCACAGGGGTTCTACAGCAAAGAGGGGACAATATGTCATGCCTAATTGTATCTTATTCATTTTAATAACTGCAAAAGAATTACCCTAAGTGACTTGGGGCTTGCCTATACTGACTATGTGCTATGCCTGAAACTACTGCTGAGCAGCTTGTCCTACCAACACACAAAAAGTTCTGGAAATAATGCAATACTGCCACCACACAGAGCACATATCCCAGTGCTGCTCTTAGGCTCTGTCTTAGACCTAACTAGGTTAATAGTGCAGAAAAAAACAACCTTGGGGTTACAGTAGACTGTAAACCGAATATGAGTCTACAGTTTGCTCTTGTTGTGGATTAAAAAAAAGGAAAGGGCAACAGCATACTGATCTGTTTTAATAGGACTGCTGCAAAGCAAGAGAAATGACTTTTAACTCAATTCAGCACCAGTCAGGTTTCACCTGAAGTACTGTGTTCAGTTTTGGGCATCATACTTCAAGAGACATGTGGGGAAAATCAGAGTCTGGTTGAGAGTAACAAAAATAATTAAAAGTCTAGAAAAAATGACTTATGAGGAAATGTTGGAAGAATTTAGATTATTTGGATTGAAGTAGAGGAGACTAGATGGGGGGCTGGATTTGATAACAGTCTTGAAATACCTGGAAAGGAGCTGTAAAAACAATGGAAATAGACTCCTCTCTGTGGCCATATGTGTCAGAATAAGGAATAATTCCATACATTCCAGAAAGGGAAATTTAGGTTGGATGCTAGGAAGAACTTCCTGGCTATGACGGTGGTTAAGCATCGGAATCCCGCTCCTTGGGAGTGTTTATGATCAGGTTAGACAAGCACTTGTCTGGGATAGTTTGGACAGCAGTGATCCTGCCTTGAGCAAGGCTGGGCCTCCTGATGTCCCTTCTAGGCCTATTTTTTATGATTTTTTTTTGTCTACATTTCCTGGCATCTGCTCATTTACACCATCTCATAGCTGGGTAGCAATGTGTTTCTCAGTGGGCACATCTACATGTGAAAATACTCTGGGGTCAGTTTACTCCAACCTGGGCACGCATCTACATGTGCAGGGATATGGAAGCATATTTGCTGCTCCTGAAGTCCTGCTTCCTTCCACATCTTTAAAGCTGTGTGGAATAGACAGAACTTTCATGGTAGGGTATGAACTCTACGAAACCCTTGGGACTGATACTAATCATCCTGTATAGAATTTAGCATGCCAGCTTCAGAGAGGGAAATGGCTGATTGAAATCTTACTTAGATTTGGATCCATGATACACTGCACCAGACAAAACATATGCCTCTTACTACATTTATGAAATGCATATGCTAAGGAAACCCAGCTTGTGTAATACCTGGAATAAAAGCATGCAATGTGATACTGTCTTATTAGATTTAATTGGTTTAAATGGCGAAATGGATCAACAGCTGACAGGGAAACCATAAATAAAAAGGTGAATATAAATGGTACCTTCCTTACAAGTGAAATTCAGACAATTCTATATTATCAAAAAGGTGCAGGGTGACCATGCTAAGAACACTGACTCCTGCCTTTCTGAGTAAAGCAGGGCATGGCAGTACGTGCTTTCCATGGTGCCTAAACCACAATGCCGTATGACCGCTGTTTGGAGCCAGAGGGTTATTTGGTGTCTGTGCTGGTTTACTAGTCTTTTTGTTGAGTCTGATCTTATGCTTAGCCTGTTAGAGTTAAGTAGGAAGTTGTTTTCTGGGATGAGGTGCACTATTTATGAGAAACTGGACAGAGTATGCCAATTCATTTTATACAGGCTCTACCTGGGGATATTACGTATAGCTGTTCCTACTTATCTAACTCCTTCAAATAAAAAAAATCTTTGCTATTCACCATATTAAAAAAATAATATGACAAAATAGATAAGGTACTCAATAAAAAATGAAAATTTAAATTTCTGGTACGCTGGACGGTGATACCCATTATATACAACCATGCACAAGAAAGCCTCTGGTCATGATAATAGTCGTAAAACTTGGAAGTTTTGAAAAATGGATCTTGTTAAATATTGGCCAACCAATGAGGAAATAGATATAATTCTATGCAATTAAACACATGTAGTATGAGCTTTCATGAGTTATGAGTAGCTACATATACAGTTTGTGAATATAAGTTATAAAAATAATAATACCTATGCGGTTCAATCACTTTTTTGCCCATCCAATTGGGTGAGTACTGACAAAAAACAGAATCGCAGAAATTGAAAAGGTCTCACGAATGATATTGCAAGATAAAATGCTATTATCTTTGCTTAACCATTATAGGACAGGAAGGGGTCTTCTGAGCCATCAAATCCAGCTCTTTTGTTCACAGATAACTTTTTATACAAAGAGTCCCCAAAACTGTATAATTTAATCTACTATGTACCTGTCACCGCCATTAAGCTTCTTCTGAAATCAAAAACCAAAAAAGCCAACAATGTGCCAAACTTGGGGAGATGAACAATGCCCTTCCACTTCAATGGCAAAGAATAGGTCAATATATGCTCTGATAAATTTGGAAGAGGACTATGTACCACTTAACAGCGGAAGGCAAAACCCATCACATTCTTTGCCATTTGGACCTGGAGAAACAAATTAAATTTGTGACCCCACTATGGTGATTGGTTAAATCCCGAGTGTAAGTGCAAAACCCTCCAGCCAGGTCCCTGAGAGCGTACTAAGTACCAGTAGGGGCATCTTGATTACTGATTCAAGAGCACCTATGTCCTATCTTAATATTTCTTCCATAAGCTTTTCAACATCCATCTTGGAATGATTCAGGTTCTTTTTCTCCCCTACTTTGCTCAGAAACCAATTCAACCCACCATCATTTCTCTAATATTTAGGAATCTTTTTGTTTCCAGTCAAAATTGCTTCATAAGGCGCTTGTAGCCAATAGATCTTGTAGCCACATTGTTCCTTAATTTGTAAGGAACTTGTAACTCTTCTCCCTCTGGAAAATAAACTTGATAAATGTATTTTAAAAAAAAGTATTTGTATTATCTCCTTATCTTCATTTTTAAGCTAAACTTTTTAAATCTCCCTTCATAAATGCTCCATTCTTTTAAACATCCTAATAGCCTTCCTTTTTCCCTGTTTCAGTTTAAATTAAGTATTTTATAAACATAGGTGATTAAAACTGTACAGAATATACTAATACCTTGTGCAGTAGTACTACACAAGGTATTAGTATATACCTGAATATAACCCACCTGAGACAACCTAGAATTTCATTAACCTATTTCAGAGCTGTATACTGCTGGTAGCTCATGGTCATCCCACTATAGGCAGGTCCCTCTCTTCCTCTGCTGTGTCTATGTTATGAATTGTTATTTTACAGCAAAAAAATCTTATTATTAAACCTTAATTGCGTGACTTTGCACTTCCTATTATTAAACTTCATACCATTTGTATTGTGCCATTCCATAAGGCATATTGCTTCCTAATAAATTATCTTCATCTTAAGGGGATAGCACCATTTAAACATACAGTAGACAACATTAATATCTCATTATCTGTTATAAGACTATATTAAATAAGTTTTGAGACAGTGACATGCTGAGCAAATATTCTTTCCCCAAATTCAAAGCTTTAGAGCTGCTTGTGGGAGATGTTCCCTTTTAAAAATTGTTAGATGCTTTCTGCAAATTACTTCTCACCTCCTTTGCTTTAAAATTATTTTTGCTGGATCATTATTTTCTACCCTTCAGGAGTTATTCACACAAAGTGAACACCAGAAGTAATGGCTGTGTGAAATTAAATCTTATGAATACAGGGAGCCTACTTTAATATTACCTGGCAGTCATGGACAAATTGGACACTTACAAATCTTTAGCGTTGTGTTTTGCTAGCATACTGGTATTTATTTTTAACACAAAGACTTCTGATGCACACCATTTATTGGTTTTTTTTTCTTTTTTTAAGATTGTTTTGTTGGAATTCATAAAGCCAAGTAAAAAATTACAGCCTGCAGCTAGAAGTTATCATTACATGTTTTTCCATGTTAGAAGATGATAAATACTGGATATAAGGCTGATTTATTTTGCCCCTTGATATTACTATTAATGTTTTTTCCATACCTCTTAAAGAAAAGAGCCCACGCACAGACTACTAGAAGGGAATGCTGATCATGTCATTACTGAGCAACTTCAGGGATCAACACCTCTGGAAGCCAGAGCAAACATAAATGGGAAAGGTGGCAGAACAACAGGAGTCTTAGATCTCTTCAATAATCCAAAAGACCTCCCTTTACAAACAAAATTAAAAAGGGTAAATTGTCTTCTTGAGCTGAGATGGCTCATTGAGCTAGTATGGTTAAGATACACCAATGACAGTCACAGCATACAAGTGACTGATGTGACTATTATTGTGTCCTGCTGCCTTTTACTCAACAATCCAAATGATCTTCACAACTGGAGCTACCATAGGGCAACCTTCATCATGAATCCAGTGTGAGGCTTGGATCTCATGCTTTGGGTTTTATAGAAAGATACCTTAACCCACATTACCACTGTAGCTAAAGTGGGACTTACCCAAGATAGCGGGATAAAAGTGAAGTTTAGTATACACACACATTCCATTATTGACTACTCCACTGGGATGGTCCAACTATTATGTAGTCTACATGAAAGGAGGTAGAGGTCTCCATCCAGTTCCCATTGGACAGGTATCCATTTGAAAGCTTCCCCTCACCACCAGCAAGACTGAAAACTTAATTCTCTTTTTCAGCAGAGACATGAAATCTATTACATTTTACCAGAGCTATATTCAGTACAATAAAGGAAGATTCAGTTCCTATTATAAATGTTGAGTGAATCCTTATTCTGGGGTAAGCTCCAATTAAATAAATAGGAGCAATGGAGGGGAGGTGTTTAACTACAAACTACTAAAGATTCAGAATTCATAAGAAAATAATACTAGCTGACAAAAAATATTTAGATTTAAAAATAATTCAGAAGACATCTATCCAAAGCTCTGTGCCCTGTCATCATTATTAACACAATAAAGAACCAGCAGCACTATGCACTATCATTTCAATGTGAACTCAACCTATTTAAACATAAAAGTAACATCAGAGAAAAAGGGAAAACCTATCTTTAACTTGCTAGCCAGAACAGCTTAATTTGCAATGTCAAGAACTAATACTTGAAAAAAGTTGTAGCTTATTCATTACCAATAACTCATTTTACTTCATAAGTCCTGTTACTTTTTACTCATTACACAGACTCACATTCAAGTATGCTTAATGATGTCTGATAAAACACACGAAGGAAACAGAATCTAATGAATCATCTTCTTCATCTTAACTGTAATTTGGTATGCTAGATGTTGGCTGAAAAAATGATCTTTTTATCTCTCCATTAGTAATATAAGCACAATGGACATAATTGGTCTGATTTTCTTCCCACACTGTTGAAAAAAAAACATTCAGATGATATCAGTAAAGTTAACCCAGTGTAGCACAGAGTAAATCAATAAGACCCATAAACTTACCAGCTCTGGGGATTTTCAGTCCTCTATAAATTGATTTCATTTTATAAGCAATACATTAGAAACAGCTTGGAAGTAGTAAAGCAAACCAAATCAAGCAAATAAGAGAGAAAGTCATACAGCAGGAGGAGGAGCTCCTCTGGCTCTACATTTTGACTTATTCAATTTTGAAGCACAAGAGAATGCTGAGTGACATTGGAAAAAAACACCAGTTGTGAAGTACCTTCCCTTTTTTTGTTGCTTCACCAGAGCCAGTTACTTCAACACTCAGTTTTGTGATTTCATTGAGCACCTTGCCTCCTTGGTAGTCTTCTGGACTAAACAAACCCGAAAACTATTAACCCAACACTAATGGGGTTAATTGTTGATTTGTTTGGTTCTTCCCCAGCATGGCTTCAAATGGATCTGAAGCTTAATGGAATATATGAAAGGCACAAAATCTCAGGAAATGCGAATAAGGGAAAAATAGGTTGATGCTCACCTAAACAGAGAGATTTTGCATAGCTCTGTCAAAAAGCACTGACTAGAAAAGTTTTGTTGTTGATAGCAATTTCATGACAAATAATGAGGACGGACCAGTTTTAGTTGAAACCGGTCACTGCCATTTTGTATCATCACATCTTTCATTATATTTTGGGGGAGAAGGGCACTTCCTTTGTCTTGTGAGAAACCAAAGAGAAGTTTGTGTCCTGGGATGCTTTCCTTAGAACAAACAGTGAAGAGGAAAGAAACCATCCCTGCAAAGCACTGCCCAGAACCTCTAGAGTCCATTCCTGCACCATGGAAAAGTATTCACATGCACATAACTATGGAAGCTATTTTCAGGTTTCAGCCATCTTTAAAACAACTTAGCAGGAATTAAAATCAAAATTGATCTCTTGTAAAAACAATTATCAATTTTTTTTGCCAAGGGCACAGACATGGAACCTCTGTTTCATACTTGTAAGAGCACCTAAATCTTATTTTTTTATTCATGTTCTCTCTGTCCCTCCTTTTTCCTCTTGTCATACACAGTGAGGGTTGCCAACCCAAGAAAAATTTTTTTTACTTACCATCTGCAAGCCTTTTGCTGACAAGAAAGCTTTTTTACTGATATATGTTTTACATAATGCAACTGTAGCTTCTCTGTCAGACCATGGACAACGGCTGGGTAAACCACAGTGAAACAGTTTGGTTGTCAGTTAACATTTGAAGATTATCAGTGAAAAAAACCTACTTGGACTGGCAACTCTACTTGTCTGCATCAATGGTTTTGCACCCCACTGCTCCCTTACCCCTGCATGCTGGTACCCAATCTGACCTCTGCACCATGCTGCACCCCCTTAGCTCACTGTCCAGGTAGCCCCACCCTGACAAAGAAAGATGACTGCCTACCTCGCACACACCAGTGTTACAGGCAGCCAGGAGGCACCAGGAGCAGCAGCCCATAGCTGAGAATTCGGAAAGGAGCCACAAAGCCCTAAGAAGAGCTCCCTTTAGGGTGCTGTGCTTTCACTGGGACACCACATCCACTGCTGTGCTCTGTCTGTGCTTCAACGCTGCCTCCAGTTTCTTTTCTGACTGACAGCACATTTTTTTTAAACAGAATTTATGGACAGGCATTTTTATACTGGTTATTCACCGAGTATCTGTAAATTTATGGACAATTGGCGACGCTGTAAACAGTGCTACTAAACTGTCTGTCAGTGACACCCTTAGCTTAAAGATACCCCTAGTTCTACACAACTTCTTTTCAGCTAAGCCTAGATAAGACTATTTACAGTTAGCAACCACTGATCTATTAACTGGGATACAGGTTAACAGATACTTCATAATTTTACAAGGAAGCAAAAATCAACACCTAGAAACCTGAAAACTGACACCCTTGCTCCTGCCAGCTAAACTTGCATTATCACAGAGCACAAGGCTGCCTCAATACAAAGGAACTTCTTTGCCCAGGAGAGCATCTACCCACCCTCCAGTGAAATATGAAACATCATAACCAGAAGGAAACATACTTCAGCATCCTGCTAGCCATCAGACAACTTTGAGGTACACACACTGCTCTAATTTTTATCTGAACACAATTTGCACAAAATGAACTTTTCCAACCAGGAGAACTTACACCACCTCCTATTAAATATGAATTTTCATGTCCACCTAGGAGAAATTTTACACTCTTTGCATTCTCCTATGTCTGAAGAAGGGCGTGTGCGCCCAAAAGCTTGCAAATAAATACTTTTTTTTGCAAATAGTTAGTTGGTCTAATAAAAAATATTACCTTTACCATGCATTCTGATCTATTAACTGAGAATTCACCTACTTAGCATCTTCTTCCCATTCTCTACAAGAACTAATTCCTGGTCTTCCTAGGGAGTACACTACACATTAAAACTAAGACTGAAGCTTCAAGCTGAACACACACACTGAGGTCAAGAGAGATGGAAAGCTTTGATCTACACAGAATCAAGGGGAGCTAATGTGTTCAGTGAAAAGATGAGAAAAGCAGAACAAAAGAGTGGTGATAAAGAATGGCAAGGGTTATTTTTCACTGGATCAGTGAACTATGCAAGTTTTTCACTTGTACATTTCTACCCCTCTGAACCCTGCATGCTTTGCATCCAGAATGAACTAGAAGCACTCTCTGGTTGACAGAACTTTAAGGGTGAGAATGCGGTTTCCACGCATTCAATATGTATTGATCATTATGATTAGATTATCTGAAAGACAGACATCCTAGCACTTGCTTTAGAAGTTTTTTTATCTCATTCCAATAAATTTTCTAGGATCATAAAATCACCCAAGTTATTCATATTCAATATAGTATTGCTTCATCTTTGCCTTTTCTCAGCAGTCTAAGAATCTTAGGCTGGCAGTATCATTGTCTATGCAATTCCAGCTGCAAATGACCTCCTCTATTTTGTATTACACTTCACAGAATATCAAACTATCACAAAGCCCTGAAAGCAATCTATGAAAGAAACTTGTGTTTCACACCTTCCTTTGCCATGGTACTTTTGCACTGCACATTCAACATGCATGTTTGGTGCTCTGGATTAAGTCAGTTGGTGGAAGCAGCGCTGGGTGCTTACTATAGAGAAGAGTATGTATATGGCTTTGACAGCTCTCATGCCATGGGTACCAATCCCCTGGGTGCTTAAATGGCTAGAATATCCAGGAGGATTCCATCCTAATGGGAAAGTGTGAGAACAGACAATCATGGTGCAAACACACAAATACATTAACAGATTCTAAAATGTAATGTATTTAGGGGGTCCAAAAACAAGAGGACACAATTTAATGGTATACCCTGAGACCCTAGGCAATAAACAAGAGAAGTTGGAGTTGCTCATAGACACAAAGAAATATTATGTACCTAATAAATGTTGGTGGGATAAGTTATGTACTCAGAGCATCAAAACTGAGGCTTAACATTTGTTTTTTAAGTTCAAAATGGGAAGTGAGGAATGTTGCCACTTGTCACCTGACATGAGATCTCAGCCTGTCCAGCACAACCACTCACCCTGGTCTGCCACCCTCTAGCTGACCAACCAAACTGGGCAAGGGTGGTTTGAATCCTCCATCAAGGTCTAGCCCTCTGCCCACTCCTGTCACTGGAATGACCACATGTCTCTTCACTTTCTTCGTATAAACTTCTGAGCAGGCAACATAATTTGTCTGGGTAGAGGGCTCTAGCTGACCCCAGTCTGCTTTGCTGCTCCCTCTTGCTTTATTCTGTTCGATCCCCCGGCAACTTAACCCGCCTTTCTCTCCAACTCCATTCTCCAACTAACTCTAGAGGGGTGTTGATTAGGGGTATGTGAAATGGGCCGTATTCAATTTGGATTTGGATTCAGCCTGAATCAGGGACAGTGATTTGATTAATTGATTCAGATCACTGTCCCTGATTTGATTTGGCTGAAGCCAAATATGAAGGTTCGATGCTGAATCAGAGAATCAGCTGTTTGCCCACAGACACAGCTAAAAAGGTTTTTTCTACATACCTTGAGGTACCAGGCACAGCTTGTGAATGCTGTGATGCTGGGGCGAATGAAGCATCCCACAGGAGTGAAGGGGGAGCCCTCCCATGTGCTTGGTGGCGAACCCTGAAGTGGACTGGAAGTACTTCTGGTCCACTTCTGGGCCCACTGGGGAGCGTGCTGGGGGCCCCCCTTGCATTCTCTTGGCTCAGCAATTGGCCGTGGGTGGATCCCATGTGCCCCCCAAGACCTAGGAGGCACCACTTGCCGAGCCGGGGGGGGGGGGGGGGGGGGGTTGTGCACGCTCCCTGGTGGACCCAGAAGTGGACTGGAAGTGCTTCTAGTCCACTTCTAGCTCTGCTGCTAAGCATGACAGGAAGCCATTTGCGCTCCCGTGGGACTCTCCATCCGCCCCAGCATTGCAGCATTCATGAGGTGCCCAGTACCTTGAGGTATGTAGAAAAAACATTGAAAGCTGTGTCTACGTCCAAATCTCTGAACCTTTCCAAATCTCTTTGAATTGATTCAGAGGGTTCTGATTCCATTCGGAGAGATTAAAGGGTCTCCTGATTCAATTTGGATTTAGAGATTCAGCCATCGAATTGGGCTGAATCTCTGCCAAATCAAATCAGGGACTGACGCTTCACACAGCCCTAGTGTTGATACCACATCCAGAACCATTCTCAGGCTGTCTTGCATTGGATGTGCTTATTGGCAAGATGTCAAGGGAACTCTAAGCAGAACCACTGTCTTGCTCTGGAGATTTGGTGGACATGAAGAGGGAGGAAGTGGGCAGGAGTGTGGGCTCAGCCTGAAAGAAGCATAGAGATGCCTTACCTAAGGGATACTGGTTGGTGACCTTCTCACCAAAGAACAAAAATTACATGTTTCTATAGCAGGCGTAGGCAATTATTTGGGCTGGAGGGCCACTTAGGGAGTTTTGGTGAGTTGTTGTGGGATGGATCAGCACAACCCCCTACTGCTGGGCTGGGCTGGATCAACACTCTGCCCCCTCTCCCACCAGCAGCAGCTCACCAAAACTTCCTAAGTGGCCCCAGGGCCTGGCCCTGCACTGTGACTGCCCACTGATCCCAGCCCTGACCACAGGGATGTCCATGGAGAATGGTCCAGGACCCCTGTGCTCGGCAGGGCAAATGGGATGGGGCTGTGAGTGGATGGGAAGCAGCATTTGGGAGCAGGATGGGTGAGCAGGGCCAGGGCCAGGATTGTAGGGCAGTGACAGTGTGGGGCCAGGGCCCAGGGCAGAGCCATGATCCACTCCTCCTGGAAAACCCCTACCCATGGAACAGGTGCTTGCTGCAAGGATGTGTGGGCAACGATCATGGCTGTGCCCCATGCCCAGCCCTGCACTGTCATCACCTCACTATCCTGGCCCCAGCCCTGGCTCTGCCTTCCCATCCTGTTCCTGACCACTCCTTGTCCACCTGTGGCTCCATCCTGCCTCCCTTGCCAAGCATGCCCATCCCATGTGGGTCCTGGGCCAATCTCCATGGAGATCCCATTCACCTACTCCATCCAGTGTCCCTGGTGGTAGGTGTGGGGCAGATGGGCCAGGGTGCCTGGGCAGTGGGGACGGGTCTGGTGACAGTGGCAACATTGGCACCAGCATCTGGAAGGACCTGCCACTGCCAGGGCTGCCGGCATGGGAGTCCAGCTGCTGTAATGTGTCAGCTCTGCAGCATGCCTGGGGGCATCAGAAACAGAGACACGTGCTATGACCTGGGCTGCCCCTCACATCTAGGCTGGGTGGGGCCAAGGGATCCAACATGGGCCAGATAAAATCCCTTGGTGGGCTGGATTCGGATCTGGCCCATGTGCTGTATTCTACCCACTCCTGTTCTATAGCTAGCTTGCAAAAGAGTTGCCAAGGTCTAAATGCAGTACAGCGTAATTAAATATGGGAACATATTCTGACATATAAATAAGATTGGTGGTTAAGGAACCATTAACTTTTAGCAAGCAATGATCACCTTTATTTTGTATAACACAAAAGCGTTCCAGGAGTGTCTGTACTATAAGCTTCAAAAAAGAATCAACTTTTCAAAGCTTTAAGCAACTGTTTGCTTGACTGCCTAAGAACATAACATTTCTGCAGAAGAGTTAGGCAATGAAAACTAGGAATTGTTTGAACATTTTACTCAATGCCCTCGAAGCCTCACTTCCACAAAATCAAAACCAAAACCTGTACTGATTAAAAAATTAAAGAAAATGTGAAAAGAGGAAAAACAATGTAAAGAATAGAGTAGAGTAAAGGGAAAGTTAATGACAATGAGCAAAAATTGTAAGTTAAAAAATATAGACAGATGACAGATAAAGCTAGAGGAATCAATGAAATAACCATTAGAATTAAAAAAGGAGGCAAGGATTTTTGTGGATGATTTCTGTTTTTTGACCAGCTGTATATCTGGGACAAGCTTTCTGGTACTACATACCCTTCCTCGTGTCTCCTAGGGAGAAGGATATATGATAGCTGGAAGCTTGTCACTCACACAAATTGTTGCCTTTCATTATTTCTGGACCATAATAGCTATAACAGCACCCCAACACAAAGAGCATAAATAGGCATTTTTAAAAGGACATATTAGAAATAAAAGGAACCCCAGGTCAATCATAAGTCTATCGTTCAGTTTGGATGATAAAAGTATAAACAGTGATACAGAAGAGGCAGAATATGGAATGTGTATTGTTATTACATATTTGGAAGAAAGCATCTCCCCTGTCCGCAGTTGGGGATGCAGATGAAAGTCATCCATCTCAAACAGATGAGGGACGTGTGTTCTAAAATGAAACATTTGCAAATCAAGATGCCTAAAAACCAGCAGGTATATTTCACAGTGCTCTGGGCTGCCAACATTACATTGCTACTGGTACCCAAAGAAGCTCAGACATCTCTATGTTACACTGTAGCTAGCAGTGGATAGATGTGCCTAAGTGAACTAGATGAGGATCTCTCTGACCTGCTGATGCTAATTTTTAACAGACCTGGAGGAATGCCCATGTACTTGCAGTGTTTTAAACAAGAGATGACTCAGGAAGTTACAGAACAGCCAACCCAGCATAAATAGCAGGCAAAATAAGGAAACGACTAATTTGGGACGCTACCAGAATTAGAGGCCAAAAAATGTAATTAATGCTGATATTCTTGGTTTCAGGAAAAGTATGTTTTGTGAAACACTTTTTTCCCGAAAAAACTGCAGATTGTCTGGTTGATGAAGGTAACTCTATTGATATAAATATAATTAGAGTTTCCCAAGGTATTTGACTTAGTGCCGCATGTTATATAGTAATTAATATTTTGCCTTACGTGGAATAAACAGGGCACAAACTAGATGGATTAAAAACTAGCTCACTGACAGATCTCCAATTGTAACTGTCAATGTCTGGGGTCTTTTCTACCTGGTTCACCCTCTTGTTCTCGATCCAGCACTATTTAATATTTATATCAGTGATCTAGATGATATAAAAATCAATGCAGCTGAATCTTGCAGATGATATAATAAAATTAAATAATAAATTAGGAGAAGGACAGGTTACTGTTTCAGAGCAATTTATATAACTTGGTTGCATGTTTACCACTCAAAATATGTTTTAATATATCTGCATGTCAACTAATACACCTAGAAACCAAGAACACAGATTATACTTTGTAGATGAATGCGTCTTGGAAATCAGCAACAACGGGAAGGACATGAAGGTTAGTATAGAAATCTGTCTCAGTGTGAGTGATCTGACAGTTATGGAGTTCTGGATGTCTAAAAAGGGAAGTTACTGTGACTTTTTACACAGTATTGGAAAGACTGCTACTAGAATGGTGAACTTTGTTTAGGTGTCCACTCTCCAAGAAGATAGTGGAAATATAGGAAAGAAGCAAAAGTAAGTCACGGAAATGATCCATGTGCTATGTGATATGAAGCTTAATAAAACTCCTCTTCAAAGAAGAGATGGACAGGTGAGTTGATCACCATTTAAAGGTACTTACATCTGAAAAATGGATTTGCTAGTAAGCAGCTTTTTAATTTAGGAAATGAAAATGCAACAAAATCCAGTGCAAGAAGCTGCAAGGCAGACTCAATGAGACAAAACGAGGGACTCACCATTGCTTGAAGTCCTTTAGATGAGAATAGGTCTTGTTCTGGAATACATACTTGACTGCAGCTTGGGGGGAAAGTTCTACAGGCCTTTATGCAGGAATTCAACTAGATGGATGCCTTTTGTAGCCTTCTACAAAAAAATCATAGAAAAGTAGGGATAGAAAGGAGTTCAGAAAGACATCTAGACTAGCCCCCTGCTTGAAGCAGGATTATCCCTGATTGAAATATCTTAGTCAAGTGTCTAACCTGCCCTTGAAAACTTCCAAGGATGGAGATTCCACAGTTTCTCTAGGTAGTCTGCTCAATGCTTCACCAACCTCACAGTCAGAAAGTTCCTCCTAATCTCCAACCTAAATTTCCTCTGGTGCAGTTTGAGGCTTTTGCTCCTAGTCCTTTCCCCTATGGCCACAGAGAAAAGCACATCTCCAACTTACCTGGAATCACCCTTCATATATTTCAAAACTGTTATCCAATCCCCTCTCAGTCTTCTATTCTCCAGCATAAATAACCTTAGTTCTTTTAGCCTTTCCTCATAGGTCATTTTTTCCAAGCCTCTAATCATTTTGTTGACCTGTGCTGGACTCTTTTCAAACTGCCCATATGTTTCTTTAAGTGTGGGGCCCAAAATTGAACACTACTCCAGGTGAGGCCTCATCAGTGTTGAATAGAGTACAATAACCATTTTCCTTAATTTGCAAGAGGCACTCCTATTAATACAATCCAGCATGCTGCTGGCTTTGCTTTGCTTTTCCACAGCCAGAGTACACTGTTGGGTCATATTCAGTGAATGGCTGGCTGTAATCCCCTAGGGTCTTTCTCTGTAGTACTGGAGCCTAGCCAATCATTCCCCAGTCTGTATTTGTGGATGAAATCATTCTGTCCCAAGACTTTACATTTGTTGAATTTCACATCCTTGACTGTCTTCACTGGGTTTAAGTACTGCTGAATTTAAAGGTCAAATATACAGTCATTACACAGGCAAACGCTTATTATTGTCACTGAGAGTAAAAGAACATTAGGTCTTCAGGATTTGGCCCACGCTGTTCAAAATTAATGTTTGCAGACTACTGCTGTACCTTTCAGAATGAGTGGAAAATTTGAAAGTTAATTAAAATAATAGTTCTACAGCTGAGACCCTGAATACTGCATTTCAGCTGGATCTAATGTTTATGACAAGTTATATTTCCTTCCAAAAAGGCTCTAAAATTGAAAATAAGAATTGTGCCTTTAATATTAGTCTTTGCATGTAGTAGAACCTGTTCATTAAATGGAGGAGGCTTGTAAAAGGGTAGCTGCTGATGTATTAGTAGAGAATCCCTTCACAGAATGATACAATACAGTAGGAAAAAAAAGTGAGCAACTTTTTTAAATGACCAGTTTTTAAATTGCAGTATGCTACTGCTATTCTGGTAATAAATCATCACTTAGCTAGGCCTCTATACTGCTTCTGGCCCAAACCCCATGCAGCAGAAGGCAAGAGAGAAAGCCTGTTAGGTTCACCCTTCAGTTCTCATCCAAACACCCACTTCCAGGATTTGTACACCTGAGATGTTATGTCCTAGCAGTGTGCTTCCAATCCCTGCTGCCTTCACAAATATAGGCATTTTTATTTTGCCTCCAGAGCTTACCCTAGAGAGCCCAACCTGGCCAGATCAGTAGCAGCAAGAACAGTGAAGTGTACGAAATAGTGCTCTAAAGGGTTTTTGCTTAACTTCTATGCAAGTATCTGTCTGACTTGTGTGGCAGAAGGCCACCTCTGTTTCAACGCAAAAACTCTGCTCTGTGACAATTTGGTTAGGATGGGCCCAGCAGAGGTTACACACCTTACCCTATCTCTTTAGGTAAACTGAGCTGGATACATTCCTGATGGAGGGGGGAAACCCGCTCCCTCTGCCTACGTGATTGGTATCACATACCTGGGTGAGAGGCTTGCTCCCTGAGGAGCTAGGAACTGCCAGTCTGCCTGGCAACTAGTGATGCATTTCAAATTGGTTGGTTGACAGCCAACAGGTGCTGGCCTCCATTGGACCAGGTAAATGAGGTCACAAGGGCTATATAAGTTAAGGACTGCCCAGGAGGAGGAGGCAGCAGCCATGAGGAAGACTTAGAGAGGGAGAAGAGCTGTACCTTCTGAAACTTGCTCTCTCTCTCAAAACTCATGATCAAGGAACTGCCTGCCTCCAGAGGGAATCTCCACCTGCCTCTGGATGATACTCATGAGTAAGCTACCTAAGATCTAATGAGATATATAGCTTGCAGTAACTCAGATGTGTGATCAAAGGCTACCCAGCCAGGGGAGTTTGCTCTATGGGATTTCTCTGATATTGTTCTACCCTATACCCTATTCTAACCGTACCCTTTGTAACCAATAAAGTTCTTCTTTGTACCTAGTGTGGGAGACTTATTGGGAGTGGGTCTAAATTACGCCTGGGGGTCCCCTTGGTTCGGCTGACTAAGGGAGAACGCTACTTGTGCTTCTGACTGAGGGAAGCATCCCAAATTCTTGAAGTGAATCAAGTACCCTCGAGGGCTACTAGGCCTGTGTTTCCCAGGGTGCGCAGAGCCAGAATCAAGCCCAGCCCTGGGTGGTGGCAGTGGAACCCCCAGGCTAGAGGGGGTGCTCCAGGAAGGGGGTCGGCCGGACGTGAGGTGCCCCCAGGGAGGCACTCGGAGCCTGGAAGGTGGTTGGATGCAGTGAGGTGGGTGGCTCAACAAAGGTGCGCCCCCTACTGGCCCGCCACAACTTGCCCTGCAACCCTTTTCCCACAACTTCATAAGAATCTCTATATCTTCTTTCCCCCAGTCAAATGCAGAACTGTGTTTGGTTCCTTTAAAGTTAAAATGGGAGTGAGACAAGGAATCCTGTAAGTGGAGGACCTCTATTGAAGTGAAAGGGGGAAAGTACTTTGGGGGTTGATATTACTTTGCTTATTCTAAAGTACATTAGTCAGTGTCAGAAAGAAGTACTTTTTTTTTTTACTTGTCACATGATGAATGAGAGCAAAAGTTGGTTCATTCTGAAATGTTGTAAATGAAAAGAAATGGTCAAGCGCTGCCCTCTGTAAGGCACTCAGTTTAAAACACCTATTAAGTAGCCTGAACACAAGCACTTCGTCAGATTCAAAACTGCAGCAACACTTAACAGAGAGCAGCAAAGTGCAGGTCAGTTCATTCAGCTATGCAGTGGGGAGTGAAGCTGAAAATATTTATCAATCACTTGTCTGAGAAAGGCAGACTAAATGACATCTTTCTTAATAATTTTGATAGGCATTTCCTTTCAAAAAGCTATTTACTATCCCAAGAGCATGTGCTTTCAGCAAAGGCTTATAGAAAATTGAGACAAACTGTAGAGTATTTATAATGAAAAAGAAGAACACTTGGACTTGGTATATTTCCCCACTGTGAAAGATATAATATCAAAGTTAACAGGGGCAGTGATATTATCTAGATATATTCTATTAAGTTCCATTTCCCCTTCGTGTGTGCGAAGCCTAGAACTATTTTAATCACAGTTCACCCGCCCCACCATCAAAATCCTCAATAACCTTGAAATACCCCCAAATGAGTAAGAAACGGGAAGTTCGTTATATGGGCATTGTTTGCTGTTATATGGGTCACAGTTTAGCTTATGGAATAAATGTAGGTTAACATTAAGTTCTGATGGCAGCTAAAATGGGAGAAGAACATGGATCTGACTGCAAGATGGAGACTATGCAAGCACATGTTTGTTGCAGCATCTCAAAGCAGTTAGAGACGCTACAGAAGGCATGCCACGAATGAAAATCATATCATAGAATCATAGAAGTAGGGTCGGAAGCTGTTCCTTGTGCTGCATATTTGTAGCATGGACTCTAAATTTGATACTGGAAAATCCCAGTTTTAAAAGAAGCACCCTGGAAAAAAGTGGTGCAGGGCATGCTCCTGGTGCATGCCTAGAGCAACCCGAGTCTAGGTCCTCCAAGGAGATACTCTAGCACCTGGCCAGAGCATCTCTATGTCTGCCACATGCCCCTGCTGCTCTAGCATACTGCCTCAGCGTGCTGGAAGAAACAGAAGTGGGGCAATGCTGGCAGCAGTGGCTTGGACCCAGACTCTGTCTCTGGTAATCAGGGATATGGGGGTAGACGGGCTGTGGGAGTGGGGGGGACTGTGGGGTTTCACAGGGGGGTTGTGGGTGTGGAGTTTGTGGGGGGGGCACCATACACCTGCACCTCCCCCCCCCACCACACACTCTCCTGTGGCACACAGACCCTGGCACTGGCAGCAGCAGCCAGTCAGACTGTCGGGGCACTCATGGCCCACTGCAGCCAGAGCCCCATGGTGGTGTGGCACCACCTGAAACCCGGGGAGTGCACATGGCAACTAGAGCCAGCCCAGCCCACTGGTGTGCGTCTTTGGACAAGACCAGTTCGGTTCCTGCCACCACCTGGGGCTCCCAGCAGCAGGTCTGACCCTAGGGAGGTGCGGAGCCCAAGGCAAATCAGCCTGTGCAGGGCCCCCTTAAGAGAGCTGAGTGACATGAGCTGCAGAGCAGAATGCCCTGGGGGGGCGTCTGCAGCTGAGGTGAGGGCTGTGCTGGGCAGGCTGGGCTGGGTCAGAGATGCCCTTGCAGTAGGGGGCCCTGAGCTGAGTTGAGCCATGGTGCCGTGTCTGGCAGCCTCGGAGGGCCAGGCTGTGCTATGGGATGGGTACCAGACAGCACCTCTGCTGCAGCCCTCAGATGTTGAAGTGCAGGGTCCCCCAAAGCATGGAACCCTGGGTGGTCACCCTGATTTGCTGTACCTTAGGGACGGCCCTGCCCCACACTACATGTAGGATCTACTCACCATTGGACCGGGCTGGGTTTCCACGTGTCCAGACCGATGGCACATAGCTATTGCATGCAGTACTGGGAACCCTGAATGGTCACAGGAGTTGACCCAGTCTTGTAAGGAGGCACATGCCAGCAGGTGAAGCCAGCTCCATTCACTGTGTGCAGCCCCTGGGTCTCAGGCAGTGCCACACTGCCACAGGGCTTTGCTCTCAGTGGGTCATGAGTGCCCTGATGGCTCGGCTGGCTGCTGCTGCCAATGCCAGGGGCTCTGCACTGTAGAGGAGGTGGGGCGGGCAGATATGTTGCATCCCCCCTCAAGCTCCACAACCACAAACCCCACACCCACCACACATCTACCCATGAGCCCCTCCACACACCTACTCAAGAACCCTACATCCACCCCCCCACCCCATCCCACCCTCCTCCCGCAAACCCCACATCCCCCCACATCTCACCTGTATGCCCAGCCACCAGACAGGATGGTACTTGGTGGCAGAAGCTGTGGCTGCAGGCTCAGCTGTCCCCACATCCTGGTTAGCAAAGGGGGCAAGGGGAGCTGTGATTTTTCTATGATAAATAAACCAAAAGCAAACACCATTCTGATGATAGAAGCACTGGTAGGCTTCCAAATTGCTTTAAAACTGTAAATATATCAATAAAACATTGCTTGATTGATCTCTCTCTCTTTCTCTCTCTATATAGTGGTGGTTCATTTTAATCATGGAAGAACACAGATTTTTTATCAGAGAATTTGCAATTTTTAAACAAGGAACACCAGGATTCCTGCTAGTGAGGCAAGTGGCGGGACCCAGGCATAGGAGCCTGCCCAGCGCTGGCACCGGGGACCCAGCTGGAGAGCAGATGGGGTGGCTGACCTCCTGGCCCTTTGGGGCCAGAAGAACACACTTCGACAGTTCAAAGAGTGCCACCAGAATGAGCACATCTTCCAAGTGACAACTGCCCTGATGGCAGGACAGGGGCACACATGGCAGCAGTGCCTCACAAAGGCCAACTGTGCAGCCACGGCCCACTGGCGACTGGCCCAGAGGTGCAGATGTCTCTGCTGCAGTGTCTATACCACAGCCCAGGTGGCCACGTGATCCCCACTCAGGTCTGGCAAGGTCATGGGGATGCAGGTCCAAGGGGACGGTTGGTGTCACAGGTGGCAGCAGGTCAGAGCCAGGCAGCAGCCCCCATTGCATTATAAAAAGCTACCTTGGTGAGTAGCTCAGGGCTACTTGACCTCAGGAGCTTCTGAGGCCTAGCCAGTTGATATGTGGGTACAGTAGCCCCCTCTGCCAGCTGGACTGCTGCAGCAGCCCTGACCCAGAGTGGTCAGACCGCAGCAGTGGGTAGACTGCAGATCCCAGTGGGCAGAAGGTTCAGGGGCCACTCTTAAGTCAGGGCTGCTGCAGCAGTCCAGCTGGCAGAGGGGGCTAGTATACCCACATATCAACTGGCCAGCTCTCAGAAGCTCCTGAGGGCATGTAGCCCTGAGCTGCTCACCCGGGCAGCCCCAGCCTCCAGCTCCACCTAGATGCAGATCCAGGAGGAAGTTGCACAATTTGCCCCACAGCAAACTGCATGTTCAGGCACATGTGCTGAGGCACAAATTTGTACTGCTGCTATTTAAGCTGCTGCAAGTGCACGTGCCTGCATGTGTGGATGTAGCCTGTGTGTTTTAATCTATTCAGAAAGAGAATGGTCTCTTAAGTGTTTGTGTAATGCCTACTTGATTGGAATCAAATTACAGCTCTGCTGTTAAGCTAACCTTTTCACCAGAGCAGGTAAAGAGAGGATTTTGTCTTCTTCTGAGTCATTTAGTTCAGCCCCATATGTGGCAAGAGGGGATTATTCATCTTCCCTGTGGTTGGGAATCAAATCTATTTCAGAATTCATTCTGGGAAAGTGATTATAGAAGTTTCCTAGACTTGATTTCACTATGTTCTTAATCTTTTTTGCCTTCTAATTTTCAGCCGAAATTTTCTTAGCTGCAGTAAATACAACGTATGTTTTACTTGTTGGTTAAGAATTGACGTTCTCCTTCCTTAACAAGTATTTGTAAGCAGTTAACCTTATTAGTCTATTGTCCCAGTCACAGCTTTGAAGATTTGCATAATGTAAATGCCCAGAGTAAAACTGTTTTCCTTCTTGTTTCATTTGTTAAATTCAGTGGAAGATTATTCTGAAGGTTACTGGGCAATCACCATTTTAATTGTTGTAGACAATGATCACAATGAGCTTATCCAAAAACAGAAGGAAAAATAAGACAGATGTGCATAGAAGCAAAATAGCCAGTTTGAAGGGGCAGGGCAAGTTGTTAGACACGGCAGAAGAGTCTGTTATTTTCTCCAAATGACACTTATACAAGATGTAACATTCTTTACTTTCAGGGGAGCAATGGTGAAAGAGATATAAAATTCCCATTCTAATTTTGAAAACAAGGAAAACCAAACAAATTAATTCTAATTTGATCCTGTTAGCCAGGCTACTGGATGAAGAACAAAGTAAGGGGGCAAACTAATTAGCAAAAAAAGGAAACTGGGTTTGGAACTGAAGGACTGAGTCATAGAAATAATGACAAGAAACCACATTCCTTTTTATAGTATGCTGTTGAGAAGCATTAGAGCAAATTCTGGGGGTTAAGCTGGCAGCTGAATTATATATCAGTCAAAATTTAGTGGCCAGAGGATTAATCAACACCTCCCATCACAGCAGTGGCTTCCTCTGAAAATGAACCTCCAGCCAACACCAACCTCAAGGCTGCAGCTCTGCCTTCCCCACCCACCTCACAGTCAGCACTGCATCTGCCACAGTTGCTGCAGGGAAGGTTCGGGGTGGATGCAGTTAGGGAGAGCAAGACGCTCTCCCTAGCTACACTTCCACCTGAGCTTGTGCCCAGCTTACCCACCCATTGTGACACTACTATATATGCACACAGTGAAACAAAAACCATGGCTGCCATTCCCAGATTGTTCCTCACTAACGGAAACTAGATTTTATAGCATCTTTTAAATGGCCTCTGGCAAACATTTGCATTGTTATAATGTTCCCAATGGGGAACACTGATTTCATGGGGAAAAGTCACACGCACTGAAGCAAGATTTCATTCAACTTTATAAAATCTCTTATTCATCTTAACAGCACAGAAAATAGCCACCTTATGCCAGGTATGCCCAACCCCCAGGCTGTGGGCCAGATCCAGCCCATTAAGCCATGCTGTCTGGCCCACAGGACTTCCCACTATCTGAAAATTTGAGGGCAGGGGAGCAACAGCACCTAACTGCCACTCCCTTGCTGCCAAGTTGTTTGACTCATGGGGAGCCCCATGAGGCAAAGAACATGGCTCTGCATGCTAGATTGGACATGTGAGGCCCATTTGGCCAACAGGTGTGGTACAGGGCTGACAGGGTGGCACAAGGCTGATTATGGTAGTATGTGGTTGATCAGAGAGGCACTGGGTGGATCGGGGTTGACTGGGGCAGTGTGGGATGGCAAAGGACTAATCAGGGACCAATCCAGCCTGCGGACCCACCCTGTACCACTCATTCAGTCTGCGAAGTCAACAGGTTGGCCATCATTGTCTTAGGCTGATTAAAAAAGAAATGTTGGAATTTTGCTTTTCCATATGTTCCATAACAGTATTGTTTAGACTCATGCGTTACTTGGAGAATGAGACTATGCTTCTATTTCACATCCTAGCACCTGTCTACAGAAACCAGGACATCTATACATAAAAGGAACTACCAAGGAAGACAACAAAAATGGCAATTAAAAACCTACTGAAGCCTTAGGAACATTATAGTTCTTTTCAGTATTTTTTTTTTCCTCAATGTATTTGCCATTCCTTTCTGTCTTCCAGAGTGGCATTAGCCATACCCTGTATGTCTATTATATTAAAAGAAACTTACAATACAACCATATTAAGACTGCAAATCAGGGACCTGAAATTAAGAAGTGTTGGAATTAAGGCTGCCTATAAAAATTGAGTTTTCTCCCATCTCTCTTGGGCATACGCAGTATGATAGTTTCAAATTAAACAAAGTATTATTTGGGCTACAAAGTCCTATGGAATCTAACTCAGACTTCCTTGAAAAGCAAGAACTTATTAGGTGCCACCAGTGAACTTTCTCATACAATATATTTCATTTTAATTGAAGACACCAAAAGAACAAGAACAAAAGTCAAATGTCCATCATAAAGTGCATGTTTCCATTCTCTCCTGTCAAAATGTGCACTTGACCCAGAGTCTCAATGGCTGACTGCAGTAGCAACCTGGGGACCGAGGATACAGTACACAGGAAATAAGTCACATAAACTATGCACACCACAGTTACCAGTATTTCAATTCCTGATTTTTGCCACATTTTGAGATTTTGCTTCCTGCCAGCAACACACTATAAGTAACAAAATTCACTTTTTTTTTTCTGTCAAGTTTCCATAAAAGCAAAATACAATCAACTTCTCAGGTTAGAAAAATGAGGTAGCTTACAAGAAAAGCTATAGTCTGTTGTACACACTAAGTTGATTTCTTTCCAGCCACTGAAACGAAGTTTTCTTTTTCTTTTTTTTTAAATTTAAACAATATTATTTTACCAATTTACTACTTGACTTCACAGTCTACCAAATTAGGTACAGATATAACAGCTGTATATAATAGAATCATCTACTGAATGGATTAATGAAATTACTTTCACACACAGTATGGCATTGCAAAAGCTTTACAATCTAACATGAAGACCAACATTTGTGGTCTCTCTGTATTTCATTGTCAGCTGAGATTAACAAGTTTCTGTGAAGGTTTCTTTGAGAAGTAATTTTAAAAAAATAATTGGATTGTGATGCTCATGAATGGCCCATCATTTTTTACCTGAGTATCAAAATCCATTTTTTTCTTTTTCTAAAAATATCAAATTCGGCATGGGGAGCTGGCAGCTCTAGCTTCCTACATACCATTCTGAGAATTATCTGCATTCACACTCTGTAACTACCAGCTCTTGGTATACAACAATAGGTAGTCCAGACTCTAAAAACATTTAACTTCTGACCTTTTTACTTACGCAGTCAGCAAGGTTGTAAGTAGTGATGGTATTTAAGACATGGAGACCTATGGGGTTGAGGCCAGTAAGTTATTTCACAGACCACTGAGCAGCTCTAGCAAATGCTAAGGATCGCTCATTCATTCCAAAGAAGGGCTGGATTGAATCCAGAAAGTGAAAGGGTCTATACTTAAAGCTCCAGGGAGACAAGATGAATTGCTTTTCTTTATACAGATCAAGGCACAAAGTCAGATCTCAGGTTATCATTGGAGAGTGAGTGCAGAAAAAAGCCAGAAGGTGATTTGCTACTTGGAGGAAAAGGCTTTCAGTGAGAGAGGGAAAGA
>NW_005842218.1:1239152-1240957 GCF_000455745.1 Alligator sinensis
ATCTGTTTAAGCTTATTAAAAGGTTTGACCACTTTTGTCAAAATTCTTCTTTAAAGCTAGCTCCTTTCAGCTGGTATTTTCCAAATATTTTAAAGCTAACAGAAATGTGCCTTACAGAATGCACCTTGCAGCTATTTGATGCATCTCCTATAAAGATATCAAAAAGCTTCAAAGCACTTCACGAAATGCTTAAAGGGAGAAGGAGATAACAGATTACTCCAAGACAGTTCCATAAATGTGTTACTATTACTTACTTATCCTCACAAAAGTTTTTTAGTGCTGAGGGTGTGCGCACTGTTGAGGGTGGCACTCAAACAGCACAAAGTGGACAAATGTGACTGATGAATCACAACTTTCTCAGTGACACATGAAACAGTTCTTTCTATCTGAGGAAGTAAGTTGCTGCAGATGGAAAATTTAAAAGTGAAGAGCAATGCACAGATGGGGGAATGGAAGCAAAGCATTTCTCCAGCAGGCTCTCATCTGGCACAGCATTAAGCTGCACTTAAATAACAAACCAGCTAAGTAGCACATGGACTCTGTGTCTTAGAGGGGCTAGACATTTGTATAGATGACACCATATACTTGGATTTCAAAAAGGCCTTTGACTTGGTCTTCCACAATGTCCTCATGGTTAACTTGATAAATTGCAAGCTCAACACTTAATGGTCCAGTGGCTGGGAAACTGGCTCTGAGGTCAGACCCAGAGAGTGTTAATAAACAGAACCAAGTTGACATGGCACATGGTGACCAGTGGTATACCTCAAGGCTCAGTACTCAGACCAGTGCTTTTCAACATTTTCATCAACAATTTGGATATGGGTGTGGAAGGTGTACTGGCAAAGTTTGTGGGTGACACTAAGTTATGGGGGAGTACCATCATGCTGGAAGACAGGCTGAGGATAAAGGCTGACCTGGACAGGCTTCTAAAGTAGGAAGATCTAAACCTGATGATGTTTAACAATAAGAAATATAAAGTGCTTCATCTGCGGAGAAATAATCCACAACATACTTACAGGCTCAGTGGTGCTACACTAGCCAGCACCACAACTGAAAGAGATCTGGGGATCATGACCGATCACAAAATGAACATAAGCCATGGAGGAAACTGGTAGCAGCCTTTAGGTATATAAGGGGTGAACATCAGGGACTAGGAGAACATCTGGTCACCAAGGCACCCCAGGTGAAGACTAGGAATAACGGTCATAAACTGATAGAAGACCACTTCAGATTAAACATAAGAGAAAACTTCTTTACAGTTTGTGTGTCTGGAGTCTGGAACAGACTCCCCCCAGAGGTGGTATAATCACCTTCCCCAGATCTTCAAAAGATGACTGTACGCACACCTCATTGGAGTCATCTGACCTCAGCAGTCTTTCTTGCCTTAGAGCGGGGGGGCTGGACCTTCCAGCCCCTAACTTGTATGAATCTATGAAAGCTAAAAACAAGCCATAGGACACAGGACTACCAAAGATCCAGGGCTGTCTCAAAAGCCCTGATAATTAAAACTGAAGCTAGAACTGAAGCAAGCAGAGAAGCACAGATAGACTAGTCAAACCAAAGCAATGGACAGAGTGGAAAAACTGGGCTGTTAATATATGCACATAGGCAAAAGAAGAATTCACTCACTGCAGACTGTAGTGCTTAAAAAAAATTGGCTACCAATATGACGTTTCAGTTCACTTTACTCTGTTTTATCAGGCTTTAAATTTTACCTAAGCTCTCCATCATATCTCAGCTATGCCTATTTCCATTCCTCCCAGCTATATTTCCTACGCATTTTCATCTAATTTTGCCTATAGGTG
>NW_005842218.1:1240988-1266220 GCF_000455745.1 Alligator sinensis
CTATAGGTTGTGAAAGAGTGGGACAGTATTCCCATTACAACTGACTTTAAATCCCTTAAAGTTTTATGTGGCTAACTAAAATTAATGATAGTCTTTCAAACTGAAAGACAACGTGGTTTTTCCATTCACCTCAAGCAGATCCATCTAGTCTAAACTCTCTTCAACCCCACAAAAAAACCCTTTCTGCTTCCTTCTCCCATGTGCAATTACTGCCTCATCAGCAAAGCACAATATAATCTCTATTGTTTATTAACACACCACCATGAGTCTACATAGGAGTTACCAAACTCTCTCTCAATAGTTACTGCAGATTTCCACAACCCTGTATAGCATCTTACATAATGCAGCTTAAAATAGGAATCAACGGATGATTCTTCTTAATAAGGTATACTTGCTAAATGGGGAAGAGAGCAGACTAAAGTTCTTCAAATGGGCCAAGCAAGACCATAGCGAGGCTTATGCTTGTGTAATCATTAGGAATAAAGCACTTGAATTAGAAGGCATGGATGTCTGCCAAGGAAAGATGAGAGCAGATTTGTTTCAGCACTCTGCTACAGGAATGGATTTCAAACAAGCCAGATCCCTTGCTTCGTTTTTCCATGCTTCCATTTTTTATATTAAAAGTTATTCTTCTCCCCCCAGCTCAGATGTTAAGGCCATAAGAGATAACTACATTATTTAGCCTGACCTCTTGTGTATCAGAAGACATTAAAATGTTACCATATTGTCCCTGTGTAAAGCACACTTTTATGTTTGGCTAAAGCATACTTCAAGAACATTGTTCAGTCTTGATTTGAAGACATCAAGAGATAACTTCTCCCTTTGCTTCTCCAGTGGTTAAGCACTCTCACAGTTAAAACTGAGGCTAATTTCCAAATTGAATTTGTCTGCCTTTTGCTTCCAGTGATGGCTTGTTGTTCTGTGTTCTTTTCTGAAAGATTAAAAAGTCCTTTAGAATGTGGCACTTTCTGCCTATGAAGGTACTTCAATATTTCATTCGTGGTACTGCTCTATCTCCTTTTTGGAGCCCTGTAAGACTGTTTTTCTAAGACATTTTCCCCAGCCATAAAATAATTTGTGGCTCTTTTTTGGGGCCCTCTGCAATTTTTCAAAGTTCTATTTAAAATTTGTACATCAAAAATGGAAGTAACATTTCAACAGTGGACTCACCAATATACTTAACGTAAGTCAAATCATCTCCCTATTTCTACTCATTACTCGCTTGTTTATACCCAAAGCATCGCATTAGCACTTTTTTGGATAGCACTGGTGTAGACAATTTTTTTTCCCTTTTATTTTTAGTATAGTATTTACATGACTTCACAGCACTAACAGCTCCTTGCAAGTTACTTCTCAAAGGGAACATGAAATCTGTGAGTGTTTTCACTTTCAGTTGCACTTTCTCTCTGTATGGTCTGTATGCTTTGTTTCTATATGTATGTATATATATATATGTTTGTTTCTATATGTATATATTCATTTACCTGTGTAAATGAATATATATTTTGCTAAAATGAGCTCAATTACCAAGTGATCTAGATAGCTTTGTATGCCCTCTCATCATTATTTATCATGTCTCTAGTTGTATCATTTGCAAGTTTCACCAGCAGTGATTTTGTGTGTGCTTCCAGATCACTAACAAACAGGTTACATAGCATGAGGACTAATGTCAACTGCTGCAAAATTAACCTAATAGTACACCCTATACAAGTCAAATTCCCCAATCACTTCTGGAAATCTTGTCAGTTTTCAATCTGTTTGAGGTATGTTTTATTGATACCACATAATGCTAGTACAATTTTCTACCTTCATCATTTAAATAGATAAGTCTCCATTTCCTCCTATTTCTTGTGTGTGTGTGCGTGTGTGTATTCCTAATTCCTGATAGAACTTTAGCTATCTGTTGAACACATCCCAATTTTAACTAATTTCTTCACTGTCTAAACTTTTTATCTCAATTCATTTCTCTTTTAGCATTGTAGTTTTGATTTGGGACATAAGCCCTTTTGAGCCACTGAAAGAAAGCTATAGATATTTTAATGGTTGGGAGAGTCCACTTTTTGCTCATATTGAATGTAATCAAATCATTAGGGACCTACTGAATTTGTGTTTGAGCGATTTTCGCAGAAACTGCAATTTCAGACAGGCACTGCAAAAAATGGCAGGCTCCGTGAAAAACAGCAAGCTCCCCAATTTTGTAGTCTCCCTGCAAAAAACCCCAAACAAATGCAAAAAACCCTTCCACTTATTGGCATGCAGAGAGTCTTGGCGCATGGGGGGGGGGGGGGGGGGGGGGGGTGGGGGGGGGGGGGAGCAGGGCTGCTTGCAGCAGGAGGTGCAAAGGCTTCAGGCAGTAGCTACCTGCAGCCTCCATGTCTCCTGCTATGAGCAGCCCTGCCTCACAGCACATCCTTCCTGTCCCCTTCCCGCCATCCTTTCTGTCCCTTTTCCCCTTCTGCTTCCCTCTCCCCCTGCCCCTATACTCCAAGACTCTCTTTTTCCTGGTAAGTTGGTTTTTTTTTTCTTTTGCAGGGAGTCTGTCAAAATCGCAGAGGCTGCTGCTTGGGTGTGGCCAAAAAACATGGCTTAGTTATCCTGATAGAGCTGGGGGAAGACATTAATACACATGTTAAGTGTGGATTAATGACTTCCCCCAGCTTAATCAGGGTAATTAAGATGTGGTTTTGGACCATGTGGCAATCTGTGTCGAGGGGAAGGATTGCTGTGGCCCCTCAACCAATCAGAGGCATGGGGGCAGCTGCCCCCTCAGGCTGTGAAAATGGAGACTGACCCTGGGATCTGCCTATGAAATCATTCAGCTGCCTCTTTGAATTTAGTAGACCCCCTACAAATTATGATTACTAGAGTCCCTGGACAACCAAAAAATTCTATTCTAATGATTAATTCATTTTCATGCATCCTAAATATATTTTTCATAAGAAGAGAGATACGATCTATTTTCATTTGTCACTCAGTTGTGGATTTCCTGGCTTTTAATAGCTTTTAAAAAACAAACAAACCTTACAATGTGTTGATGAATGGTCTGACCTATAAGTTACAACAGGGGTGGGCAATTATTGTGGGCAGAGGGCCGCTTACTGAGTTTTGGCAAGCCATCGAGGGGCACATGACAGGCAGCCCGGGGCAGATAAATATTAATTTTCTAAATTTTTTTAGGGGCCCCACAGGTCAGATAGAATGGCCTGGTGGGCCGCACCTGGCCCCCGGGCCGCATTTTGCCCACTCCTGAATTACAACATGCACTCCTTGCATTAAGTTCATCTTCCTGAAGGTTGCACATCTTTTAAAAGGTACTATGGTGGCTGGGGCTGCTCTCAGGGGTTGGAACCGCCACAACAGAACCCAACACTCCCAAAGGAAGGCCCAGGGACCCCGGTGTCGCAGGAAACTTATGCGGGAAGGAGATGGAGACAGGGCTGAAGCTGCTCTAGCTGGCACTGCACTGGCTTTTCAAACGGCTGTCAATCAGACTGAGTGGTGGCCAGCTGATGATATCAGCTGTGACTGCTGCCGCAGGAGACTTAAAAGCCCTGGCAGAAGTCGGGTGCAGTGGGGGAGGTAGGAGGCAAGATGCAGAGCTTGCCAGGGTGCAACCCAGCAGAGTAGATTCCCCTACAACGCTGTCCCACCAGGGGCGAGTGGGTGAAGTGCAAGGGAGCCAGATTGGACTCCCCAATGCTGAGCTCCCCAGGAAGGGGTTTGGGGTTGGTCACTGCCCCTACGGCCCTGGATTGGCACAGCCATCCTCAAACCTGCAGAGGGTACTGTGGCCCAGCGCAGGGATGAAGCAGGGCCAAGGATTAGGGGCAAGTGGCAGGCTGCAACTACAAGCCTGTACTTCATACTGAGGCCGACGGGGCTGAGGCCTGATGGGAGGCCATAAGAGACCGGAGCTGGGAGTTGGAGTGGTGACATGACAGCCCTCACAGTTGGCAAGTGGACTGGGGTATAGGGGAAGCGGAGTCCCAGGATCAGCTGCATTGATCCAGTGAATATTACCATCTCCAAGTCAGGGCAGGAACACCACTGAACCCCTCCTTTCAATTACGGTTCCATCAAGTCATGGCAGGAGAGTCAGGTGCCTGGCCCAGGGAGCAGGGAGATGCAGCATCAACTGGGGGTGCCACAGGTACACAGAAAAGGAATTCACACTCACTCAGGTTACTCTGATAACCTGGTAAATCCAGTCTCCCTGTCTGTAGTAGGGCCGTGTGAAACAGCACCTTTTTGTTTTGACTTTCATTTCACCGTTTTGATGGGACAGTGTTTCATTTTGAGTTTCATTTCATTCTGAAGCACTGTTCCATTTTGTTTTGTCGAAACTGTGTCGCTGTTTCAATTCTGGTTTGATGTTTCGCCCATAGGCTATAATGGGAAAGCAAAGCATGAAACTGCCTATAACTTTGTCAATTTTTGGCAAATTTGGATTAAAAGAGCAGGGTTGGTAGCCCCCTCTGAGGCCCTGATTTTTGCTAATTTTCAAGGATATAGGTGCAGGGGCTTCTGAAAAACTTTGCCTCGAGCTGCTGACAAGCAAAACTCATGCCATGTGTGTGTGTTAAGGCACAGCAGGGTGAAAACTACAGGGATGGTAGCCCCAGCTGAGGCTATGAAGCCTACCAGGTTTCAAGGAGATAGGTGCAAGCATTTATGGGAAACTGCACCTCAAGCTGCTGACAAGGAAAACTTGTGACATGTGTGCTATGTGTGTTAAGGCATGCCCTCACTGGCACTGGGGCCTCTACATGACATGGTACTGTGCTCCAATGAGGCCTCCTCCTCCCCTAAAGACTCAGCTGGTCCACCACTCTAAATGACAACAGGTAATAACTTAGTAAGCAGTGCAGTAGCACCAGCAGCCAAACTGTCATAGTCAATATTATAGCCATCCTTCCTCCCTTTCCCCCCTCCCTCTCCTTACTTTCTGTTTCCCTGCAGGAAAGCCCAGCTTCAGCTTTGAAACTTGAAACATTTCAAAATTTTCTTCAAAAAATTTTGACTGCCCTCGTTTCGTTTTGAGGCTGTTTCAAAGCCCTTTGTTTCATTTCAATTTTGCTGTTTCAAGCTCGAAACAAGTCAAAACAGCATTGAAACAAAACAGCTGGTGAAATTTTGCACAGCCCTGTTCTGTAGTCAAATTTCTGTCACTTTTGCTTGCACAGCCAACAATATTGGCCTTGTACAAGCATCATAATTCTACCAGTAGAATCACCACTCTCCTGATAGAAACTTGAGCGTACAAGTGTTCATTAAATTTATCTAAGGGGAAACATGCCCCCTCTGGGACACCTGGAAGATCTCCCTGGTTTCATCTGGATTGGGAAAGGAGTTGGGGGGGGAAGAGGAGGAAGCACTGTGGTGATACTCCCTACCTCTTCTTTAGACCAAGGACTGCCCAGTTCAAGGAGTAGCCTAGTGGTTTTGTTCCACTGGTCCCCTCCCTTCCCAAGCCAGTCCAAGAGGGAAACAGCCCTTTCCCCACAGCTAGGGACTGCAAGTTGAGCAGTGATGGTAGAGATTGGAACTGGGCTCAGGGAGGCTCACCCCAAACCTGGGTGCAGCTCCACCTGCTTCCTCTTACTGCCCCAGCCACCCAATTAGGCAGAAGGAGCAGCAATTTCAAAGCAACAGGGCCAGGAAACAGATTTTGGGGGAGCCTCCTTGAGGTCAGTTCATGGGCCCACTGAGTTTGAAATCTTTTACTCTGCCACCTAGCTCGGCATCGGAGCAGTGGGGGTGGGAAGCAGGCTTGGAGAAGCTTCCTACCCCAAGTTTCCTGGTCCTGCAGGCTGTAAATGCTATGTGCGCCAGTCAGTTGAATAGACAAACAAAACTCTTGGGTTACAGGCAATATCTTTTATATTAGACCAACTAAATAGTAGCAAAAAAAGTTCTTTCTTTGCTAGCTTTCGGGTCCAAGCACCCTTCTTCAGGCTCAGGAGAATCCAAAGATTGTAAAAGGCCTCCCAGGTGAAAAAGGAACTTTATTTTGCACAGGGGATGGAGAGGCTTCTTGGCTGGTAATGAAGTTTATATTTCCAAATGGCTAAAATACGATACCTTCCGTATTTCAGGGATATATGTTGTAGCTGTGTTGATCTAAGAATGATAGACAAACGCTTGCAAAAGAAATAATTTTTTTGCTACTATTTATTTGGTCTAATAAAAGATATCACCTCTAACCCAAGAGTTTTGTTCGTCTATAATTCTTAGACCAACATGGCTATAACATATAATTCAGCTGAGTGACACATGTGGTATTTTAAAAGCCTGCAAGGAATGCTTGGTCTGAGGAATGGATAGAAGGCCTTGCCCTGCTTCTTCGTTCCCTTCCCACACACATCCATGGGAGGGGAGTGCAGCAGCAGGGCAAGACTCCCTGCCCCTTCTCCAGACCTAGATGTCTTTAAACAAGGGGAGCAGAAGAGCCACTGCTCCCCATGCCCTCCCCAGAAGATGGGGACCACCCTGTTCTGGGGAAGGGGAAAGAAAAAGGGGATAGGGGAACTTCAGACTGAATGCCTATGCTGCTCCCAAAGACATTTCTAGCAGTGGAAATTTCTCAGAAATTTCTACCACTAGAAATGTGCACCTGTTCATGGTCAGCATGGCTTGCATTTGACAGCTTGCAATAGATACTTATACAGTGAGAACAGAATTAAGATGACTGAGTCAATTCACACAAGCCATGATCAGATATCCAAGGTTAAATATTTTTCAGTCAGAAAATATGAGGGCTTATTTTAATCAAATGAAGGACTTGGAAAGTGAAAGGTTCTGTATTACCAAAACTTCTAAGGGAGAAAATATTCCCTCTCCCCTTACAAACATATTTGTATTTAAAGACAATTATTATTTATAAACCCATTGCTTTTCTGTCAGAAACCTGTAAAAATTTGTTAACTTCACTTCTCTAGGATCTTATAAAATTACAGTAAGATTATTGATAAAAATAGTGGCTACATCAACATCAAATTTTGTTTTATATTAAACCAACTAAATCCCTCTGTCTTCCTTATTTTAATCATCTTTCTGTTTTCTTTATATTATTAAATCATCACATGCAGTCTTAGACAAAAGTTATTCCTTTCCATTGCCATGACAATAACATCCTTAACCCCATTCTAACAGATGTTTTCATTTGATCTTCCTGGAGAAAGTGCAAACAATTCATCCTCACTTTCAAAGCCATCTGGAGAATCACAACTGCCTATACACTGGTTCCCATTTCATTCCACTCTTCTTTCCTGGATTCCAAAATTTTTCTTTTCATTCCAGCCAGGTACAGACATTATACATAGACTGGCATAAGTGACTGGAAACTGATCTACACCTAGAACAGAACAGAAGTTCAGGGCACATAGACTAGTTTAAAAATGGTGGAACCTGGTCTAAGACCTGGATGGATGTAGTATCAGATTTAGTTGATTTAGGTTAGACTGGTCTATCAAATTTCTGTACCATATCCCCTGCTGAATCAAGTTAGGTTGGTGTCTGCTAGCATCCTACAGGCCCCTGCAACCCACACCCCCAGTCTGGCTGCCACTGACAGGTAGCACAGCCCAAGTCAGCACAGGTCAGAGGGGCTGCTCCACTCCCCACCCCCAACATTGTCTGCTGGGCACAGCTGGTGGGCAGAAGACAGGGCTGAGACAAGGGGGTGAACTGGACAATCAGGGGTGACTCATTGCTGGCTCCACTTGGCATTCTCCAGCAGCCTGCTGAGACGTGTGCAGGAGCACCCACAACGTGTTTGCTCAGTGCATGCACCTTGCATATACTCCCACCAAAGGGTGAACTTGTGTTCTGTTCTCTCCCGAACTAACCTAGTCCAATTAGAGAAATCCGTTTAAGTTAGTTTCAATCCATTTTGGGATTTTTGAATGTCTGTGTGAAAAGGACTTACCTCAGGGAGCCAAGAGGCGGTGGGATGCCACATGGCAAAGCAGAGCTGGCAAAAGTGAAACTGTGGCAGCTCTGCCCGCTGCAGATACAGATCAAGGGGAAAAAAAAATGGACAAGCCAGAGGGAGCTGGGAACGGCTCCTGTGTCGTCTTGGACGCACTAGATACAGGTGTGCCGGGGTTGATTGGCTGGCCGGATTCCTGGACCGGGGCCAAAAGGCTTGGCGGAACACCAACCGGGGGGACCGGAAGTAGGGTCCCCAGCAGGGCAGAAAGGGCGGGAGCCCACAAGCAGTCTGGGGTAGGAGCTCTGGTGGGCACCCCAGGAAGGGCTCGTCCTGGGACTTCACTGGCAGCCAGGACTAGAGGCGCCATCTACAGAGCCTGGGTGGACAGCTGCAACCTCTGATGGAGATTGGCCCTTGGTAAGACCCAGTGATGCCACAGGTTAGTCACAGCTGATGGACCAATGAATCCAAATTCAGAAGAGAGACAGGGCACCGATGAACAGAGCAGTATCAAGCACAGACGCTATGTAGATGATGAGAGAGGGCCGCTGGAGACGCTCACGAGACAAGACAGCATAGCTTATCCATGGCCGTCAGACCAGTGGGCTCAAGCACTGCGAAAAACCGGAATACCATCTCCGATGACGAATGGTTCCATCATGGTTGGCGGTAGGTGGGGTGTAGGGGAGGCAGAGGCCCACAGGAGAGGTGTGGAGGGAGTGACCAAGGAGAAGCAGCAGGGGAAGCAGGACTAGAACGTCGTCCTCCCGATTAAAATGCAAACAATCATCAAAGATGTGGCAGGTGAGGCTCCTGGTGCACCGCTCCCAGGTCGCTCATCAACCTGCCCATCCGTTCCAAAAAAGTCACAGCAAGGCTTAAGCGGAAGCTACACACATGATGTCCCGTGGAGAGACACGGGAGGTTACAGTCTGTATCTAGCCTCCTTCTCTTGTTGCTTTCTCCTCCATTCAAATATTCTTAAAAACCATGTTCATTTTTCTCTCTCCCACAATGATCTAATCAATGATTTCAGTCCACTTTCTTTTTCTTCAGCTGCTATGCCTTGCACCTTCTTGTGTGTGGAAGGTACATTCTTCAGGGAACAAGGCTGTTTGTTATATATTCTGTGTACTAACACTGCTGCTAAAATTCTTAACAGTGAATGGGATAGTGACACAAATAGTAAAACAACTCAGGTTTGTCAATTTAGCCACATGTCATGGGAGGAAAGTCAACCGAAGGCCCTACTATTCAGCATTACCCACCCACTTTTCCTCTGGGACTAGAAAGATGGATTCATAGCAGGCTTGGTCCTAAATATCTTAATTCAAAGAAATAAGACCAACAGTATTCACCTTTCCTCTAACATTTACATCAGTGGGTTTCTTCAGTTTGTGCGTGTGTGCATGCACGTGCGTGCATATGTCTCGAATTGAGTCTTAAGGAAAATATACCTGGGATAAAACTGGATTTAATTTTTAAATATGCTTAGGCTGCTTTGTGTCTGATGGCCAAAAGGTACAACAGGCATAAGCAGTGAATGGGGCCCTCTGTCCATGGACCGTGAGGAAGCAACCTGCCTGTTCCAACTGCGAAACCCAGAACTGGAGGCTGGGAAGCCTCTCATGGTTCCATGAAGCACTCCTACCTTGTGAACTAAGATTGAGCTTTCCCACTTGTACAACCAGCAGGAGCTGTGTTAATCTCTTCTAATAATAATGATTAGTTCTTTTAATCTTCAAAGCTTTTTGCAAACAGTAACTAATTAATCCTCACAACATCCCTGAGAGGTGGTAGTTAAATATTTTCATTTCCCATTGAGCACAATTAGTCCTAATTGTGTCTTGTTTAACTTGACCATTTAAAACAAAGGGGTAACAGGAGTCACAGAGAGGTTAAATAACTTGTATAAGGCTAGAGACTGAGTCAGCATGGGAACTGGAATTATGACACAGTACTTCCTGCTTCTCAGCTGTAGTCCTGGAGCACAAGGTTAGACACTCAACACTTCAGCTTCCATTCCTGAGCTTTTTCCATATTGAACAGGCTTCAAAGAGAAGATTTTTCTGAACATTTTATTCCTCCTGTAGTTAGGAAAAGCATCTCGCTGATTAACTCCCTCCCATGACAAAGTGAATGATTATTTTTTAACCTCTAAAGAAACTGGAATGCAAAGTTACCATTCACTACACACTTCGGGATTTATTAAAATTTGATTACAAAAACCAAAAGGAAAATGCACACCGCATCTTAAACAGCTTTGAAAAAAGTCCATCTAGACAATCCTTTATGAAGGAGTCAACCCTGGCATATCATGGGAGAAAGCATGTACATTACAAGTGATAATGCTCTTTCCAAGTGTCATTTCTAATTAGAAATGGGTAGAACACAGCTGCTTTTTTACTATCCAGTAAGTACATAATAGGACAATATTTTGTAGTCAAAGACATTCCACAGCTAAACAAATTCAGAAGTCATTTAAATAAACAAACATAAATGATTTTCTCAGATATCATTGATCACTTCATGTCCGGTCACAATTCCTAATAATCATACCTGAGAAGTTAGAAACTGCAGCAGCAAATAATGTGGTTTGGGGTTTTTTGAAAAAAATATTTATATCATCTTGCAGATTCAAACAGTAATTTACACTACAGAATTAAGGGAGAATGTTCAACAAACCTAAGTCAGTAGAAGTTAAGGCCTTTTGAATCTGATTCCTTGGCTGGGCCTTTAAAGTAAAAGGCTACCTGCCATAGGACTTGCTACATGGCTGCAGATCATGTTATCTGAGAAACTTTCTTTAACTTTGTTATAATGCCCTGATGTACTCAAGAGGTAGATGTTGTGACAGTAATGTAATAGGCAAGTACTCTTTGGGCATGTCTACATAAGACATTTACTGCACAATTGACTAATTAGTTGTATAGTAAATGTCTCAGCAGACGCATCTACACGAGATGGTTTGAGCACAGTAGACTAATTCTACTGTGCATTAGTGTGGCGGGCAAAACCTGTGCTAATGTGCATTAGCATCACTGAAAAAAAGCATGTGCTGGACCTAATGCACAGTAGCCCTGATTATGGTGCATTAAGGTATTACCCGTAATTACATGTACTAAACTTAATGTACTGTAATTATGGTGCATTAATGAATGTGTAGACATGCCCGGCACCTACATGTACACCCCTTTTAGATTGGAGTAAATTAATTTACTCTGCAGCAGGACTGTACTTGTAAAATTTAAGCACTATTTAAGCACTATTAAGTAAAAAACTTTGCAGCAGCATACATGTAGATGCTGGAGGGGCTCACTGGGGCATGAGGGTGAAGCACCATATCACTTGTTTTAGTAAAATTCAGATAGGTGGTAACTATCATGCTTCCTATTGTGCTTCCTTTGCCTAGAAAAATCAGTTCTCTTATCAAAGAAAGCTATCAGGTTAGTTAGTTTAGCACAATCTGCCTTTGGTAAACCCCTGTACCATCTTATCTTATTTTCCATCTACTCCCATGTCTAATCATTCTTTGTCAAAATTTATTCTGCAACCTGGCTTAGGACTAAAGACAACCAATGCACCTGTAGTTGACCAAATCACTTCTTACCCTTCTTAAATGTTAGGATTATTTTTGCTCTTCTCCATTATGTCATGTCACTCTCAACTCAAGATCTATGAAAAATCCATGCAACCAGACACGCAAATTCAGTTGCCAGTTCTTTTTTAAATTAATGAGTACTTTAAAAAAATTAATTCAAACTAACATTTTAGGATTTTCTGATGTACAAAAACCACAGGATAACCTCTTTTTGACTCAAATACAAGACAACCCTGAATGCAAGATGACCCACCAATAATCACATTCCACACACAGAAACATTATAAATGTATTATAATTTTCCATGGATGGAATCTAATTATTGAAAGATCATCTTAAATTCACCCCCCACTCTCCACACACTACTGCAGGTGATGAGAAAGATGGTAATGGGACAGGCAGTAGGGGACAGACAGCTGGGGAGGCATTAGGGGGCAAGGAGCAGAGCAGGCAGGGGAGGAGTAATGGGGCAGGCAGTGTGGAAGTGGTAGGGCTGTCAGTGAGAGAGGCAGGCATCTTACCCCCTGCTGCCTGCCCGCCCCCCCCCCCACCTGTGCCTGCCCCTCCATAGCCTCAGGTTCCCCTGATTCCCCCTTTGCCTGTTGCCCCCTCCTCCCCTCTCCAAGTCACTTCTGCCCCTTGCAGCCTCAGGTCCCCACCCCACTTCCTTCCATCTCTCCCACCCCTGAAGTCTCTCCCCCACACTCCCCACTTTCACTCTGTGCTGACAGGCTCCATCTCCGCTGAAATTTGGGGCATGGAGCATGGCTCCAGCCCAGTCCATTAGCAGTGGTGTGTAGCAGGCACTGCTGTTCCACCCTGACCCCACAGCTATAGAGAGCTGGCACTGCTGGGGAAGTGGAGTTGGGGAGGTGGGGGGATGATTGGGAGCTGCGGGGGAGAAGTGACTGGGTGTGCAGGGATTATGGAGGGAAGGTAGCAGCTCTGGCTCCGGCTCCAGCTCCAGCCCCAGCCCCAGCCCCAGCTCCAACCCTGGGCTGGGACCAGAGTCATACCCACTGCCTGCCCTCTGCTCCTAGCTGCCTGCCCTTGTGCTTGATTCTAAGAAGAAGGGCTTTCCTCCCACATTAAATGGGGGGAAAACCTCATTTTTTAATCAAGTAAATATGGTAATTAAGAAAAAACTTTCACCATTCTCCTTTTTGAAGCAACATACATTGAATGAGATAAATGAAAAGCCCTTTGTATTGCTAAGCCTGGATCAAATATTTAACACAACAATGACTAAAACATTTTTGATAAAAAATAGGATTAAAACCTTCAACACACTTTTTTGGACTAAAATGTGTACATATTGAGGACTGTTCCTTAAATCTGTATCACAATGAAGTATTGTTAGTGAAAGCAAAATATTTTTGATCCAATTAAACTTAGCTTAGTTTTGGCCTCTCTAATTATCTCCTATCAATGATCCCTTTTAAAGTTCTGTGACTAAAATGATAATCTTCTGATATATCTTCTTGTTAAATTAATATCATGTTCCAAGATAAATCATTTTAAATTGTGTTAGGTAGTAACTCACAGAGAAAACACTATATCAAACAAATATAGCCACAAAACATGCATTTCTCAACTTACATTTCTTGATTTCCAGAAATGTAACCTGGACCTGTCATCTAAGCAACAAATTTTATCAGAAGTTTTTTACTGCAGCATGTTTTCTGCTTTTATTATTGTCAGGCAGCTGGTTCTGTGTAAGTGTTTTTATAAAAAATGTGTCTTCAGCTCAGATAGCAACTTGCTGTCTGATTTTAAGGAAAAGGAAAGACTCTAGCCTCAATTACACTAATGTGGATCCAGAATAACTACTAAAACCAAGGTGGCATAACACAAATTGCTCTGGCTTAACTAAAGTAGTAGAGTCTATTCTTAAATATTCTTGTGAGAAGCCCAAGACCTAAATTCAAAAAAGCATGCTTGATGGAATTAGAGAGGCTGTTGAAAAATTCTAACAATTCACATTTTTACAACTTTCACGTAAAAGGATATCAGTGCTTCACAAGTATTAATCCTCAAATTCCATCTGCGTGATGAGTATTATAATGCACATTTTTGCAACAAAGGCACAAAGTAAGTCATTAGCAGAAAAAGAGAGCCCAAAAGCCTTTACCACTTTGCTCAGGTTTATACTAGCTCCCTGCCAAGACAAGGACCACCAAAGATTAAGACAACATTTGATTATATATACCTGTAGGACATGGCCTAGTCCCTTTAGGCAGAAAGTTTTCCTGTTCACTCTCTAAGGAATGCTCATTTGAATACAGTTACTAGGATCTGGCATTTTTACAAATGTTTCTTCTAGGTACTATAATGAATAGTTTTTTCACTCTTTTTGACTAATGTTAGGCAGTTACATTTCTTACAAGATCCTTAAGGTTTAGCCATTTGCATAAAGCCAGGCAGAACAGCAGTCAGCACCAAATCATAGCTCCATGAGCCTTATAAAAGAACAGAGTTATGAGTTTTATTAAAAACAACAACAACAATAGCATATCAGAATGAGCTGTACAGAATAATGGCTACTCACTCTTTTGCTCTGGCTCACTTGGTCTCCTGCAGGGCTCCTATTTCCATCCCACTCAAGCTCAGTCACCATGCTGGGAGAAATAAAAGAGGCAGATAGCAGGAGCTCTGCATTCAAAAACAGAAAGCTCTCTATTTTATTTATCAGGAACTCTAAAGAGAGCAACAAATCTAGAGGAAAAACTATATCTAGCTCTACTGTTTTCCTCCACAGGAATGAATTCTCATGCTTTTGATAGGCTTGATATGGAACTTCTTCAGAGCTGAATGCAAGTCCTGATACCAGAGTCCAGGTGAAATCAATGAAGGAATTTTGATTAACTACAATTGCATAGACAATAATTCAGGAGGAACAGCAGAAAGATTATGCATACTTCAAATACCACTGCTTACTGTTTCTTTAATTCTAGAAGGCCAGGTCATTAGTTTTACACCCCATTCAAAACAGAGTCCTTCTTAAACTGATAAAAAGGGTGCAAGTTCATTTTTAATGCAATGCTTTGTGGTTCCTACAAAATGTAACAGGTAGATAGAAGTTCATTCCATATGTGAACACCAATTTAGTTTTGAAATGAAAGATTTTCTTGTAAGGAAAAGTTACACTGTTTCTGTGTAACTATAAACATAATAAAGATTGTGTAAATAACTGCCATCATCTGTGGCTGGTTCGTGCAGAATTCTGCCGACAGCAGTTACTATTCTTTTGATACACCAGAGGCATGCCATGCATACCAGCAGCAGCTGACACCACAATTAGCCCTTGTAGAGACAAAAGAAGAAAAAAGTTCTTTTGGAGAATATTTGGTTTCCATGGATGTTCGGGTCTGTACTACCACAAACCTGTCAGCTGCCCAAATCCTGAAGTCCTCCTCCAGGGAGGGTCAAATTCTCTCATTTTACTAGAGCAAAATTCCTGTTGAAATCCACAGGACTTTTGCTTGAGAAAAGCTGGTGCACAAGACTTGAAGATTTGGCTTGTAATTGCTACTGTTACCATGCAAAACCATATGACAGAACGATCGAGTTTCTGTAGTAAACCAATAGTTGTCAGTTAGTCTGGGAATGGAATCTGGCAAACAGTTTTGCTTTAACAGATCTTGGAAAAATGCTAATTTCAGGTTATCTAATATCCAGGAATAGTTCCATCTGGTCTCCAGCAAGGGCATTGGAAACTTTGCCTATTCTTGCGATAATATTCTATGTAATTTAATAATGTTACATATATAGTACTTTTGACAATTATACTCTTGTTAAGCAATTCTATAACTTGCCTTAAAACACCTCTAATAAAAAATATCCCTGTCTACTAAGTTGCATCTGGTTTTCTATTAAGTTACTGAGTGCTGTAAATTCACATATCTTTATTTTTAGATATTCCTGTTACCTCATGAACGACAGTAAATTTGTGCCCAAAAAACAGAATGTCAATCATTCATTGCAGTTGGAATAAAAGCTCCATATGCTCATACAGAACTGCCATGACTATTGCTTTCCTCACAGGTTACATGGTTTTTTGGCCCTTTCCACAAGTCTAAAGGGAAACTACTATTGCCTATTGGTTTTTCTTCCAGCTCAAGGCTCAGGGGGAGATTTAATATGAAATCAGAATGATTTGTGTGTGTGACAGAACTGCCTTGTCACTGAAATGTTCTGAAAGTCATGTTCTGCTTCCCTGACTCATCTCTTAATTTGATTATCCAAATCCCAATTTCTCAAAGGCTCTCGCAAGACATTCTAACAAACATCTCTTTCCCTGTGCTTTTAATGCCCACATTTCTCACATTATTCTATTGCAAACAGACACGTTATGAGGACTTCTAGGAGCTAACTTCTTTTTTCAGGTTGTTGCCTGAGCTAAGTAAAGAAATGCTTTTGCAAGAAATAAATAGGAATGCATATTTAGAATCCCTGCCTTCCCATAGCATGTCATTGCCCGGTCTTCTAGGAACATTTGTATACAACCGTTTTAAATGACATGACTTGCTGTATTTACTCTGAACATTTTTGAGGTTAATGATAGATTGGGATAATACTAACAGGCATTCCCTGCTCCATGGTTTTTACTTGACATGAGGAAAGAACATCACATGCAAGTGCTATATAATTTTTTGCTTGAATTTATACATAGCATACATAGTTGCACTAAGTCCCTCCCCCAACCCCCAAACACAAACTTACGCCCAAACTACTTTACTATCTACTTCACATTTCCCAAGTACATCAACATTTTAAATGAATTGTACTGGTTTGAAGTGAGGTCTGAGGAAACAGTCAATGTGGCTGAACAGAGCAGCTTACAGACAAAAATATCAGTGAGCTGCTCCCAGTGGATCACTAACTTAGAAATATGTGGTTGGGTGTTGAGCCATATATTTTAATTCAGTAAGAAGAAATGCTTTGTACTGTATGTATCCTTTTCATGAACTGGGGATTTCAAAGCATCTTACAGCAAGCCAGCCAACACCCCAGGAGGTCAGTACATATTTGTTACTCCCCTTTTAAATATAGGCAACCTGGAACACACAGAAACATCAATGGCCCAGTCTTCAGAAGTGCTGAGCATGAGTCTGGAAATCAGGCCATTATGGACTTGCCCGAGGCTCACCAGCGAACCAATGGCAGAATTGAGAAGATGGTCCAATTTGACTCTCAATCCCCTGCTCTAACAGCTCAGTTACCTCTGAAAAATGTTCCTGGATTATTACAGAAGAATATTGTGTCCAAAACATGATAGAATGAACAATATTGGAAGGATGCATTTTTTACTTCAAGGGGAATAAGCTGTGTGTGAAGCAGTGTGAGCTACCTAAGGCAAGTGATTAAAAACAAAATATGTGCACCCACATATAGCTCACTAGAGGGAGCACTTACACCATTGCCTTCTTACATTATCATTATGATCTGCAGAAAGATATTGACTCAGGTTCTAAAGGTTTTTCCATCTCTAGAAGCTAAATGAAAATAATACATCTCAATAAATAGACATGAAATCAACATTGCTATTCCTGGGAAGGGTTTTCCTTTAAAAAAGTTTGGTTTTATAAATAAATTCTATTGTTTTGACAAGCAGAGTACAGTACTAAGACAAAGATGTATATATTGGAGAACTAGTCCCTCATCCCCTTTCAGGGTCATTTTTTCTTAACCCCTCTTTTGATTTTCAACAGCTGCACCACTGATAATAATAATAAAAAACAACCTAGGAACCTTATCTATGGCCTTGGCAAAGAAAAGAGACTGTGGGATCTTGACAGCCTCTGAAATGAAATCTGTTCCCCTAAATCTTCATCAGTTTACCACATTAATCCCACTTTGGCAATACTTTCTGGGGAAAATAACTGCAAAGCCAAATGATTAAATATAACCAGTAGAGTCTGATGGGTGATGGCAATATTTCCAAAAAGGATAGAACATGCGTATCTCAATATGCTTGCCACGGTACTCTTATTTCCCAAGATAGCTCAGTAATACTTCCTGAAGGGCTGCTGTTTCAGAAAAATGCCAGCTCCTAGTGTCATTCTTTTTATGGCAGAAATATCTTGTATATGTAAGAACTTTATGAAGGTAACAAAATGGTAACCTGAACTAGGCACTGACCTCAACTTATACTACAGTCAAAAGCCATACCTTTCAAATGAATGATGACTATTTGTCTTTGCAGGCAGCCCCAGCATACTTATAGAATAGAAAAACAGTACTTGCTCTACACACATGTAACAGCTGCTCTGTATGACATCCTGTTGTGTCTACTGACACCTGTGCCCATGTGGACTGGATGGGCATTCACCCATGGTTCTAACAAAACACAGGGTCTATTGTGATGGTATAGCAAGGGCTAACTGCAAGTATATCCCCCACTGCACATTCATAGTAGTCCTAGTGAGACTGAGACTTGATTCCTGCAGGACCTTACACTTACTGGGTACAGGTATAAGGGGCTGGACAACATGCTAAAATTGAGAAGTGGCCTTTCTATTCCTGCCTGTGTTACATGGCATAATGACTCTAAGCATCTCTTCCTGGATTGCTGTTTCTGTGCACCGTCCCTCTCACTTGAGGCACATTTCAAGCCAAAGTGTCTAGCATACCAAGATAGTTATTCTCAGGTGGCTCAGGTGAAGACTGCAGTTTCTTTCAGCAAATAGTGTCACACAAAAGGGAGATTTGATTACACATCTGAAAATTCAGAGAGAAAATAACAATCACCTCTGCTTATCCAAGCATTGAAAGAAATGTAATATAAAAAGTAGATGGGGAAAAGGGAGGGGCAAGGCTGGCCCTTGCACTAAAAGACAAATGCTTGTTTACTTGCAGAAATGCTTCATGCCAATAGTCCATGTAGTTATATCCAGGGAGCCAACATAGCTGGTTAGATTAAGCAATTTGGCAGTAACTGCTAATCCAGATGTCAAACGGACACCTGTCAAATGAAACTATACTATTCTACTACAGAAGACCAAATTGCCCCATTGCTGTTGGATTTTAGATTAAAACTGTAAGGGACTCTAGGTTTTATTTATTTATTAAAGGAAAAAAGGGAAAATGCAGTAATTACCCATGCATTTGTATTAAAATGATCTTTCAGCAGCTGGCAAATAATTTTTATTGTATACAGGGGGTTGGTGGCATTTGGGGCAGTAATCATGAGCATGTCCTATTGCCCTGCAAAGGCCTTCCAGTGGAACTTTCTCCTTATCCAGTGGGCTCTTATGTACCACACTGGTCCATCCTAGCCACAGATTATATACAAACATAAGCACCATAAAAAAGGTTACTGAGATTCCATCAGTCTGTTTATAAAGGACTGTTTATCAGTCCTTTATGTATTGTAGCTCTCTCTGACACTTCAGTGCCAAAGTGTAATTCAAAACAGATCAATCAATACTGGATAAGGACAGAAAGATCAATGTGACTCAGGAAGAATTAAACCCATTTCTCTTTCAATTCTTTGGAGGCTTTTAGAACATTAGATGTTTCCCTATCATCAATATAGCTAATAGTAGTAATGCAGCTATTATATTACTACTATTATACTAAATGGCTTTTCCTTACCTTCTGACAGAGTACCAGTGGCTACAGGCAGTCGCATACACTGATAATCTGATAACACCTTATCCAGCTCCAAGAGAAGCTTTCTAGCCTGGTCACTCTCAGGGTTGCCAACTGTCCATAAATTTACAGACACTCCATAAATAACCAGGTTAAGAATGCCTGTCTGTAAATTCTGTAAGAAAATGGTGTCATCCATAAATCACACAACTAAAACAGCTCTACAATATCAATTCCATAAGAGCATGGAGCTGATTGAAGCTCCATGGTCAAACAGCAAGCTGGACACACACTGTTGAGGAGCAGACAGAGCACAGCAACACCACTTGGTATCTGAGACAGAGTGCAGCACCCCAAAGGGAGCTCTTCTCAGCTCTTCTCATCAGCTATGTGCTGGTGTTGGTGCTGCCTCCCATCTACCTGGCAGGTAGGCAGGCACTAGTCCTTCCTTGGGGAACCATACCAAGATGGGGGGGACTGTAGCTGGGTATGGGTAAGGCTGTGGAGTAGGATGAAGGGGGCAGGATGGTGTGCTGTGCAGCCAGGGGTATTAGGCTGGGAGACCCCTGGGGTGGAGGCAGCACTGTGTAAAATTATTGCTCCACTCAAGCAGGATTACCAACCCAATAATTTTTTTTTTTTAACCAATACCAAAATTTTTACTATGGTTTGAACCCAGCCCTGGTCCAAGGACTGGCAAAAGCATTCATGTACATGATGATCCTACTAATAACATCACCAATACAATGGTGATAATGTTTTTTTTTAAGAGAAAGAGATGGGCATAGATGCATCCCACAAAACTGCCGGTCAGCTGAATGCTCCCTGAAATTCTTCCACCATGGCAGACAATAACTGTGAAAACATTAATGTCAAACAGGTTTTAGGAAGAAGAATGACATTTATTGCATTAATTCTCTGGACACTTCCCTGGTCATTCACCTCCAAATGGGTCATACAATAATTCACAATAACACAAAATGGTTCTGGTCTAATCTACTGAAAAGGAGAACAAGTCAGCTCCAAATTTTTGGAAGAGAATATAAATGGAGGAACAGCTCAATTCATAAATAAGGTAGCCTGAATAATTGAAGTAAAGCTTAAACAGCATACCTGGGGAAATAGAATGAGGTAAGAAAAACACTTTCACTACTGGAATTAAAATCTTAAGTAAAAAACCAGCGTATCACATGAAACACAAATAGTACCGAGCTCTGGGAATTCCAAAAGGGAATTTGCTGATGTAGGAGCATCTGTTTAATTTAAAGATAATTCCATTAACATAATCAACCAAAGAAGTAGTAAACCCACAAATCCAAAAGGTGCAACACTATTTCTTGGGGGAGGAAGGGCAGTGGTGGGGGGAGGGAGAGTTAAACAGAGTACATAATCCCAGCATGAATAGTTGGTGTGCTGACTCTGTTGTGTAACTTTCAGGATCAAGATGAACACTCAAGGCAAAGTTTCTTACAGAAGAAATGCCCTTATGTCATTTGCCAGTCTCTGCCAACCCCATATAATGACAGACCCCTGCAAACCTGAACTACTTGCATGCTGTTCTCCAGTTCTCCCAATGAAAGATGTCCACAAATGGATTACTGCTCCAGCAGCTAAATCCTCCTGCAACAATGCCAGTTCATCTTAAGGCTAAGCTGCCTTATCTGTTCAAAAGCCAAGACCCGCTTGCAATTGTGGTTCACACCTGACTCCCTCCTACTGCCATCATCTGACAGGAACCTGCCCTGTGTTTTAGATAAGTGAAGCCCATCTGCCTTGTACTTTGAGTGAATACAGCTTTTTAAGGCTTACCATTTTCCATCATCCCCTTGATCGCCCTTTACAGTGGACTCAAAGCAGAGGTTATTTTCCAAGGGCAAAGACACAAGAAACTTAAGTTATGCTCACATTCCTATTCTCAGCCCATAAAGCTCAGGCATCTTTAGTCCACCATACACAAACTTTCTTGGGCCCATTGGAACATAGTTGATTTTGGGCTTCAGAAGTCACAGATACTTGAAATGTTTTCTGTTTCCAAAGGCCCAAAGCCGGTGTATTTATCTAAGTACTAGTAATGCTTGTTACTGTCTTGAAAACAAATTAACACTCTAGTAAAATATTTTAATGGCTTTTTTCTAATATGGCCATATTATATAATAGTGATTCTATATAATGTGATAGATTTTCAGTCAAGTGAAGGCTCCTGCCAGGGGCTACTGCTGTTGTCTATGGTGGAAGAGAGGAAGGCTGGACTCCAATCAAAATGTGGGCAATTTAGTACTGTGGTTTGGCTCACAGGTTTTGTTCTTTTGTGTTGTACATTCAGGCTGTCTATTCTGGCAGCATTTTTAGAGCTTGCACAGTGGTTGGAACTTGGGTAGGTGCTTTTCTAAGTTTAGGCAAAAACAAAAAAATTAAATCCACCTTCACAAGATCTCCTGTTAGCAAAACAACCCCCCCCCGCCAAACCAAAACACACACACACACACACACACACACACATACACACACACACACGGAGCCAGATGTCACCTCTGAGCAAATACCTCAACTTTTAAATTCCATTTCATGGTTCCTGCCCCTTGGTTGGTTGGATGGTTTACGTAAAAGATGTCACATCATCTGTCTTAGAAAGGAGTTTGGCATCAGCTTGATGTGCCAGATGTACTGTCGGTAGCAACAGAGCTGCTTGAAAATTTTTCAATTAAAAATTTTAACTGAAAAATACCGTTTTGTCAAAACTGAATTTTTTTTAATGGAAAGGGTCAATGCACACATTTGAAAAAAACCCAAAGTTTTCTTGAAGTATTATTTAGACCTTTTTTAAAAACAACCCTCTTAAATTCATTAAAAATGTAAGTCATTAAGTGTAAAAAGAAATTTAAAATGACTGAAAATGAAAGAAGACATTTAGTACTATTAAAATGTTTTGATTGACTCAAACCATTATTTTTCAAGCTTTCAGTCCATGAATATTTTCAAGATTTTAACTGCATGTTCCTGTTCAGGAATGAAACAATTATTGACCTCTTGAAACCTCTTGAAAACTTTTGCTACGAGGGAAAATGCATTTCCCTCTAAACTCTTGTAGGAAGTCTCTAAATATCTGTAGACCCAGTACAGCATGGAAAGCTTTCCTCAGAAGTGTATCCTTGCCTCACACATTTGCATGATAAGTCTTCCTTCTTAACCTGGGGACAGTGCTTGTAAGAACCACTTAGCCATATTTTGTATTCTCACCTTCCACCCTCCCTCTCCCTCCCTCCCCTGAATGCACACAACATATAACCACTTATTTTGTTGTTTCTACTTACTTCATCCATGCAATGGATTACGGTATAAGCTTTTCAGAGTATAGTCTTTTTGGATGTTGATGCATTAAGTACTGTGAGGTTAGAGTTTTAAAGCTGTGATGGTCCAGGAAATGTACAGGAGGCACTCAGAGCCTGCTCTAAAAGGGTGATAGACAAAAATTGTCTGAGCTAGACAAAATATCTTTTTTTTCAGTCTCTACAAAATAGACTGGTGGTTTCAAGGCAATTCTAATCAGAGAGGTCACCATGTAAACCAGCTGTATACTTCTCAGAATTGGCCAACTCACTGGTGAGAGAGGATGGAAAAGGTGCTAAGCATTAATCATTTAGAGACAGTTTGCACATACTAAGGCATATGGGTATAGTTATTGCATTTTCTTTCCAAGGGATCAATGACTCGTTCCCTATGCAGTGAGCAGTGGCCTAATTGTACTCCTCACTAAAGACAATAGTTAAACTAATGCCAAGTGTTTTGAAAATCTCACCCTATTTACATAAAATAGCATCTACTATATTACAGATGGACACACAGACTAGTATATTAGTTGGCATTTGCTAGCAAAGAGCAATTAAGAAGAAGAAAAGAATAATATTTTTTCATTTAATTTTTATGATGCTTGTTTATAGCCTCATAGCCCTGTAATCATTTCAATACCTCCCAGTGTGAAATAAAATTAATAGGACAAATGAAGCAAGTACAGTTATATTTGAGCCACCAGACTCTTTAAGACGGAGACATCAACATTGCAATTTCAACGATACAACCTAAGTTAATAAAGCATACCTGTTTTTACCCTTTTGTTTCTTGTTAAGGGTCAGCTGTGTCTGGGACACATGCTTTTGACTGTGTGTGGGTGGCTGCATGCTTCACAAGTCCAGATCTACAAAACACCCACTCAGGGCCAGAAAGTGAATGGCCTTGAACTAAATTCCTATATGTTATTGGATTAGCACAAAAAACCCATATTACGGTCCTCGTTAGCCATGCACATTTCCTGTATTCATTACAGAAATAAAGCACTACAGAGAACATTTCATTTGCAGAACAAACAGCAGTCACTAATGGAAGGCAGAAAGGGACAGTGAAAATAGAAGCATTAGTGTTTGTGGCAATGGCATTATCTTCAGGTGATTGACAGGATGCATTCTCACTGCTGACACAACCTATTTATTTCTGTTGTCCCAGTAATTTTTTTTTTTAATCTTAGGTTTTAATTTTTTTACATGCTAAGCATTAGTTCTGTAAGAGACAGAAATCCTGAAGCAGAATCTATCTGATTTATGCGGTTTTCTGTAAGCAATGCAGTGTAGATAGGTAGCGAACAGAGCACATATTCACCCTTTGGTGGTGGGGCAGGGAAATCTTAGGCCAGTTTCCACCATTTTTAAACCAGTCTACGTGTGCCGAACTTCTCTTCTGTTATGGTCATAGACCGGTTTCTTATCACTTATACTGGTAAAAGTATAACACTGTCTGTACTTGGCCTCTACCACATCTGAGATTCACATCCTGTTCTGCAAGTGGGGTCCAACTACATAAAAAGAATTCTGTACAGGATACATAATAAAATATAGGCTGGTGAAAGAATATTTATCAGGCTGATGACCCAGATGCAAATGGCAGTGTTGCATATTACAATGCAAGAATCTAAGTCAGAAAACAAGCTTGATCTTTCTGATGATGGAGGATGAGAAGGGACAAATGGCGAGAGAATCATATTTCAGCCCAAGTTGGAAAGGATATTTTGCATTGTCCTTGGCAGATCTTTCCAAACACTTATCATATTGCTACACATATGGGGGGTAGTGGAAAGCAGTGTGCCAAGGCTGGGGATTTTGCCTGGGATGTGCCAATGGTCCTGACTTAAACCCAGAGGTTCCCGGCTAGAGGGTCTTGCCCCTCCACTCAGGATAAGACTGATCACCACATCTGGAGTCAGGAAGGAATTATATTCCATGGTCAGACTGGTACAGACTGTGGGGGATTTTGCTTTGCTCTGTAGCAATGGGTGTGGCCTTCTTGCTTGGATCTCTGAAGCTTATTTGAACAAAACCCTCAGAGCAGCAGGGCATTGGCAGCCATTGTTGCCCTGTCTTATCTGTGGCAGGTTAGGGTGTTATATCTTGTGGCTGTGTCAGGAATGACTGTGTAGTTTCATAGATAGGTTAAATAATGGATTTTTATAGGATGGTTTGGAAAGGGATGATCCTGCGTCTGGCAGGAGGGTTGGACTGGATGACCTCTGAATGTCTCTTCCAACCCTATTTTTCTATGATTCTATATCTACAGCGTGATCTTGCTTGGCTGGATGGAAATGTCTTAATGGAAAGGTCTGATTTTTTAGAAGTACCAAGTACTTTCCCTCTAAAACTTGAGCCCATTCAAGAAAATCTCTAGTTAGGCACCCCAAAATCTCAACTTACTTTGTAAAACATAGGCCCGATATCATGGCACTAGTCACCCAGAAACAGTGGCGTGCATCTTCATTTTAATGGGGATTCTGGTGTCTGAAAGCAGAAACTAGGGGAAAACCACAGAATTCCTTTATTCCCCCACAGAAAACATCACGTGGATATTCAGCTGCACATTCAAACAAATTTGGCATCTTCATATGTAAACACTTCAGGTATAGATTGTGCTTTCCTGTACTGCAGAAAGCCCAAGCACATGGTAGGCACTAAGGATATTGCCATTAACCCAGTAACTCACACAGTGTGCATTTATTTTATGCAACTCTTTCCAACAAGTTACAGTGCAATAGCTAAAACAACAGGTTTGCTATTTCCTCTTTTC
>NW_005842218.1:1266251-1277124 GCF_000455745.1 Alligator sinensis
CCTAAGCTAAGCATTCTGGTAACTTCAGTCTAACAATATATTTGTATGCACCTTCATGGGAGGCATATCACATCTCAGCTGTACAAGCTGGGAGGACATGACATATTTACAGCTAATCTCTTCCAGAAGAGAGAAAATGGCCTCTTGTGTAAGAGGTTTTCCTGATTGTATGCCTCAGTTTACCCAGCAGGACAAAACATGATTGTAGGAAGAAATCTAATGCTAGTTTAAAATGAAAAATGACACCATCTCTGAGTCTCACTAACTCAGCAGGGGTCACCACAGGATGTGTATACAGACTCTTTTGCTAAGATGTTCATATGGATTTTTGAGCTCTGTTCTGTTAAAATACTAACTATTGCAAGCATTTGCTATGACACACTTCAGGCCCACAGCATTGTGAGGGAAACACAGCAGTGTGCAGCATAAAGCCTTCTGTGCTCACTGAACTCAACAGGAATTAAACAGCTGCAGCACCCTGCAGAAGGCAGTTAGCATTTTGCAGGATAAAGTATTGCTTGTACTGGTGCTTCTCCAATAAGTCACCTTTCTTGGTGCTTTAAGTGGATCATAGGTCATTTTTCCTGAGGTTGGAATGCCATGGACTATGGGAATAAGGGGAGGCCCTCTGAAGCATGGGACATTTCTCTTGTCTCAGGATCTCCTGAGCTTACGTTAACTATCTACTTCCATGTATTTTGGCACAGCACTGGTGTTGCCTTGTCTTCTGTTCTTTTCCCTGTTATAGGGCATTCTTGGCATTTCAGATTTATTTCTTTGTTATTGTGAGAGAGGGCTCAGAGTGATAGTTCTGATGATTCCTTCGGTTAACGATAAACTCTGAATGCAGGGCACTGGATTCAATGGCCCTGAAGGCCCCTTCCAGACCTATGTCCCTAGTGCTGTGCAAACTGGTGGGTTTCACCTGGCTTCCTTCACCTCTCGTGTCTTACTTGTGTTCTAATCTCTTTTTCCCCCTGCTTCAGTCATTTTACTTTGCCATTTTCTCTCAGACAGATGAATAAAGTAAGTATAAACTGCATAACATTGACCTATATACCAGCATGTTTACTCTCACTTTTAAAATTATTTACAGAAGCCAGAAGCTTTAGCATACAGTATACAGAAAGACATACAGATTTTCCTCAATTTATGCGGGTTCTTTATATACAAATTCACTCCTATATGATGAGCATATTTAGACCCATAATTTGTTATATGGGAGGTAAATTTGCTCTTATGCCATCAGCATAGATGCCCCCCTGTCCAAGCAGGTAAGTCTGTGAGGGGAGGGGAAAGGGCTGTGGCCCCACTTACCCCAGGCCCAGCTGCAGCAGCCCCGGGAGCAGCCAGCACCAGCTGCCTGTAGCTGCTGGGCTGCGCTGTGCTCCACCTGTCACCCTGCACCTGGGCTCACCCCAGCTCCTGGGCTGTGCCATACCGTGGTGCAGGCACCTGGTGTTGGTTGCTCCTGGGGCTGCTCCAGCACAGGCTGGGGTAAGTGTGGACAAGCAGAGCTGGGGTGGTGAGGGGCACAGCACTCACCCTGGCCCCGGCTGCAGCAGCCCCAGGAGCAGCCAACACCAGCTGCCTGCACCAGGGCACGACGTAGCCCAGGAGCAGAGGTGAGTGGGTACAGGCAGAGCACAGTGCACCCCAGCAGCTACAGGCAGCTGGTGCCAGCCACTCCCAGGGCCACTGCAGCCGGGGCCGGGGTGAGTGCCGCTTTGTTCCTTCTGCTTTGCTGCCTTGTGCAGCCATGGGAGTGGCACCCCTCCCTCCGCCTCTTCCCTAGTCCCAGCCTTACTCCCTCCCTCACTGCCATGGGAAGCTGTCTATATTTGTTATATTGTGAAGTGGGTTCGCTTTATGCGAATTCGATTTATGTGCTGTTCTCCGGGAACGCATATACAGCATAAATTGAGGGAAACCTGTAGCTCATGGCCAGAAATAACTACAATCCAATGAGAGAGATGACACGATGAAGCGGGGAATGAATGGACAGCCAGGAGACACTGGACACAGCAATGAAATCCAGAAGTGGCAGAAAGGCTAGTGGAAACCAGAAACAAAAGTTGTTTTTTTTTTAAAGTATGGTAATTCATTTCTGGTATGTCTTGAGGCACAAGTCAAATATGGTAATGAAAACCAGAAGGACTGGGTTTAGTAGGTCAAGAGTGTTTCAAGCTGAATGGGCATCACCAAAAACAGTTCGAAGATGAATGGGAAAGGGGTAGCCAAATGAAGATATCAGTAGTAGGGCACAAAAGACAGGGGCAAACCAATGCAGACGAGGAACAGAAAAACAGGAATGGACTGAAGTAAAACAAACAGAGGCAGTGTTTACATTTGCATTTCTAAATGGCAACACATTTTGAAGCAAAATGAAACTTCTAATGTTCCTCCACTTTTCTATTCATCATTACCTACTACAGGTACCAGGTGCTGAGTCTTTTCCAATCGGTTTTTTCTTTAAGTCATTATTGTGACACTAGGTATTAAACAACAATGTCTCTCAATGAGAGGTGGAAATTCAGTTGCCTCACAGGGCAATTGTTCATAGTTAATGGGGAATCCCAGGGGTGGATACATGATTTGGCAAGGATGTGGATGTGACAGCAGCCACCCACACTATAGGGGTGGCTGCACAACCAACCCATCCTTCACCTCCTCCTCTACACCCCCATCCACTGGTGCAAGCAGATCTTGCTGCAGGACCGTCTCAGGACTTTTTTCAAGTCCCCAGAAGACCTAAGAATCTCCGCTCTTCTCCTCCCTGCTCAAAGGCACAACCCCTCCCCCCTACCTTTTCCCTCCTTTTCCTGCCTGCTGCTGCTTTTCCCATTGCCCCAGGTGTGGGGGAAGCTTTAATGCTTTCTCCTGACTGACCTAACTGGGCAGCACTAGGTTGGATCAGTCACTGTGGCAGCACTAGCAATGGGCTGTGGGGCAGTTCCCCCTTCCTGCTCCCAGAGGCTGGGCTGGGTACAGAAGTGCACTCCCCTCTCCCCCATTGACGCTCCCTAGATTTTGAAATATTTCCAGAGGTATTTTCAGCAGATTTCAATCAACCCTACCTTAGCTTCCTGGTGAAAATCATTGCCAAAACCAAGGAAGAAAAGAAGTGTCCTAATCCTGAGTCTTGCACCTCATCTAAACTACCTGGAAATACCGTGGGATAAATTTTCCTCACGTTACTCATGCGATTCACCCGACATACACCTTGCAGTACCTGGCCCATTTCTTCAGTGTGAAATGATGAAGCATGTTCCAGGAGATAATCAGCACCCAACTCATTATATAAGCTGACAGGACCCGCTGCTGGGAAATGCACATAACATACACACACGTGCACACACACACACACACCTGTACTGTTAGGACATACCAGAATTAGTAGGAGCAGCAAAAGCATTAACAGATACTTCAAAAGAATGTTAAAGGAATTTTTCAGTCCACGCTTTCCAGTTGCTATACATGTTTTACTGCTTTGTGCTCAACACCTGAAGAATTTGAAATGCTTTTGCTCTAAAACAAACAAACAAAACAAAAAGCATAACTCGGAGGGAAGTATTTGGAGAAACTGAGCCACAGAAAAGGTCAATGATTCTCTTAAGCACACAATGCATAATATGGTAGGGCCACAACGGGAAACAAAGCCCAGGAATTCCTACATTCCCACTGTTTGACCATAGACCAACAGCACTTCATGCATGCCTCAAGTGCCACTCCTTTGCAAAAAAAATCAAGTAGCATTCGTAAAGCTATGGATGACACCACCAGTATAGTGATACTGGGGCTGTACTAAAGAGAATTGGAATCAGAAAACGAAGTATTCGCCTAAGGAAGTGCTGTAAAAGATAGGGCCTGCAGGCTGGATATGACCTTCAGAGGCCAGCCCCAGCTCACTGTGCTGCCCCTGACTGTTGGAGTTGACCCACAGGCAGCAAGCAGGGCACACCAGATGTCCCCATGTGCTGCCCACAGTGCCTGCTCCAGCTCACATCCCAGAGAGGCCACCACGTGCAGCACAGCCCTGGAGAAGCTGTGTGCTGTTCTGCTGCTATGTGGCTGTGGGGCCAGCTGGTTTTGACACCCCTGCCCTAACCAAACAGACAGTAAGAGGACAGGGAGCAGAAAGCAATTGAATTCTGAGAGCGTAACACTAACAGAAAAAAAAACAGAAAAGAAGCATGAAGAATGTACAGCAACTTTTCCAGTCCTTGGGCCTCCTGTAGATCATGTCATGTTTTATATTGCACATGCTCCTTCTCTCAGACACTCACAGTGAGACACTGACAGATTGATACGCTTTTTGTTTATTTTGTTTTATTTTTAAGGCTCTTCTAGCGTACTCGTTATTAGGACAAATGCATGCATTTTGTCTGCAGAAGATGCTCAGTGCTTCTTTTGTGTCCTCATTTGCCTCCCTAACCTGTTTTCTTTCATGTCCCGTCTTATATTCTCCTCATTCACACATTATTTTTTTTTTGGTTTCACTCCATTTTGAATTGCAAAAGAAAAAGAGAAAATATTTCTACTCAGTGCTGCTGTCAAAATGCTGCTCCCTTCTGAATTGATGACTCAGATGATAATTTGCAGAGCTAATTTTTCCTCTTAGACACACAGGGTGAATTTCATCTAGGTGGTTGCTGTATCCCTCTATATGATAAAACGTCTGTTGTTGACATCACAGGGAATCCTGGGAATGCATAAAGCAAAACAGATAAGATTTCCTGTTGGGGATCTGAGAAAAGCCATGTAGCCTTAAGACATTAGGAATACTGCAAGGAGCTGAGAGCCTTCAACTCTACAGGAACACTAATTATTGTGGAAGTCCAGGATTTTTGTGAAGAATTGCTTCCTAATTAATCCCCTTTTACAGGTTTTGAATTTATCCAAGTTTGGCAAAACTCCTACTGATTCTGACTTAAAAGTGGGGGAAGAGGAACATTAGGTCCTTTTATTTTGTTTGTATTCACACACACGCACACACAAACAAGTTAACTCTCTACTGTATTCATAACTTTACTGCCAGATTTATTCCTCTGCCATCTCAGAGTAAAATACCATTTTCTAAGCAATTTCATCTCCCAAAGCTATTACATATATGCTATTGATTTATTTAACATTAAAAGTACCACCACTGCTTTAAAGTTACTTGAGGTTCTTGAGAGGTTATGCTTGAGGGACAACTGTCCCTTTCCTTTCTCTTCTATCACAGTTACCATATTACCACTCTTCTACCAGCAAAGCAGTCAAAAGATTGGTTTTACAAGGAAAAATAGCTCATGCTATAAACCCAGCCCTCTGACAAGTGGGTGGTTTTCTCAGAGATCTGCTTCCCCAGTTTTATGTTGAAGTTAAGTTGCTTTTTAAGACCTCCTATCTGCAACAAGTTACTTGTTTAATTTTGGACAAAGATTAAGCACAGACCCTCAGGGAAGACAGCTTCAACCAGTGTATCCTTGTCCCCCAGAATAGCGGAAGACCTGATGGCAGAATGTGCTCTGGGGGAGAGGGAGATGTGGGTTCAAGTGCCCTCAGATAGAGAAGGGAATGGAGTCCTGAACAAAGTGGATGCCACCTTGACCAAGTGGATGAGCTACTAAAATACTGCAGAAAAGGTGGCCAGAGGGTAGTATGCCCAGGTCATTTGAAAGAAAGCAATTGTTACCTTTTGTGAAAAACTTGACCTAGAGGAGGTGCTCTGAGAATGCCTTTTGGATCAAAGTCTTTAGAAGAAGAGGCAGAAAAATGCTAATTTTGTGGATGCCAACAGCATGTGTGTATGGACCAGATGCTGAGTTGTTCAGCAGTGTTCAGACTGAGGTACCCTTGCCCAAAAGCAGACATTTACACACTTGTTGAAATCTTTGAGGATAAGCAGAAGTGGCTTTTGAGGGTAGTTATTTGGAACTTACATGCCTAAATCCTGCCAAGGTTCCACTTGAATGGCTTAAGAGTGGTTTTGCCCCATCCACCATAGAGCCTATTGCTACTTCCCTATATCACAGGGCTTGTGTAAAGTTCAATTTATTATCATATGTAAGGAAGTCAGATATTGCTGCCATATAAGACCAAGAATTAAATGAGCAACTCTCAGTTAGGACATTCTCTCAGCTGCCATTTCTGCCTACTGTGGAAGGCAGCTCTTCACAAAAGCTCTAGCTCCTTTTCTAGTTCCAACTTCAGCCTCTATACTGCTTGCACCAAGCATCAACCTCAGAAAGACTCCACAAAGCCAGTGACAAAAGGTATAAGAGAAGGCACTCTCCTCTTGCTTACAGCATTCTACAATGATTTTAAAACTTTGTTGGTAACTGAAAAATGTAATTCCTTGATTCCATGCCCACAGGGATTTCTTACTTTCCTGCCAGCTTTTGGAATATGGAAGCCAAGCCTGTAACTACTGCATCGATAAATCTTGTACCAGAAATCATGCTAAGGTATTTCATTCATGCCTTTTCTTAAACCTGGTTGCAAGGCTGACATAGACTGGCTATAAGGATTAGTCACAGCCTCCACCATCCTAGCTAAGGTGGTCAGAAAGGAGCAATTTTCCTGATTTGTAGGTTGAAAACTCTGGGGAGTCTGTTCCATGTGGAAGTGTCAACCAGAGACTCACTTTGTTCTAAAAAACTATCGGTTCAAATTTCTGGTTCAAATTTCTGGTTTTGATTTGTCCTTTTGCACATGTTAATTAAACCAAATGCCTTCTTGTATAGCCTGTTGGGCTGTCTAGTACCACTTCGGGTTTGGTAGCAGAAGATAGGTAGAGCTACAATATGGAGAAGTCAAATGGAATGCCAACTTATTGGGCATAATATAGGGGCAGGTTCCTTGGGAATGACAACTGAATAGTCATGAAAAACAGAGGATGAACAGAAGGAGGAGCCTTGCATAAAAATAAGGAGGAATTTATACTGCAATTGAGAGAGACTATTTTAATTACTTCCTCCTCCAAAGACATACAAAGTTGACGGATAAAGAAAAGCAACAGATAGAAAATATTTTGATTGAGTGTATTAAGCAAAAAACCTGGCTGGTGGAACAAACATGGCTCATGAGAAAGCAGTGAATCACTCTTCTGTTCACATCTATCTATATTGCCATTGGAGTGGCAGAAAGATGAAACTAAAGAGAGCTATACGTTTTCAACGTGCATGAGGGAAAATATTCATATAAGCGGGGCTCACCACATTGCCTCCAGCCTGTCCACATGCATACATATGGTCTTATGCTAATTACTAGGTTAGTGAATCATAACCTAAAGAGGTCAAAACATCAGAAGAAAACAGAATAAAGTTCCATTGTGGAAATTCCTGAATTCTGATTAGGCAATTAACAATGGAAATGCCTCAGTATCCACATTCATAAAATGGGTATGGCATCTATCATGTGAGAAAGAGGTAAGAAGATGCTCTGAACTGTAAGGTACTTTCAAGCGCTCTCGTGTAATGGGATAAAATGTATTTTTGTGTATTTGACAGAATGCTCCACAAACTATGCAAGCTATATTCAGAAGACAAATGATACCAACACATGTTCTTTTATTTTGGGATATATGAAAATGCTGCCTCTGCCTTACATTTAAGGAGTTCAATGAGCAGCCAGCAGATTTCCCATTGTGAGCAACAAGCCGCTACATTAGGAAAACCTAAGGCTTCTGGCAGAAAAAAAAAAATTATTTAAAACCTAAGAAACCGACTAGTATATTTTTACAATAGATTTTGACTAGCTGGGCATTCTCTTCATTATGTGGTCTCACACAGGCACTTTTTCTCCCAGATGGCCAGCAGAATATGAGGGCAAAGGGTGGATGAAAGAGGAAAAATCTGATAGTGCCAGCATACCCATACTAATTAGTGTGCACTGTAAACCTAGAATATCCTTCCTTAGTAGCAGGCTTTGAAGTCCTCAAGCTGATGAGGCTAGCAATGAGAATCCACTGCTAAGCCAAACCACACGTGAAGAACAGTAGGGGCACTTTGCAAATGACAAACAGCAACATTAGCCACAGTAGGTTTAATCAGGCATGTTGGAGGAACAGTTGGTTGAGAATGGACAGGAAGGTTATATGGAGGCTTATACTGTATCAAAATGACTAAGGAACAATGTCTCAGTAAAAGCTATGCCCCAGGTTTTAACTTCTGGTGTCAAATGTCATCATAAAGACATAGAGGGTTGAACTTTTACTTGCATCCAGGCATATGTACATGTGGAAGTGTAAATCCATTAGCATAACTAGGGCAAGGTGAGTGGGGCATCAGCACCAGGCACTGATTTAAACGGGATAGCTGCAACATCCCACATAATCCATACCCTTGCTCTCTGGCACTCAGCAAATGTCCCTTGCAGCTCTCCAGCACTTGGACCAAAGCACTGAAACTGCTAGTTACATGCCTGGTTACATACACTGATAACATGTTAAACCACAGAAACAGGGTACTACTTTTCACAGCCTCAAGGCTCTAGTATTTGAAGAACCGTAAACCAGTCTTATATAGTTCACAAAAGAAAAAAATAAGACATAGAAAAAAGCTAAAGTAAAACGTTTGATGACACTATTGGCACTGGATTTATGGCCCAGATACCTTGTTCTGGGAGGACCCAAACCCTCAGACTGACCTTGACCTCTCCATTCAATAATAGGTAAGTTTTATTGTTACACAGTGATAGCAGATAAGAATAACGCAAACAATTCTGTATCTACCAGTCCTAGAGCTGTCATCAGAGGGAAAGTACGTCTGGCCAGTATGCAACCTTTACTCTGAGGTTGTCTCTTGAATGTGAGATGTCAGCAGCCTGGGGGTCAGAGGCTGAGGCTCCCCCCCGCCTCTCCCCCCTGTGGGGTGGATGAGATGGGCTGGACTGGTGGTATGCCCTCTGTCCATGATGGCCTCTGGTTCCCCTCTTGGGGATTCTTTGCTGCTCTAAAATCCCTCCTTTTGTATCCTTTTTCTCCTTCTGATGACTTTTCATCTTAGGCATCACTGATTGGTGTCTCTTGTGGTTGTCATACTGTTCACATTCTTTCCTGATAGCATATTCCTTTGTTTCACAAGACATCACATGCACACATCTTAATTTGGTTCTTTCTGGGTCTTCTCTTAATTTGGTTTGTGTACCAAAACTGGAAATCCCAAGGGCCCTGCAGTTGGGCACTGTGACCTGGTGCTACCTTGTCTCAAGTTATGGAACAGTGTGGTTCATGGCTTTAATTTCCCAGCCTGTGTGTCTGCTTGCCTGTCAGACATAGTAAACCTTGAGTAAACTTTGAGAAACAGGCTTTAAAAAATCAATTAAACCTAGCTGTTGTCCTGGATCATAATTCTAAACATTGGCAATGCATAGGGGGTGCACACGAGTGCATGTGCAGCCCCTGAGAGAAGCACCATCGATGCTGTCAATGGCATCTGTGGGCGGTAGCTGCTTGCCCCCCCACTGCTGACACCACTGGCGGTGTCTGCGGGTAGTCACTGATTGCCACTGCCCAGCCCCCTTCTCACCTCTGACACTGCTGCAGCAGCCTGTGGGCGGTCCCCGCTTGCTGCCGCCACACCTCTGCCACTGCTGCCTGCGGGTGGTCATTGTGCCCCCCCAGCCTCTGGGGGCATGTGTTATTCATGATTCTAATATAGTATCTACTTTACTTACAAGCAAATTTCTAAAAGCAAACCTCTAAATAGAATTTTCTAGCCATGAACATGGGAAGCTAGTTTTTTAGAAGTGTTTCTTGATTTATAAGAACCTCAATAATGAAGCTAAAATTAACACCCTCCTTTTACTATGGGATTCTAAACCAGCTTTTCAACAAAATCTCTCTGCAGGCTGAACAGAACAGCTGGTAAACTTTGCCAGCAACAGCTGTGCTTCAGCATGGGGTTAGCTACTACATTCCCAATGTGGGCAAGACCTTAGGACCTCCATAGGTCTCAGATTAGGTTTTTGGTGGCCTGGCTGATTTCATTGTCTCTGACAAATAGCAAGAAACATCTTGCTGGTTTCTATCCTTGTGTTCTCTAATTAACTCAGTAATTCTCAAGGAGCCTTATTCCTAACATAATAACAAAAATTCTTGGACCACTATTAATATGCAGATTAGTTTTTTTTCCTTTCCTCTTCCAAGGTGCAGAGCAGCTCTGATGTTCACAGAAGGCTGCAACTGTCAAGATAATAGAACTGGCACAAAGATGGTTTCTACCTTCTGTACATGCTAAGCTAGATATCTGAGCTCTTGATATCTTTTCTTCTCCCCTTTTGAGTCTTTTTGCCAATATATCCACAGCACAGACTAAATTAGAGTCCTTATGAAATTAAGGTGGACTTGATCTATTTTGCTTGTGGAAACATTTCCCTCAGCTTAAAATATGAAAAACTGAGATTATACTGTGCCCGTCTCTGCTCCAGAAGGCGCTCTCGGGCAACTCTTGCATGGGCGGCTAACCGGATCTGCCCCAGTCTCGCTGGAAGGTCCCCAGAGGGTGCCCCAGGAGCCGGTGGCAGATCCCCAGAACTCACCGACCGAGGTCACGGCTGGGCCCACAGCGGGGGGGTCCCCCTCTCTGCGGCCTCCAGTGCCAAAGCGCCCCTGGGCAGGTTCTCACGGGGCTCCGACCTCCCCTACACCCCGGTCAACGCCACCTTTGGTCGCGGAACTTCTGCTCCTTGTCCCCGGCCCGAGGACTGCGCGTCCTGGGCCCTCTTGCCCTTGTGGGCTTCTTTCCCGACGCCCTCGCCGGAGTCTCTGCCAGCGCTTCCCCGGTTCCCTCACCGGTAGTTCCTGCCGGTTCTTCCCCGGTTCCCTCACCGGTGGTTCCTGCCGGCTCTTCCCCGGTTCCCTCCCCAGGGGTTCCTGCCAGCTCTCTCC
>NW_005842218.1:1277224-1332096 GCF_000455745.1 Alligator sinensis
TCTTCCTCGGCACCGTGGCTCTCCCAGCCTCCACCGCTCCCAGCGCTGCTGCAGCCTATTCGGTCCACGGCAAAGACCCCATGCGGGTGCCCGGTTCCGGTCTCGGGCTTCCCTCCGGGCCTCGCGTCCTCCTGCAGCGCGCCCCCTCTGCCTTCGGGGCCGCGTTTTATTTCCACCGAGCGGTGCCTCTCTCTGACGTCACTCTGCTCCAGCTGTATGAAAGCGCGACTAACGAGCTGCGCGGGTGGTTTCCCGGCCTGCACGCTGCTACAGCTCTCACCTCCTGCGAAGTATAAGTGAGCGTTTCCTCTGGCTCTGGGCCGGGGTTTCCCTCTAGCCCCGTTGTCCCTGGGACATATACATTAGAGGAAACCTAGACACTTTTCCTTTATATCTATATACCAAACATCCTAGGAAGTCATTGCCTCATTCATTGAGGAAAGGATTAATCTCTGTTCATGTAACCCTCCTTGTACTGCAGGAGGAAACTTTTCAAAATACATCCATCTGGGGAAGGTCCGGAAGACCCTTCTGAGCATTCTCAGTGGAGAAATAGTGGTCACTGATGTCAAGGGAGTAAAATATTGTGCTACCAAGCAAATTGAAGTGAGTGTGGCAATTGGTGCCTAGAAAGGAGTGCTCTGTGAGGACTCTGTGAACAAGAGCAGGGTCTGATTAACAGAAATGGAAAGTCCTATTGAAAATACTGACTGATCAGGGCTGGGTGGATTTTGGCTCCTGGCTGGGAGAGGGGCAACAAATCTGTCCAGTGTCCCAGGGACTGCAGGAGGTTGAGGAGAATGTTGATGACACCTCTCTCAGCCACAGAGGGACATGCATCCTGCTCTGAGCACCTGCCAGGAAGAAGAAATATAACACCAGCATACTGGATTCATCCCAAGTCTCTAGAGGAGGTGGATTTGATCTGCACTCAGAACAGCTCTCAGATATAATGTATATATATTGCAACCTTTAATGTTTCTTTATAAAGTTTTCATTTCTTGTTGGTTATGCATTTGTAATGGCAGTAAAAAAGATAAATTTAGACATTTTTTATTCATTATTATTTGCTGAGACAAATGTAATGCCAAGTACCCATATTAATGCTGCTATTTTTCATATACATGTGTACATATGCCTTCCATAAACATCAGAGTTGATCTCTACCTTGGAAGAGAAAAGAAGAAAAGCTAATCAGCATGTTCATGATATAGATGTAGATATATCATGAACATGCTGATTATTTATATATATTACTCATATATATGTTTACAATATAGATATACATCTATAACTACATATCTATAGCGAGAGAGAGAACCAAGTTATGTGTGTGTGTGTGTGTATATATATATATATAGGTAAATGATTATGAACCAACTTCAATGGATGAATTATAAAATATAGGGCTACATTGGGGTGTTAAAGTCAAATTATGGGTGTTTTCTCTAACTTCTTCTCTAGTCTCTACTAGTTCAATTTACAAAAAAAATTATAGATTGTTGCCTGTCTCACACAGCAAAACTATTTTGTATTCAGGGTCGGAATATTGGACTCCTGATCATGAAACCATACCTCAAGCTACTAACCTATCCTGGCTAGCAGCATTGCCCTCATACATACAGCACTGCTCTGCATGTGATATCCAGGGTCCTGATTTAAAGCAGAATAGCCAAGTCTGCCAAGCTGCAGGCTATTCAGGCTAATCAGGATCATCACTCAGTGACTACACTGCTTCCATTCAGGAAGAAAGTAGCATATGAGGATCAAAACTGAATGTCTGAGGACACAACTGCCAGGCATGGTCAGTTTGCTGGCTATAGCTAACTTCAGTTTTAAACATCTCAAAATATAAGGCTGTTCAGATTCATAATTCTGGCATCCAGTCATAATAAAAACTAATCAGTGCAAAGCAATATATGGTCTAATCTTCAGAAGTGCCATCACCTCAGGCATAAGATAGCAAAAGCAAAATAAAAGCACAAAGGGAATTGGGAGGAAGATACTTAAAGTGGCAGCCAGTTGCAACATGGCAATTTTAACAATGCAACCACTTCCTTCTTCAAAGTTTACAAAGCCAGTCTCAGAAAGCCATGGCAGGATCACAAAAACACTGAGAAAATGTACACAATGGCCATCTGGATGGATACTTGAGCTTCGGAAAGGGAATACCAGTAGATCAGAACTCACTTGCTATCACCACCACCAAAGAAACATCTATTGCCCTAAATCCGGCATAATGGAATTGCTCTCCAAAAGAAAGAAGAAACAAGGCAATTCTTCCTCTCAGAAAACATTTGTTTAGGCTACATATTAGGAAGAATCCATAAATTCTAAGATTCTATACCAAGGATGAAAATTTAAAATTTACAAATAGAAGGAAAAGCAAATATTAAGTTTTCTCCCATCAAGAAGTACCATTGGACACTATATATGCAGGATGAGACTTGGGAGAAAATGAAAAAAAAAAAGATTTTTTTTGAGGAAACTAATACATTGTCACAACTTTTTAAAAACACAGATGGCTCCTGGTTTTATCTAGGAACCTAATCTTAGAAACACAGATGTGAACACCATGACTGTAATGCTTTACATTATTTCATGCAGCTAAATATATGCTATGTATACATTTGCAATTTTACAGTTCACAGTGTCGCAAGAGCCTTCTCTTTTATACTGATTTTGTGTTTAAAGCTCCACTTTAACACTTTAACATAGGTTTTGCATTTATAGTACAGATCTGATTATATTGACATATGCCACATTACTATTGTATGTTTTAACCTTCGAAGTAACTTAGAAGAATCTTAAATCTAGTAATGGACTACTGAACATAGTAAAGTATTTCATTACTCATAGCGACCACATCTAGTGTTGCTCACTGCATGGATTTTCCCTGTGAACTGAGCTAAGCAAAGTTAAATATTATCTAGCTTAAAGCCAGGGGTAACAGGAGAATTGGAATGCACATCACTGCATTTAAATCCCTATAAGTGTTGGCAATTCTATTTGCAAATGTAATACTTGAATGTCCCAGGAGATGGCTAAGGCAAACAGGCAGGTGCAGGCACTGACAAAGAGAGAGGGAAGGAACTCTAAGATAGCAATGCATCTTCCTTCCAACTTGCCCTGAAATATTTCAAAGGAGCTGCCTTAACAAATCATTTGACATGAATGTGGTGTATATTGTAGTGGGTGGGGAAGGGGGGCAAAAGGAAGGCAAAGTATTGGCTTATGCAGCTTGTCCAAGCATTCACTTTGCCAAGACAATGGCCTATGTTCCCTGTAAATATGTAATATGGAATGTGCACATTACAAGGCAAAGAAGAAGTGCTCTTAATTTAGTCATTCAGGAATGACACTGACAGTGCTGGAATACATTTGCAAGTAACAGCTTTTCTTGTTGGCTACGTGTTGGAGTGAGGCCTGACAGAGGCAATTTTGGCAGAAACCAGAGCAATTGCATATGGCTGCACCCTGAACAATTGCTTGGCACGAGACAAACTGAATTCCATGCTGTGAAATGTGCATGTAGATTTAATTTACTTGCATGTAGATTCCAGCTTTATTTAAAAAGGATGACCTGTTTTTTGGTAGAATCTGTCTTATGATCTGGCAATCTCACCTATTATATTTTGCATCAGAGACAAGTTGTATTGGTTTACTTTTATGTTATAATTTGACCCCTTAGTTTACAATGGCTGCTACGGTTTCTGAGGGGAGGGGGGCATTTCTATCACCCAGAAACATTGATAAGGACATAATGAGAAGAATATTTGTGGCTCATGCTGCAGTTCTCTTAGCAAATCAAACTCCATCTCTAATTACTTTCAGAGGAGCAAGGTATTGGTTGATGCAGTTTAAGTGGCTGACTATCAGTGACTGATAATCCACACTATTCATAGTGGACTCCAAAGTTTCTTAAGGCTGGTGATACAAAATGTTCAGGATGCTGCCTGCCTCATGTCACATGGCTCTTGGAAAATAAATTCCTGTGCATGGGGCCGGGAAGGAATTCTTTTGCCTGCCTGCTGCTGTGTGTATCAGGGTTAGGTTGGGTTTTTTTCTCCCCCCTTCTTCAGAAGCATTACGTATTAGCCACAGCCAAGGCTGGGGATTTTGACTATGGTGTGCCAAGGCTCCTGACTTAAACCCAGAGCTTCCTGGCTAGAGGGTTTTACCCCTTCCTCCACTCATGCGCAGACTGATTTCCACATTTGGGGTCAGGAAGGAATTCTATCCTGTGGTCAGATTAGTAGACACTGTGGGGTTTTGTGTTTTCATTTGTAGTGATGGGATGTAGCTTTCTTCCTTGAATGAAATATTACCTCCATCCCTATAGACATGGTAACTTGTGGAGATGGTAGTACAGTGGGCAAAATTCAAGGTCTCCACACAGGCACCACTACTGTAAAACATGGCTTCACATGGGTCCTATGAATATTAGTCTACAGGTTTTGAAGGAGCGGAGTATTCAGATCTGAAAGGATACCAAATTGCTAGCTTTTTTAAACATGCAAGGCCAAGATGCAAGAGATATATGAACCATGGAGTTGAGAACACACAGGGTGGAGGATTCCCCATGGATTTTCTCCTTAACTAATTACTTATATACCACATTTACTCAAATCCACATTGAGTTTTTCCCTCCATTCAACATATGGGGGGACCCCCAACCCCTATCTGGGATTTGAGTACCAGCATATGGCAGGCTCTAGATCCAACCCTGACTTGGGCCTGCGGTCAGAGCTACTGCTTGCTCTGGACAGGGGCTGGGACTGGGGTCAACATGTGCTCCATGGGCCAAGCTAAAGCCATGATCAGATCCAGAACTGCTGCACACAGAAAGTGGTGGCCACAGGGTGGTGGGGGGTGGCAAGGGGTCAGAGGTCAAGCTGCCTGCCTCCCTAACCCTTTCTTGCCTCCCCACTGCCTGCCCCACCATTGCTGCTTTCCCCCCAGTTTACTTCCCTGTTTTCCATGTTACCAGGGTGAGGAGAGGATACATTTAAGATACACCTTTAATAATCCAATTCTATATATGTAACATTATAATAAATTTATCATTTTCCATGTATAAGTCTAAAGTCTTAAATTTGAAGTTGCCTTAGATTTGAGAAAATGTAGTGTAACCTTCAAAGAGTGCATGCTCCTACTTAATCACTTCTGTCCATTACTTTATAGGAAATACATTCTCCTCTCTAAGAATAAATTTGCCTTCTATATTTGAGGCATTGATTGTGAACTAAATTCAAGTACAACGGTTATTTCATATTTCATCACATCCTACTTCAAATTTGTATATGTACAGTTCAGCAGAGTTTTGCTTTGACTGGAAAATCAGATACATGGGATAAAACAGAGACCCTTTTAAAAAATGACACAGGATTATTAAAACAAGAAATAAAATAGAATTGCATAATACCTAGTGAAAATCTGATAGCTGATTGAAACACTTGCGTCCTCATGTAGGCGGGCATATAGGTTTCATTTCTGGATGAATATGATGAAGCCATTTAAAAAGTTTGATTGAATAAGTAATCAGCTGAATTGAGCATGGCATTTTCTTTCATTTACTTAGATTGTCATGAAACTCAACACTTTTATAAATACAAAATAACTCAATGCTTGAGCTATATAGATGAAAGCTTGCTTTACACACATGCGCACGTGCGCACCCACCCACCCACCCAAATACACACAAATCTCCACCCTTCCCCATGCAAAAAAAGACCCTCACCAAATGGTCTCAAAAATAGGAGTTTTTGAGCTTGAAGAAGCACTTTGGACAGCATGCTCATGAGGAACATAACTTTCCTTTTTAAAAGATATAAACCAATATTCCCACATTGATATGGCTCCCAGCACTGAGGGTTTAAAAATGACAGCAAATACTGAGAGTCAAAGAATCACAAGCATCAACAACTGCTGCTTAGAGGTGGACTTGAACCATGCTTCCCTAAAAGTCTATTTTTTTCCTAATGGTTAAGACCTTTTGTCAAAGCTAAAATGTTTTCACATTCACACTGAGCAGTTGGGGCTCATAATCTGGATCAGGCAAGTAATTCCTTGTCATCTGAAAAGCTGTTTTACTTCTGAATTTCACTTGGCTGTGAGTGAAAAATCCTGTAAGGTTTTTAGAGTGCCAGTTAGATCCTATTACAATCTGATTGAACTGCCATGCCATTAAAATGCTTAGCAGTGGGTTTTTCTTCTGTCCTTGCAAGATGCAATTTGCTTCTTTACATGTGCCTTGTTTAGGAGACTGACTGATCACTACACACACAAAGAGCAATCAAAACAGCCATCGTTTAAATCAATACTGTTAGCAGTTTTCCAATGACTCTACTAACTAAAGAAAGCTTGCATAAAGCAAACAATGCACTAGGGAAAGCTAGGTCTCACAGGCAGTAACCTCTGTCTCGGTATTTCAAACGGGATGTATCAAGCATATCACCAGTGCTCTAACACTAAATGTCAAACATAATCCCGCACCCATTGGGCTCACAGAACCCCACTGAAGTAATGCCATTAATATGAGATTATGGGGGGATATTCTGCACTCACCCCTGTTCAAGTGAGAGGAGAATGGGTCCACTGACAAAAAAATAATCACTTCAAGAAGCACAGATTCAGGTTCTTTATGTGGAATGTCTCTGCTCCAGAAGTGACAACCAAGTAGTGATGAGCTTAACAGATGATAATTAAATTCTTATGCAAAGGTCTTACACAATTTAAGATAATTCCTTTGACTTCAAGGGCATTGTGCCAGTAGGTACCTTGCCTGTACCTGGCCCATTGCTATTATTTATGCAAAGCTGGGCTCTTGTTTTCTCTTGATAAATGCCAGCACCACAGTTCTCTTGAAAGAATCTCAGCAATCACAGTATGACAAGAGACACCAACACGCAAACTGGAACAGCAGATAATACAAGAATTTACAGCTTTTCTATGCACAAACACGTGGCAGAAGGCTTCGGTTATTAGGGAAAAAAAAATCTTAGTCATAAATAGCAGGAATCTTGGCTCACTAAATAGAATTACAGCTTCAGTCTTTGATCCCCTCTTTGAATCATAATTGCCAATTAAAAAGAACACATATTTAAAAAGCCACAAGTGCTGAATTTGGCTGCCTTGAATGGGAGCAGGATTAGTAATCTAACGTTATGACATGAAACTTTGAAATATTTATAACAGGTACATTAAAAAGGTAGTAAAGCAAAACCTTTAGGGCTCAAAGAAATGCAGGTAACAATGTAAATTTAGGTAACATGACCATTAATCATGCTATTAAAGGCTTTATAAACCCTTTAAAAATGAAATGGTAAAATATAACATCATATTTTGCTGACAGTGGTATAAATTATCTCCATTTACTTGTTAAGCTATAGAATGTACTACCAAGTGCTTACGAGCCTTGCCATATAAAACATTTAATAGTTTCTAGCTTTTAAACATCAGTCCCCTATATTGATCCAAATTAAAAGACCCCTCTTTTGGCACTCAGCTCCACTGACTAATAAAGATTAATTCCTATATCTACTATATGAAGTTAATTAACAAATTTATCAAATTTCACATGTTGAAGTGTTGTTTAATAGACCTTGGTCTGGCATATACCTTATTTTTTTTTACTATGGAAAGTTATGCATCAACGTTCTATAAAGATTGGCATCCTATTAACATATTCAGCATTGTCACATTAGTTTGCTAGCAGGGGAGAGTTAACTTTCTGTACTAATGCAAACAACAGGACTTTCATGTAGAGTTTACAGACATGTCTAGGTTCTGCTCCATCCCAGGTTATCCTGCACATTTTAACACCCAACTCTGACAGCACCCACACGTACTGGGTATGACACTTAAAAGAAACTTCATTATTGCAAAAATTTGGTGGGTGGGGTATGTATATTGAAGGTTCTTCAATAATTTAGAAATCACCTGGAAGAAGTGAGCCTGAAAATACTTTAGGATGACCATTCTATGGTAGAGAATTCAATGAACAAATACATATTGTCTGAAACACCATGCAGTTCCTTGACTAAGGAATTCCTGAATTTTAAACCAAGTGCTACCACTAAGTAGTTGAGATACCTTGGGCTTCTCACTTGACTTTCCATGATCCACCTGCAATTTGGAACTGATACTAATCCAACTACAATTTAAGATTTCCAAAGTGGTTTGAACATTTGAACACTGATTGACATGCTATGAACCATTAAGGCAAATTTCACTCTTTTTTATCTACCTGACAAAGATTTATCTAGGTAAAAAAATCTAAATCTGAACTTCATCTGAGAGAAAATTACTGAAGGCAGAGTTCATGGACCCCCTTAACAAGAGTGTGTTTCTCATCACAACTGCTGAATTTTTGGTTGTAGCTGTGTTGGTCTACAGACATAGGAAGACAAGAATCTTTGGTTAGATGTGATATCTTTCATTACACTAACTGAATAGTTGGAAAAAAAGTTCTTAGCATGCTTTCGGGTACAGTCACCCTTCTTCAGACATAGGGAGGCTCTGCAGAGACTCACAAACTACTCATGTAGCGAAAAGGTGGATGATATAGGATAGAACAAAATTTTACTTTCATCAGTTGAGATGACACCAATGTGCTCCTTCCTATTTCAAAAATAAAATTCTAAGAGGGTCTGATGAATCAGTGAACCTGGAGTTCTGATTCTTTCTCATTTGAACACATTAGTAGGAATAGCTTGTTACTTTCATTTTGGCAGTACTGTCCTTCATCTGAGTCTGTAAAATGTTTTTTTCCACAGCTAACAGGTGTATCTCTCCCCTGTAATGAAGATGTGAACAACTTTTTCATGTGCCGGAGCATCAAGAAGGCCATGCAGTCAGAGGGTGGTAAAGAACTCCAAACGAGTATATACATGTGAATTTTACCAATTATGTGTACAGTGTCCTCTACTTAAAAGCCTCCAGGTACTTGGCCTAGTACTATTCGTAACATTACTAGTAGAATTGCAAAGTGGAGGGAAGCCACAGCCCCCATCAAGCTGCCTGACCAGGGGAGAGCTGGTGGTGCTTGGGCAAAAAGGGCCAGGTGGTATGGGAAAAATTTCAATTAACCTTGAGTAACCAAGGCTAACTCAACTTTCCCATAGCTTTTGCCTGGCTTCAGGTAAAAGGCACAGTCTTCTTTGGGGAAGGCTAGGGGGGATGAGATCAGGTCATGGGGCTGGGATTGGGTCAGCAAGGTTTGATGCAGGGCTCTATGCAGGACAGCTCTCTCCCAGTCCCCCTTACCCTAGGATGGGAACATGGGGGAGCCTGCAGAAAGAAGCCACAACCCCATGCCTCTCTGACTCCAAGCTCCATGCTCCCACTGTTGAAACCTCCCTCTCCCATCCAGAACAGGGATAGGGCACCTATACACATGTCCAACACTGGCTCCAAGGCATGCTAATTAATACAGGTTGGAGCAGACTCCATTAACTGAGTCTGCTAGAGCGTGCTAATTAGCATGCTCTAGCAGCCTTGGCATCATGTTTATTTAGTGTCCCCACTTCAAAATGGCAGTGGGGGGTGCTTTAATTAAAGCTCATCAAATGAGCTTTAGTTAAAGTGCCCCTGCCACAAGATGCTGTGGATGCTTTAATTAGAGTGGCTCCTGAGAGCCACTCTAATTAAAGTGTCCCCCACCGCCCCTACCAGGGCTAGATTAATGAGTAGGTAAACTAGGCACATGCCTAGGCCCTAGAGTCAGAGGTGCCCAGAGTTACTCACCCTGGGATCCACTTCTGATCCTCCACCGAAGTTCAAGAGCTGGGTGGGGTGGGCCTTCAGCCAATTTCCAGAGAGCCGCAAGCACCATGCCAGTGAGCCACATGCAGCTCCTGAGCCGTGGTTTGGCTACCCCTACCCTAAGTGAAGAAGGGTCCCAGTTGTGCTTATTTTACATATTATAATTATTGAGTGAAAAACGGAATATAAATATAAAGTATTAAGTAGGGGACTATGAGTTTGTTTGCCTACGGCCCATTAAAGGATTAATCCAGTCCTGCCCCCCCACTCTAGAGCACGTGTAAAGAAGCCCATAGAGACCGGGTTTCCTGGCTCCTAGCCATGCCCCTGCTCACCAGCCTGCTAATGGCAAGTCAGAGCTGTGAAGGCAAACAACGGCATAAACCCTTAATGTGCGAGTGCTCACAGCACATTCATTCTAACTTTAACACTGCTTAACATGTCACGGATTTAGTATGGTCTGAGTATACTGTGTAATTTCACTCTAAGTGTTCACCTAAGGCTGCTTCTCTGGTTGCCAACCCTTCATTACACTACTGGCCCATCCTTCCAAATATAAATGAAAACCAAACTCCTGAACAGCATTAACATTTGGAGAAATGCATCTAATTGCTTTAATCTTTGCATGGATTGGTTTTGTTGATGTTCCTGGCATGCAGTTTTCCCACCCAAAGCTCCCGAGTAATGTAAGCTAGTACAAGGACAGGATTGCTTATCTTCTCTCCCCTTTCCTGAGCTCCTGGAGTGCTGCCTGCTGTGAATATTTCAGATAGGCTTGCTGCTCCCATTATGTCAAATATCTGCACATTATTCTTCTTTATCTTCTGGCAGACAACAGAGCAAATCTGCATTCTAGAGTGCCTTTCTCCAATGGCAAAGCAGGTGTTCGTATCTGAAGAATGTCAGATACTCCATTCTAACAAGCTAGCTGCTATTCTGGCTTCTTGATATTATCAGCCTACAATAGCAGGATATTCTGCAGTCAAACACGTTTCTACACTGTATGCATTTCTGTAAATACTGGCAGAAATAGTTTCTACATGTTATCCTTCCAATGGCTTTTATACTAGCTGTAAAATTCACCTTTCAGAGACTGGCATGGATAACTGAGTGATGACTATATTTAAAGCTTTTTAAACTTAGGAGGAAAGGACTGGAAGACGCCCCATGGGTTATTCAATCCAGTTTCCTATGAACACAGACAACCAAATCATATAATCCTGGTCATAAATTTATCAAGCTCTATCTTAAACTAAGGACCAGTACCCTTTTTGGATTTTTTTTGTCCCTTATGCTCCTGTTGGAAAGTTTTTTCAGAACCATATATTTTCTAACATAATCTGAATTTATTCATGGCCAGTTTATCCTCATTTAATCTCAACCCAACATTGTCCTTTACCTTAAATAGCTCTTCTTCCTCTCTGGTGTTTATTGCCCCTTTGATACATTTTAAAGACAGTAATCAGATCCCCTCTCAGCTTTTATTTTCCAAGGCTCTTTCAGTTTCAGTCTTCTGTTATGAAAGACTCTTAATTTCTTTGGCCATATTTGTACTGTTCCAGTTTAAATGCATTTTTCTGGATTAAAGGTGACCAGGTTTATGTTCAGTATTCCAGAGAAGGTCTCTCCAGTGCCTTGAACACTGGCATTAACACTTCTCTATGCTTATTGTAAATTTCTCAACTGATAACTTCTTTTTCTCATCTGGATCACAACTTTACCGTAACCATTCAGTACATGTGGATGAATCCTCCTCTGAATGTTAGGTCAAAACTGATATGAGTAATCAAAGGAATGTTTCTGTAGATAAGTATCTACTGAAAGATGATAGTACTGCTGAAACTTTTCACACCCAGGCTAGGGACAGAAGTTACAAATAAACCGGTTTAAGTGACCAGAAACTGTTTCAAACCTATAACACAACAGAAGCTCAGTGCACATAAACTTGTTTCAAAATGGCTAAATGTCTGTTCACTTCTGTTTCAGTTTAATCTGTGCATTTTAAACTAACCTGCAAAGGCTGAATTGATTCTGCCTTGGGCTTTTTGATTGTCTCTACCTAGCCCCAGAGAGCAAAATGTGTTTAACATTGGGAGTAGAGGCAACCATGAAAAACCACCATTCAAAGGTAGTGTAGCATATTATTAGTAATAGGATATTTCACTTTTACATTCTCAAATTCACAGCAATTGGCATAGAAATAAAATAGTTCAGATAGCCAGTTTATATCTAGTGCAAATTAGCAGTGACTGATCAAATGTTTGAAAGATGGCTTGTTCAGCAGACTGACTGAAAAGAGTTGGCACTCACGGTCCAGTTTTCAGCTGACATTACTTGAAGATCACAAAAATCTACATTATATGGCCTTCATAGAGAGGATAAAGATTGAACAGATACCTTACACTGTATTTCTCATGCCAAAAGGTGATTCCCCATGGTCATGGCTGAAGCATGCCTCTGGGACATGAAAGGATTGTTGATCTTTCCCCACCATAACATCCCTCTTCTCTGAATTCAGGGAGCACTGCCTCACAGAGAATATTAGTAGAGTTGAAGACGCTTTCAAAATGGAAAACACCTAGATGAAATCACTTGCCTACTGGTTCTTTTAGAAGACTATATCTCAGACTGTTTCTCAAAGCCAACATTTAGCTAGAAATCAGGAAAGTTGAAATAGGTAGAGGAAAAAAAGGTTTAAGTAGATCAATACAGACTGAAAAATACTTGAATTCTGTATAAATTCTACAACACCTAAAGGTTGTATGTTTTTTTCTCGGTCCCTTGAGTCTCCAGAACAGTTTTAATTTTATAGACAGAAAAAGAATTCATTTGAAAATTATTTAAGACTTCTCTATACATTTGATACATTTTGTCTCTCACTCCCTCTGACCCTCACTGCCATACATTTGCATTCCCGCTGAGCCTGCATTCTTGCATATAGGAGAGCAGAAAACAACTGCAAACACTCCCTCTGCCTGAAGAAGGGTTTGTACCTGAAAGCTTACAAAGAACAATTTTTCCAACTATTTAGTTGATCTAATAAAAGGTATCACATTTAGGCAAAGAACCTTGTTTGTCTGTACATTTGAGGCATTTTTAGATGCTAGCTAAATTGAAACCTAGGTGCTAAAACCCTTGAACTGCATACTTATTATTTAATTTGTCTAAATAACATGTTTAAATTAACATGTGAAGGTACAAGATGAGGATGAGAGAAATGTAAATAATTTACAGAAAGAAATACTGGAGTTCTGCTTTTACTGTATAAAGGAATATTTACTTTCCCAAGCTTTTGCACCAAATAATTGAGTTAACAGACATATTCCATGTCCATCATATAAATACAATGAGAACATCACAAAATTGTTTTCAGCTTAGTTTTAGCCTTTTGCTGCTTCTTATATATATTTTCTTCACGTTGTCTGTCTGATGGCATGAGTCTAAGCTTATAAAATCCCAAAGGCCATGTAAACCTCCTATTCAACTTCTTAGTAATCAATCTGAGACATTCAAGATCCTACCACTGGATAAGAAGATATAACAGGTAGTTAGTGATAGTGTTACAAGGTTAGGAAAAGAAAGCAATTGAAAAAGAAAATGATGTGCCTGGAGCTTGAGGAAAAGAAGGAAAGGCAGAAATATCATCTTTAGGGTGAAGTAGATGATGTAGAAGAGGAACAATGAATCTGAGGCCTTATAAAAAGAGAAGAGATTAATACTACCATACTAGAGATACAAATGCAAGGTAATGGATTTAACTGGAAGAGATTAAAAGAGGCAAAAATTAAGGGAAAATTAAATACCTGAAGATAACTAAATTCAGGTAATAAGTGATGTGAGGCCAAAATTTTCAATAATATTACTAGTGGAGAAGTCATCATATTGACATGGTCACTTGGCAAATACGATCACCTAATTTCTGGTCTTTACAAGATTGTCGGCATTAACAATAAAACTTTCACACACACACAAAATTAAACAAACTTCATGGTGAACTTCTTGAATTATAAGGCTCGCAAAGAGCTGCAGTGAATTGACAAGCCAAACTTATTAGTATTCAACAATTCCTGCATGAACAACATTCCCCTTTGTCCTGTGAATTCACACTTTTATAGCTTCTGGAATGGTTTTATTGAAAGTGCTGGGTTGCTTTTTTAAACTCGTCATAGAAATAGCAAGTGAAGGACTAACTGCCTAAACAAAAGCAAACTAACAGGCTTCTTGCTCAAAAATTGCAGGCTATCATTTTTTTAAACCAGATTAGAGGTAGAAGGAGGGAAAAAATCCTGAACATAAAAGTTCATTCTTAAATGCCTTTCAAATCTCAGAAAAACGTACTTTATTAGCTAGAAGAATGCTGGACAGTATGAATAATGCAGTATAAACCATCCTGCATACTTAGGGGAGGCAATCTCATCTAATAAGTGCCAGCTATTAATGTAGGAAGCAGAATTTAGCTCCCCTGGCGCACAGGGAAAATCAATTCCGTTTTTTGTGACTATTTTTTTTTAAAGAACTGTGGTTGCAGTAGCTGCACTTAGAATTCTTTTCCTACAATATATCAGATTAATAGTACTAAATCAACAAAGCAGGATTTAAATACATAACTGCAGTCAAGCGTGAAGATAGTACTGGATCTAATATTTTTTAATTTGTGATTTATTAACTCTTCTTTTAGACCATGTTACTGATTCAACTAAATGGAAGCTTCATCATACATTTCAATGGATTCAAGGCCCAATCGGCTTACAAAAGACAAGCACCAGAGGAAAACCATATTCCCCTTACCGTGACATCCACTATACACTGAATAATGAGTATACCAAGTATCTGTCAGTTTACTAACACATGGTTTACATTTCACAATGTGAGATCTGAGAGTATTGGGATGTTCTAATTGGTGCTGAATGCTGTCTTTATGACACTGCTGCTTTCAGAAAGAAGCCCTCTTTCACCTGTCAGTATTTCAGAGTGTCAGTAATGTGAGTTTATAAAGGCTGTTTGGTGCTTTTCAGATGAGTTAATAGCACAAGATGAGAAGGTTTTGTGTACCTCTCCTGAAATTTACCGCAGTGAATACCTTTTAAAAAGGAAATTCTCTGGAAGCATTTCTGCACCACTTATTTTAAGATGAACTACTACTGGATACTGTATTACCTGCAGATGAACTAATGAGATGAAAATGACAGAAAAAACATGTATTTCAATACTTTAACAGTTTAAATTCAGTTTAACTACTATACCTTTTCCTTTAATTTCTCCTGCAATTCATTAGAGCATTACTTCAAATCTCAGAGTGTAATAACCCATTGTGCCAATTATACTTTTTCACTTCGGGGCAATCCATCATTTTTATTTGATTTCAGGTATAAAATGAAAAGTATGAACCAACAAAATTACTCGGGGCCATAATGACCTGGAACAATGAGGACATTCATCTTCAACCTCTGCTGTGTAATTTCTACAAATAGTTTCAATTAATAGCTTATTGCTAGAGCAGCTTTCAAATATGCATTAAACATTGTGCTTGACCCTAGGAGGTGCTGAACTTGAAATAATAGCACTTGAGAGCCCTCAGCACCATTCCAGACCACATGCATTAAAACCACATATCCACTAGGGCTATGCGAAGCTTTGGGTGCTGATTCGATTTGGAGGAGATTCGGCCCAATTTGGCAGCCGAATCTCCAAATCGAAACTGAATCAGGACACCAATAAAAAGGTCTGAATTGACTCAAAGCTCTGTGAATCGATTTGGAAAAGATTCAGAGAGCTTCAGAGATTTGGGCAGTCCCCATTCGCTGCCGCAGGAAGCAGGATCCAGACTCAGTGCCAGTAAGTAGGGAATGAGGGGGAGGGTGGGCTGGGAGAGGGGACTGTGGGGGGTCCTCCACCAGACCCCATCCCCTGCCTGCTCCCCCAGCCCCCCTAAGTGCCCCCCCCCCCTGCCGCTCTCCCAACCCCACCTATGGCTGCCCTGCCTGGCCCCAACATCCTGGTTATTTAAAAAAAAAAAAAAGCCCTGTATTTACCAGTTGCTGCCAGGCTGTGGGGGGTGGGAGTAATCCTCGCTGCCCTGCACCACCTCATGCTGCGTGGGGGTCTCTGCCATGAGCTCCAGTCCCCTGCCTGCTCTCCCAGCCCCGTCAATGGCTGCCCAGTTTGGCTCCACCATCCTGGCTCTTTAAACAAATAAAAAGCCCCACACTCACTGGATGTTGCTGCAGCTGTTGGGGCTTTTCAGGGCTCATGGCAGAGCCCCCATGCAATGAAGGGCAGTGGGGGGCAGCAGGCATTACCTCCACCCCTGCTGGGCAGGAACCAGTGAGTGCAGGGCTTTTTTTTTTATTATTTTTTTTAAAGGGCCAGGATGCTGGGGCTGGGTGGGGTAGCCATGGGGGTAGGGGGCTGGCAGCTCGAGGCAGAGTCCCCCAGACAGCAGGGGGGAGTGGGGGGAAATGGGATTTGCCCCCTGCCTGGCAGCTGCCGGTGAGTGTGGGGCTTTTTTTTTTAAAGAGCCAGGACACTGGGACTGGGCAGGGTAGCCATTGACAGGACTGGGAGAGAGGGCTGGGGATAGAGCCTCTTTGATTTGGAGATTCAGCTGATTTCACGGTGGCTGAATCTCTGAATCAGATTCAGCTGAATTGATCTGGGACAGTGATTCGAATCACCGAATTGAATCACTGTCCCCTGAATCAGCCAAATCCAAATTCAATGTGAACACTAGTCACTTGACATAGGTCTAATATCCAGCCCAATCCAATACTAGTATTTAGCAGGGACCTGATTTGAAATATGCCTGCATTCAGACAAATTAACTCAGTGTAAAATTCATATGTCTAAGGACTGTGCGATCAAGCTTAGTCTGACCAGAGATGCGTGGCAGGCAGCTCAGGGAGATGAACACTGCTCCCCACAAGACTGTGGAGGAGGAGCAAAAAGCTGTCTCCACCAGCCAGTCATTAGCAGTTCATGTTCTGTCAGCAATACACAAGTGTACAGCTCTTCACAATACAGTTTGTGAAGATGAAGGAGCAGCAAGTCAATGGGTAGGAGCAGAACATTAATACAATATGTCTGTGCACCAGCACAAGTCTCATATAGTAATCACATCACCATATGCATATATACATATTTCTTCTTTTTGGCAGATATATGGATTCTTAATCACTCTTACCACCAGAGCCACACATGCATATGTGCACAGTTGACAGAGCAGAGCAGTGGGTATTCTCGTCGTCATCATTGTTTGAACCTGCTAGCCCACAGAGCACTGAAAATGGGAGATCAGGGCTGTTTTGTCAGACATCAGTCAGAAATATTACAACCCCTACCCCCAGCCCTAACCCCAAAATCTGTGGTTAAATTGCCACATATTTGTTATCTATTGAGAAGAATTTGACCTGCTGAATTATCAGCTTTCATTCAACATTTTATTCCCAGGTATGGATTCCAAGTGATAAAGTATTTGATCCTCTCTCAGTTGCAAAACATACATAAATATAGTACTAGGCAAATAGGTATTAGCCCATCAAAACGTCTCTGCTTCATCTTTTGTCTTATACAATCAAATACCATTACATACAAGGAAAAATCCTATAGTTAGATTCTTCTCTTGCCATGATTTTATTTGTTCAGATTTTTTGCACTCAGGCTAGGTACAGGCATTACACATAATGTGCCTTAAGCACATAGAAAGTGCTTTAAAGCTATAACAGAACAAATGTTCATGGCACTTAAAGTTCTTCAAAAATGACAGTTCCCACTCTAAGTTAACCCTTGATGGATGTGGTATTAGACTCAAGTGTTTTAGGTTAGAGTGCTTTTTTGAACATCTGTACCACAACCATAGCTCATCAATGTAGGATGTATTTTGCTGCCATCCTAGGGGCCTCTCACTGGGCAGCTTGCAAGGCTCAGGCAGTGCTTGTCTCCTGTGGATGAGCACTGGCCCAGTGCCGCCCCCAAGAGATCACAGAGAGAAGACAGGAAAGTCTCTGTCTCCTCCCTGTGCAGCCAGATGGGGTTGGGGGAACAGAGACTCTGCCATGCAAATCTCACCCCAAGCTTGTGGGCTTGGGACTTGGTGGGGGCCAGGCTGGGTCTGTGTGGCAGAGAGATTCTGTTTCTCCCACCTTGCCCGAGCTCCTGGAGCAGCAAAAAGCCAGCTGGTCAGCTCCGTGCTGCAGCTGTAAAGAAGCTGGGGTGTGGTGGGAAGGGAGAGAGCCCCCCACAGGTTGCTGGCTGGAGTTTGGGGGGGGACAGGCATCAGGCCAGGCCAGGTCTGTGCAGTGTGGGGGCTCCCTTCCCCCCACTCCCACCTGAACCTCCTGACCAATGGCAGCCACAAGCTGTAGTGCAGGGCTGTCTGGCCAGCTTTTTGTCATGCCAGAAACTGGTTGGGGGGAGGGAGGGGGGAGAAGGGAGTCCCCCTTGCCACAAAGGCCACCCAGCCATAGCTTGCTGGCTGGAGTTTGGGGGGAGGCTGGGTCCACACAGTGGGGGCAGGGGGAGGGGGCTCCCTTTCCCCCATCTCAATTCCTTGTGCAGCAAAAAGCTGACTGGACAGCCCCACACTGCATCTTCTGGCTGCAGTTGTCAAGAGGCTGGGGTGGGGGTGGGGTGGGAAGGGAGCTAGCAAGCTGCAGGGGAGCCCTCAAGGAAGGAGGGGTGGATTCCTTCCTCCCCCGCCCTTTGTCCCAACCTCCTCCTGACAGCAGCAGCCAGCTGATTCCCGGCTGGCTTTTTACTCTGCTGAGAACTGCGGCCGGGGGCGGGGGGGGAGGGAGCCCCCTGCCCTGAAGCCTCCCTCTCAACTAATTGGCTGGGGTCTTGGGAAGATGCCAGGTCTGTGAGGCATGGGGGATTCCCTTCCCTGACAGCCCCATTTGCCAACATGGCAAAAAGCAGGTTGGGCAGCAGCTCCTGGATGTAGCTGTCAAGCTGCTGGAGTGGGTGGAGAAGGAATCCCCCTGACCATGTGGACCCAGCCTGCCCATCCACACCCCAGCCAGCAAGCTGTGGTGGGGAGCCTCTGTTCCCCCTGTCTCTCCTACCAGCCACTGTTGAGAGCTGTCAGGTGGTAGGCAGGGGGTGGGGAGGGGTAGGACTGGCTTCTGCAGTCTCCTAGGAGGCATGAGGGAGCACCCCCACCCCGCCACTGGCCTTGGCCAGTGCAGGCAAGCATTGAACCCCCTCCCTCCCGCCAACCAAACAGCAAATGTCTGTTCAGTTCATTCCCACTCTAACTTATAGCACTCTAAGGAAAGTGTGATAGTTAGAGTGCTTCTGCCAGGGGCTTTTGAACCTCTGTACTTAGCCTCAAACAACAGACTGTTGTACATTAAGCATAAACATTGATTTTCAGTTAGTAAAAAGCGATATTTTAGTTGCCATCATTGAGTGTAAAACAATGTTCCTTAAAATTATTCAATGGTCTCCACAGAAACAGATCAGCCAATATTGAATCTGATAATATAACATCTCCAACCCCACAGCCTTATTGACTTCACATAATATTTCCATTCCAACATGTAGCAGCATGCTCAGTAACAAATGAATTAAGGTACTGTAGCTTTTCTCCTCTAACATTTTCCATATGTAGTGATAGGTACTAGACAAAACATAGCAGATTGGATTGTCATCATCTAAAATTTAGAGCGTACGTTTGGAGGTAAGTTAATTTTATGCAGTGGAGTCTATGATTTCCAATGACTGTGTTGGTAATACATCAAGATCGTGATACCTATACTGCAAAAAGCAGCACCATGCAGGGATGCCTCAAGCTAAATCCAGAACCAAAATCAATACACACATGCCCCGATGCCTCACTAGACATGCCTATACTGCTTCTACTTTGGAGTCAGAGAGCACGTCTACAAGAGACACTACAATGAGGTAGCTTATTGCTACAGCAACATAACATCAATGAGCACAAACCACGAACCCAATATTATGGTACAGTAGGGTCAGAAATGATCCATGCAGAAATGATCCATGCACAACCAGGACTGCGCAGTAATGGCTAAAGCAAGTACTAAATGACTGCACGGTAACAACGACGCAGTCAGGTGCATATATAGATGCACCCAGAAAGCGCCCAAATTACCTGGGGTATACCTGGCAAGTGCTGGACTGCACTGCACTGCACTGCACACACACACACACACACACACACACACACACACACACATTTATAAATATTGCACTGCACAAAAAGACTCCACCTTTACTTGCATACATAATTAGTAGAGCTGGCTTGGAATGTGCTGACAAAAGCAAAACTTTGAAGAGAAATCCATCAGGTTCAATTACATTTTTCATCAGGAGGGTTTTACAGGGGCAGGATGAAATTAGGAAACTGAGGGAAGAAACAAAAGTAGATACCAGGACTGTCAACAGCTCACCCAGGAAGGACAGTAACCTAGGATGGGGGACAACCAGGTTAAAGACCTAGCTTGAGGTTATGTGTAGCACAGACTGGAACATTGCAGATGACTACCTAACTGTAAGGTGTTCACTCAATCATTTCCTTTTGTGAAACCTTTCACTAGGTCTCCAGGTCATCTCAGGACAAAATAAAATCAGATACAGATACCTCAACATCTGTCACTCAACAGAATTCCTGTTTCCTCGCCAACCCTAGTAATTAGTGGCACTCTGATACGGTTCTTCAATACACACACATGATTTATACATGATTTGCAGCCGTCCTTTAAAGGCCCTAGGCTTGTACACATAAGATAAACTCTCTTACTTCACATATAAACTGCTACAGAGACACCTTAATGGTGTCCAATTCTTTGTTACATGTCTGTTTCCATTACTTAGATTGAAATATGCAAGCTAGCCAAGTTGTCTACATGAGTGCCAGGTTACACATCATAATTTGCAAAATATAGCAGAGCTTGTAATGTCAATGTCTAAATAATCACTTTGTAGTGGTCTCTAATTAAGATAGTATTGCTTGTTTGCTTTCACACAGAATTCCAGCCTCATTGTTTATTCACAACTTCTCATAGCCAGTGACTGAAGTATATAGTATATGGACTGGAAGCAATACAAACAGAAAAGAAAACATGGGATGAGTTTTGTTTGGATGCATAGTTTATGATTTTAAAAAATAAAATAAAATAAATGATTAAAAAAAAATAAAATACAGTAAAATAAAATCTGACTAATGAATCTGAACCATTATACAGCTCACATGCAGTGAGCCAAATTCAGGGCACGTGTAATACCATTAATTCACTTTACCATAGTAGTTTCTTTTTACTTTAGGGTTGAAATAAAGGGTGATTAGAGCACTAGCCCAGGACTTGGAATGCTTTAAGCTCAATTTCTTGCTTCCTCCATGCAGTGACTCGAAGGGGCAGGGAGGGTGTGACAGGGGTGGTGAGGGGTCGGGGGCCTGAAACATGATGGGATGGGTCTGTGAAATGAGTTCATGTGGGCAGTGAGGGGGCAGGGGGCGGTGAGGAGGATGGTGTGATCTGATGGAGCTGAAGGCACAATGGCGTGGGACTGAGCATGGGGATATGTGGGGAAATGGGGGACAGAGTGGAACCAGAGTGTGTTTGACGTGGCAGAAGCAATTGCATAAAGGGCAGTTAGGGGCACTTTGGGGCAACGATAAAATGTCATGGGGTGCAGGGAGCAATTTTGTCTGTGGCCAGGTTGGGGAATAACAAAGGTACCTCCTAGCACCAGGTGCCTACTTCACCCTGGAACTGGCATCCAGGCTTCGACCAGCTTAATTGTATTAGTTTTTGTTTGGATCTTTAACTGAATAGCCCCTAGGCCCCTAGTATTTTAGTAAAGTTTCTACCTTCCTTTTGAGTGTTGTGTTATGTATAGGTGCTGCCTCCATGAGTGCTCAAGGGCTTAGACACCCAATGAAAAAAAATAGTGGGTGCTAAGCACCCATGAGCCACAGCCATGCTGCTTGCAGATGTTAAAAAAAAATGGTTTACTGGAAGACATAGTGCGTTACTTCAACCTGGCTCTGTGGCATCTGTAAAGATCAGGTGCTTCAGTCAGGCTTTTTGGTGCTTTCAGCTAAAGCTGATTCAATCAGCTATAAGATAAAAGCACCAAAAAAGCTCCACTAAAGAACTTGATCTTTACAGGCACTGCAGAGCTGGGCTGAGGTAATGTGCTGCCTCTTCTGGACATCCTCAGGGCTTGGCACAGGAACGTGCAGAGTTTAAGGTAAAGTACAGTTTTTAGGGGGTTGTTTTATATCTGCAAGCACCCACCGGCAAAAACCCAAGTCAGTGCCTATGGTGTTTTGTGATGATGCATCACACTACCTGCATCAAAATCCTAAATCTACCCATGGGAACAGAAGAAACACTGGAAATACTAGCTTCCCAGTGATATTTTACTGATGTGCCTTCACCCTGACTTAAAAACTAACAGTACATCTTTCCACATGAAACTAATTCAGGCTCCACTGCCCACTTACCTTCCAGCCCTGGAGACCAGACTGCAAAAAAGGACACAGTGGCTAGATCCAGACATGCAGGTACATGTGGTTTGTGGCACCGCATACCTCCCATCTCTGAACACAGAACAGTTGGAGTACAGCGGCCAGTTTTGGGCGCCATACTTTAAGAAAGATGTGGATAGCCTCGAGAGGGTCCAGAGGAGGGCCACTCGTATGGTTAAGGGTTTACAGGCCAAGCCCTATGAGGAGAGACTAAGGGACCTGGACCTCTTCAGCCTCCACAAGAGAAGGCCGAGAGGTGATCTTGTGGCCACTTACAAATGCATTAGGGGGATGCAGCAAAGTATTAGAGCTGCTCTGGCTACCAGGGTGCCTCTTGGGGAAACAAGGACATATGGTCACAAAATGACAGAGAGCAGATTTAGGCTAGACATCAGGAAAAACTTCTTCACGGTGAGGGTGGCCAAAACGTGGAATGGGCTTCCAAGGGAGGTGGTGCTCTCCCCTACCTTGGGGGTCTTTAAGAGAAGGCTAGATAGACATCTGGCTGGGGTCATCTGACACCAGCATTTTTTCCTGCCTAGGCAGGGGGTCGGACTTGATGATTTGTTGAGGTCCCTTCTGACCCTAGCATCTATGAATCTATGATATCACAGGAGACTAGGTTGAAGGCCTTTTTGAAGGCCAAATGAATGATATCAACCTCATTTCCTTGAGAAGGGGGAGCAGGCAGCCCTGGGCTGGTTGCTTCCCTGTCTCCGTGTGCGTCAGTGTGGGGTCTCCAGTGCTCCATGCTCTGTGGGAGGCTGGCTGGGGCACAGGGTGCCTCAGCATGGGGATCGCCAGCAGGCAGTCCCCGCGCTGAGGTACCCTGTGCCCTGGCCAGCTGGGGAGTGGCACATGGAGATGTGGGAGCAGGCAGCCCTGGGTTGCCTGGTCCCCTGTCTCCACATACGGTGGAGCCCCATGCTGTGCCCCAGGCAGCTGCTCCTTGGCTGGCTGGGGTGCAGGGTGCCTCAGCGTGGGGGCTCCGCAGTGGAGCCCCTGCACCAAGGCACACGGAGGCAGAGGAGCAGTCATCCCAGGACTGCTTATTCCTTTGTTTCAAGGTACCTTGCACCCCAACTGGGACGCAGCCTGGGGGCCCTGGGCTGCCTGGTCCCCCATCTTCATATGCTGCTCCCAGGCTGGCTGGGGCACAGGATGCCCCAGTATGGGGGCTGCCTGTCCACTAGCCCTGTGCTGAAGCACCCTATGCCCCAGCTAGCCCTCCCCATCCCAAGCAGCACATGAGCACATGGAGCAGTGGGTCAGTGTGCCCTGCTGCAAAGCGTACAGGCAGGGGTGTGCACGGTGGCAAAAAGTAGTGGCCCAAATGTGTCGCCACTACTTGTGCCACTGCAAACACATGCCCCTGTTCATGTGGATGTGGCCAATAAGTGATAGTTTGCTATTTGCAAACTACACTATTTGTAGTGTTTCTTACATGGGAACAAGGCCCAGATCTACCAGATCATTCCATGATAGAAGAGAAAAATATTTTTAATAAAATTAACATTAATGACAACATGACCCAAATTCAAATATCCCAGAACTCCAGGGAACGTCTGGTCCAGATGATGAATATTACCTCTCAACAATGGGTTAAACAAAAACTCTCGCTCTGTTGTCACTCCCTCCCACAACTTCTACTCCTTCCCACCCCCCTGCCTGCCCTTGCCATAACTGTGGATCCACAAATATCCTGCTTACTGCAGGACTGCACAAATGGGCAAGAGAGCAGGAGGAGAAGTAGAATAGAATAGTCTTTAAACTAAAATAATTGAATTAGAGTTCTACTAAACCGAGAGGTGTTTTAAAATAATACAGCCTATAAAAATGTATCTCCATTTAGAAAACCCCAAAGGTTGGGTTCCGCTAGGTTTTGAATGTGTAGAAATTTTAGTTCAATCAGTTTTACTTATTTATGTTTAACCAGCTGGTCCTGTCATTATTGGCTAAGGTCAAGAAAGAAATAGTTGCAGTGAGAATAATTATCCTTTGGATGCAGATGATCGGCTTTTGGCAGCAGTAAGTGATAGTCAAGTACTGTAGCTGGATTTAAAGAGGGACCTGCCTTCTCTGAAGATCACCAGTACCATGAAAAGAAAGAATTCTGATCTCTAGGGATTCAGCTGATGGTTGTGCACACAGAGAACAAATGCCCCAGACACTCATGAAATGATGTAGTCTCTCAGAAGCCCTTCAAATTTTATGTCTCCATCACAAGTACTAAACACAAATTGACTGCTAGTGGTTGGATACTGGAGCTGGCTGATGGAACTGGATAATTCTAATTTAAAACAAATATTAAAAAAAAAAAAAAAATCTCTAAACTTATTCTTAAAAAATTCTCATAAAAAGCCCTTGAAGGCAAACAGGTAGCATCACAGCAGAAGCAGGAAACTAAAGACTTAGAAAAAATTAAATGAAATGCAAGTTAAATCATAACATTGAATAAATATGATTTTCCAACCCATAAAATAGTTAATCCAGGATTTTAGAACACCCAGATTGAAAGATCATTGTTCTTGTACAAAGGCAATACTTAAAAAGATTCTTAACTAGTTACTCTTCATTAACTTAATGAAAAGTATTGTATACAGATTGCTCATTGCTAAAGAAAGAGCCAAGTTTTTATCTAAAAGGGGTGCATCTACATGTGCGTCTTGCTGTGGAGTTGACTAATTAGCTCCACCATAAAGCATCACTGTCCACATGTGTGCTGTGGGACCAGGGCACAGTACATTAATTAACTCCAGCATAAGATAATACTGTTAGGGACAGTACTACCTTATGCTGGAGTAATTAACTATGATCAAATGCTCATATCGATGGCGATTGCTGGGAGCATATTGCGCCTGGTCAACCCAGCCAGCCGAGACCCAGAACCTCCAAGTTCTGCCAGCCCCTCTGCACCCAATGCTACAACCTGGAGCCCAGGCTGACCCCTCATGCCCCCTGCCAGCCCATGGATGCTCCACCCTGGCTCTAACTGCTGTGGGCCCAGGTGCATGTGTAAATGCTGCACCCGGGAGCAGTTAACTCTGGTGTGTACTGCTCCGGGGTTTGTGGTGTCCTTATAATTGCATGTGTAGAAGTACTCAAAGAGAAGCAAAGGTTCAAAGGTAACTTCTTTTTGCTTTTTTAAGTTGGAAAAAAAATCTCTAATCTCCTTAGGGAATTAATGAAAAGGAAAAATATATTGAAAAGTTGATGTACTTGGACACCTGGAAACATGCAAAAAAGTAGAAGCTATATTGCTCCTCACACATCTGAGTTGTTGTAGCTGTTCAACTGCATAGCAACTGGCTTTTTACAGAGTCAGATGCCTGAGGCACTTGACCTTATCATTTTTTTTTTGCTGTAGGCAGCAAGTGCTTGTTTAATTATTTACACAGCTTAATAATGCAAATGTCTCTATAGGAGCAAGCAGCACAGGGTGTTTCAAGAAACCTATTTTTTCCTGTTTTAGAGAGGGTTTTATCGTTTCTTCAACTAGACAGCAGAGAAAAAAAACCCTTTCTCTGCTTCTAGAGCATTTTCCTAGTTTGGCAAACCTTATGGAAAAAATTGACAGAACGGGTTGTACTCTAATAGCATCTACCTGCTCTGAATCCAATTTCTCTTCATGTAAAAAATAAAGAGAAAAATAGGGGAAGACATGCTCTAACTTGCAAAACTAGCTCAGAAGAGGCGAAACAAAACAATACAGCAACAAAACCCTGTACTCATCCAGACAGTTCCTTTTGAGATTGGGAGACAGTGGACACATTTACACATGATCCTATGTTGCCATAGCAATGCACTACAGCAATGTAGTGTCCGCAGGCAAAACCCATAATGCCACAGCTACGCTGCTGTAGCGATGCACTCCCCTGTCATGGCACATCGCTATGGCAATGTAGTGCCTAAAAATAACCATGCACAGCATGCATGGTGCAGTACTAAAGGAAGTACTAAATGATGGCGCAGTAACAACGGTGCCATAGCAGCACATATAGACTCGCCCACTGTCATCAATTAAACCACTCCCTTTTTATTTAATAAAACTGTGTTGGAAAGGAATACAGACTGGTGAACATTCAAGTAGCAGGCTTGCTGTGCATTGATGATGTACTCCAGAGATACATGCAGTAGTAGAAAGAGAGTATACCTTTATACTGATTGACTCCCATTTCAGGTGACTGAGTAATGACATTTTAAAAAAATATTGGCAATGAACTCTTCACAGGTTTATTCTCTCACTCTCACATCATTTACTGAATTGGTTCCTTAATGAGAGAGGTATTATTATGTGCCTCCAACTCTCTAATGTCAAGAAGTTTTCCACTAGAGCAGTTTACAGACCCCCCACCCCCAAAGCAATATTTTCTTCATTTCAGTTCTGTGAAACATATTATTAAACTTTTATTAGTAAGATTAAAACAAATTTTTAGTTTGGGTTCATTGGAAACAAATTGGAAAATTTTGGATGGTTGGACTGACCTCAAACTGCTGAGTTGTCAGGTGAATTCAACAAATTGTGTTTCTCTAATGTGACTTCCTACCTGGGAGTTATAGTTTGGGAGCTTGACATGTTCATTTTTTTCCTATAGTTCAGTCAACTATAGGACTGAACTATAGGAGACTGATGTTTGGGCAACATCTCTCAAAATGCAATGTTGAGTTCCCTCTAGTCCAACTATAAGGCATATAAGTGCTGCATGACTAGATGCATCACGAGAGAAAATTCAGTCATGGAGTCTATTATGTAGGAGAAAAATCAATGACCAACATGTTTTGATGGGCTGTAGTAAAAAGAAACAAGAAGCAAATAACAAAAGAAAGATACATTTTACCATTACCGAATTAAAAGTACTTGGGGCTATTTCATTTGATGAAATTTCAACTTTCTTTCCACTTAGGATGAAATTCAGTTGGGAGTATCAGAATGTCCTGTGGGCCAAAAATATCAGATTTCACTAGTTTGTTCTAAGGATGAAGTTCAGATATATGTAAATGGGATTTTTTTTTCCATGACTGTTCCATATTCTTGCATAATTTTTGGAACAACAACAAAAGGAAGAGAAATCACTTACTCCAAACTTCGCATCTCACATGAAACCTGTTCTTCAGTTTCTCACCTCTCTATGATGTCCATTGAACAATGTAGCCAGTTTTGAGGAGCCTTTTCTTCTGCAGTCTGCAAATCTTGTCACAAGTATTAAGAATCATGATACTCTAGTGACATATTTATAATTTGATTACTGCAATTGTCAAATGAGAAAGTGGAAACACAAAGATGTTAATGACTTGTTCCTCTAACTCTCACACAACAAGTCCAGACAGAGAATCTAGCCCACCCTAACTTCTTACCCATAACTGAAATAATTAGATAATGATCTCATACCCTCTTTTTGGATTTAGCGCTGCATTTTTGGTGAAGTTAAAATATACCTTCTTACTCAAACTACATGCTCTCAGCAGAATTTCAAACCCAGGTACACTGACTTTTGTGACTCAGTTTATTTTCTGCGACATTTTACTCCAATGGAACAAGAGCAAGGTGGAGTCCAATCCTCTCTGTTTATCATGAGATTGCTATGCAGATCCATGGAGAATTTGCTATTAACTTTAGGTAACACAGGATTTGATTACAGAGAAATATTTAATAACACAAAGCTCTAGAGCAAATTCCTTGAAGCAGGTATCTCTGCAGGTACACTTCGAAGAGTGTGTACCTGGGTTTGTAACATGGGGGTGTAACATGGATGAAGAATGAGCCCTGCTTGACACTCAAAGCCCACGATAATTTGAAAGGATGGCAGTTAGAACAGATCTGGTCTGCCCAGACAACTTTTTGACGTGTAGTTTCTGAAAACATTAAACATGCTAGGGTTTAGAGAAGGCAGGGTAAATTTACACCTTACTGGCTAACTAAACCAGAGATATACACAATAGCTTTCATGAGCCTGAGCTCATTTCATTGGATATTTAGTGTCACATTTCACACTTTAAGAGAGAGTTCTACAAAGGCTTGTCTAACAGTTTGCATTCTTCTTCTCTTGTCACCTGGACATTGGCAAGGAACAAATCCAATTAAAAGTCAGATATTGCTTAACTTCTCTCTCAGGGGGTACATTTACATATGCCATTAAGGTGATGTGATAAACTCCAAAGCAATTTGCATCAGAGAAAAATGCTCCTGGGTGAAGTGTTTACACATGCACCTGGGATCACAGCAGTTTGAGCTGGGGTGGAGCAGCCCCGGGGGTCAGCCCCAAGCTCCAGGTAGTAGTGTTGGTCAGTGGAGGGGCTGGCTGGGGCATGAGGATACTAAAAAGTGGGGCAAGGTAGCAGGCAGCCCCTGCACTTTAGTACCCTCATGCCCCAGCCAGCTCCTGTCACCATTTACATGTGCATTTTGGCAGAGTAAATTACTCTGCCATAGCATACTACTGTCCCTGACAGTACTATCCTACAGCAGAATTGATTAATTTACTGTGCCCTAATACCAGCACACATGTAGATTGTGACGATTTACTGAGCCAATTAGTCAACTCTGCAGTAAAACACACACGTAAATGCACCCACTAACAATTATTTCAAGCCCACCATGTTGTAACTGTTCCCTTTTAAGGTTGCACTAAGTGCCGGCCATTCTCTATGTGCAATAAGATGTATTTTATGCTTCTTTTGAAAAGAATGTGCAAAAAAATAAATAAATAAAAAAAGATTGATGTCCAACATTTTAGACTGCATAAAAGCGCACTGGACTAATTAAAAATACAAAGCTCAGGTCTGAAATATATGCCACATCTTAGAAAGGGAGAAAATAAAGTCTTTCAGCCATTGTAATAGGGATCAGGCTGTGAAGTGCTGTGAAATGCACAAGTAGATTAGTCTGACAGCCGCTAGGTGGAAGACAATGTAACTAGTAGTGTCAACACCTGCCGTAAAGGACATACAACACTGTAAAATGTCCTGAATGACTTAGAGTCAAAACATCTTAAGAGATATTTTCCTTCCGTTGGTTGAGGGAACACATATCTGTTCTGCCTGGGAGTTTGAAAAGGACCTTTGGCCAGAAGCAAGATATCCATACCTATTCCTACTTTATATGCACAGCATGACCCTTTTACACAATATACTTCATTGCATAAACTCGGAAATTGGAGAAAGGGCTCAATACTGCAATTACACTGTATACGCTTGCACAGGGCGGCACAGTTCAGCACCACAGATGCACCCAAGCTGGCTTGAGAATCAGAAGTAATATACATACATGAGTATGGCACTCCACCTGGGATTATTAGCCCCACTGAGAATGTTCGTGCAGCTTAACAGGTTGCATACCCAAGCTAATTACCCTATTTATTTGAATATAAGATAGCCCCTCAATAATTAAACTCTATATATGGAAAATTTATAAATTTGTTATAATTTTCCAGGTATAGAATCTAATTATTGGGGGTTTGCCTTGAATTTGCCCCCCTCCCACTACTACTGCAAGAAAGAGAAGTCTGGGGGCTTAAGTAGTCCCCTTGCCCTCTGCTCCCTCTTAACATCTTCTGCCTGTAGTCGTCTCCCACTCTCTTTACTGTCAGACCCTGCTCTTCAAGAGCACATAGAAATGAAGTGAAATTTTGAAAACACTGACCTTGAAATAAATGTATTTGTAGTAATTTGCATATAGTACTGCTAGACTTACCAGTATTCATCCAGAATTAATACTCTTTTACCTTCTTTGAAACTGTTGCAAGTTTTAGCACAGGTACTCAATAAACACACTTTCAAGTAGCACTTTCGTGCCACCTGATATAGTTTGAAATATGCATATTAGCCCAAAGCCAAAAGGCTCATGATTTACCATATAGTTCACTGGCCTGGGTCCCAGCATAACTCAACAGCATTTCAAGCCCTGATGACTCCACAGCTCAGCTTTGCTCAGTGTGAGCCTATACTCCAGATATCCTGCCTGGCTGACCCCCACAACAAAGGATTCATGTGCTAATTAGCCCCCCCCCCCCAAATGGGGGTTTTTTTCACAAGTCCTGCAATCCTCCAAAAATGTATATGCAGATGAGGTACAGGGCAACCTGGTCCAGGGCCACCTCATGGAGTCAGGGCCACACTAATCATATGAGACAGGCTGAGAGAAGGGGCAACAAAGGGATCCTAGGTGAACTCTTTGGGGTCCTGTTTGGTGATATTTGCTCAACATTTAAGGCTGGTAAAGAAACAGGAATCATGAAAATAAGAAAGAAAGGCACTGCTTAGCTGTGGGAGTGAAGAGGAAGTAACAATATAATAAATATAGTGGCTCAACATGACTGGAAAAAGAGTTAGCGCTGAGGGGGACTACACACAATGGCCACTGTCATTTATCTTAGTTAGATAGGCTGTAATACCCATTACAATAGAAGCCAATTTGGGCCACATGTTTTAAAGTCAAGCTCAGTGTTAGCTGCATTTATTCAACTTAATAGTTGGTTTCTGTAGAAGTGGAGCTTTTCCCCCATGCTGATGGAGGGGAGCGGGGAAAACTTCATCTTGTATTTGAGTATGTATGGTAATTTGGTTTGTCTGTGCCTGTGTACATATAACATCTTCGTACCACATGGATATATACTTAGTACCTTTGTTCACTTTGCTCTTGTTGCTTCTCTGTCTGACATTGGTAAACATACAATACATGTAGGGGAGGTTGAAGACTATTAGCATAACTTTGGGATCGTCATGTTATCTCTGAAAGATGGAAATGTATAAGATAAATGGTATTCATCCGCAATAAATACTGATGAAAACTTTATGCCAGAACACCTGTTGAATACTACAGAAGAGTTGTGGTTGTGTTTTAGAGTGGCTTTTAATTTTCCTTTTCTTCACATCCCTGCAACTATGAAAAGTCATGCCCAGAGATGTGGATTTTCCAGAAAATTTACCAATTCAAAATTTTCCAGAAAATTTTCCAATGCCATGTTTATTTGACTTATATTTAGTAAATAAAACTAAAAAAGTATTTCCATGTTAATTTTATGTCCAATAGCCACAAGTATTTGAACTGAAATATTTGATTAGGAAAAAAAATAAATAGAGAACACTTAATGCGGTTTAAATGTTATATTCAAACAAATTCAAAGCTTTATGTGGAAAGAAATTATTTTTATTGGAATACTTGTAAAATGTAAAGACAATAGACAATAGCATGTACTTCCCTTACATTGTTTGTTTAGATTTAGGAAAAAAAAATGAAGGCACTGAAAACTGTTGGCACACTAATTTTAGCACACCCAAAGAACTGTGCATGACATGCCGTGGTCATCCACTTCAACAGAGTTTAACTCTCATCCACTGAGGTCATTGCGGCACCTCCAGTTTTACTGTCACTAGCTGTAGAATCACTCGCACTACTTATTAGTTCCATTTCAGAATCAGATTGAGGCAAATCTGATTCAGAACTACTTGAACCACATTCTCTTTGCTAAAGGATGGTTTTACCAATGAGTCTGTGGGCAAGGGCAACTTATCATCACACTGCATCTTCTTTGCTAATTGTGTTACTGACTGATTCTCCAGAAGCAAAGATTTTGAGAAATAGAAACAAGCTTAGTGGTACGTTCATTTGTCTTTGATTTGACCTGCACAGTCAATTAGGTGAATGCATAACTTGATTTTTGGTTTGGATTATTATGTGAGTGTATTTATTCTCCTGTTTACAAATCGATAAAACATATATATACTCTCTCACACACTTCCTAGGGATAATCACCTGAAAAACATTAGTCACAACGTTGAAACAGCCAAGCTTGCCTAATACTGTATTGGCATCCATTCATTGTTACTAATGAATTTTATGAAACAATGAATTTTTTAGAAATGGAAAATTTCCCACAGAAAAAAAAAGTACTGGAAAATTTTCCACTCCACAACTCTGGTGATACCCTAAGCATCTTGACTCTTATTGTGTATATATATATATATAAAAGTGGGTAAAAAAATAAACACTAACATTTCAAACAAATTGATTCACAGCAGCTAACCATTCCAGTCTGGGACTTTTCAGAGCTAAAAGTAGTAGCCAATGGAAGTGGGACAGTAAGAGACTTCTCTTTCCAGTGAAAAGTTCCATTTTATAGTGCTGATTGGATGTAAAAAGAGTCCTTGAACTTGTTCTGAAAATTTCCCACCTTAGAAAACATAAGATGACTTATAAGAAATTCTGTATTTTGGAGAAAACAAGAAACAGACTAATTTTTTTTTAAAGTTTGTATCCTTCCACATTTAATAACAAGATGCATAAGTGTGCTGGACACTGTTATAGTAGAAGCAAATAAGTGGATAGAGACTAGCAAAGGCAGATGTTGTAGTATCTTCAGCCACACATTATTTATTCATTGCATAAACAGTTGTATCAGAGGTTTAAACTGAATGAGATATCCCCATTTGGCTCCTGGGCTCATTGAATTCCACCTGCTACATACTCAAAACTACTTGATTTTGTTAGTACTGTATTTTTTTTAAAGGGGATCTCTAAGGTAAAAACAGAATGTGTTCCTATTTGAGGCATACTTTCCATAAGCCCCAACAGAATGAATGAATGCGTTGTCATTTACGCTTTCAAATGCATTTAATGAATCGCAATGCATTTGCACCTGTCTTCTCATTATAATTAGCTATACACACAGATGCACACACACAATATTAATTTTTTTCATGGGATACATTTGTGGAGAACTTTTAAGATGTGCACCGCTTTCTTCAAAGCATACAAACTGTTTCAACACTATCAAAGGCAGATTGTAGAGTCTCTTCTAATAATTGGGCATGATGCCTAGGAATTTCTACAACATTTAAGAATTGGACACACAAATTTAAGCATATTTCAAGGAATTTGGACACTTAAACTAAGACAGTTCTGAATATTCCATTCAACTTAACCATAAACATCTAAAAATGTTCTGGGCTGTCATTCTTGTTTTTGTTCGGATTTACACTGCCTCTGAACTCCACTATCAGTTACTTATTTCTCAGTTTTTGGGTTGCTTAATGAAAGTTATATCATTATTGGAACCCCAAAAGAATGAAACGTCTCCCTTTACCACCCCAGTACAGCCAACTTAGACTAAATCCAGTGTTCCTAACCTCCCCTCCCCCCAAAAAACCCACTCTTATTTACATCAATAGAAGGTGAATGTGAATAAAAAGAGAGTAACTGGATTATTTTAAATGCTCCTCTTAGCTTCATTATCCCAAAGCAAAAGCTTTTCTGTGGCTCTGTTATTTGGGCCACTTCCAATAACAATTTAATCTGTCTTTTGGTCTATATAATGCTGTCTTTATTTTACCCAGCCTAGGTGCCCCCCCCCCCCCCACTGTTATACGAAAAGGATGAACTTGCATTATAGAAAGAAATGTGCTTGTCTCTGTTATTCCCCCTAAGACTATTTATTCTCTCATCGATTTACTTTACCAGCAGGTGAACATATTGTTTAAAGCTATTTGTGATGCTAGGCCACTGAGATATCTGCTTCTGATCATGTTATAAAATTGTCACTTCTGCCCAGCAATGTCAAAGCATGCCCTCTGAGGAGGATTTTCTGAGATTCAGGGCAGTCACATCTGACTTTCTCAAGATTTCATGTGGCCATCTTTTGTTCTGCAATCTTGCTCCTAATTAACTGAAGGTGGCAGACTATTTCAAGTGCAACACAAAAGGTCAAGGCCATTTTTCTGTAGATTCTCAATCCACTTCTTAAACAGAATACCATGAGTTGCTCTTGTTCTGGGTCTATAATACATTCCATTTCTCAGCAATAAACCTGTACACTGCAGCGCACAAATTGAGACACTATAAATGAGTACAGTGTAGCTTCATGTTTTTATTTTGCTCTGAACCAATGTACAGACACTGCCACAGCAGCATTGATTCTAGACAATTCAGAATCAATTCAGAAGCATGAACATTTCCATGCACTTACCACTAGCCCTATATTAATTTAAAATAGGCAGTTGAACTGTGGAATTTGGATAGCAAGGCACCTGACATTGGTCTTTCCGATTGTTACCATTCTAAAACATACCTGAAAAACTAGAATAGCAGTTATAGTTTTCATTTCTGTCTAATCTTATTTAGCTCCTTTGTCTGCATGACCCACATCTGTATTTTGTGCTTGTACAGTGCCTAATAGCGGATTCAAGAATGGGGCAAGAAGGGTATCCCACCACACACACAATCACACTCTGGCTGTGCCATGCAGTGTATTCTGATCTCACTGTCTGGTCTGTGTGAACTCTTGCTGTGGTGTGACCAGAGCCTATGCTTTCACATGGCTCTGGAGCCCAGGGTATGAGAGCTGCTTTCACCCATTCCCTCCTTCCCCCCTTGCTGTTCAGTTCAGCCACTGGAGAAAGGAGGGGACTAGCGGTGGTGGCAGTTTTTAACCCTGGGCTCCAGAGCCACAAGAAAGCAGGGCTCAGCCAGACCCCGTGCAGAAAGATCACATATGGCACAGCCAGAGGGAGGTGTGACTGTGCCACTGCACCCACTTTGCACAAGAATGTGTGGACGATTGCAGCAGGAACTCCAGGCGCTGTGTAACATGGAGGGATCAGAATGGGGCTAGGGAGATGTTTCCCATTCCCCATTTCCCCCTCTCCTCACTCCCACCCCACATCCTATCCTTTCCCTGCATTGACATATGTTGAAAGGAGATGATGTCTCCCTTAGAAGCACCAAACCTCCATCTGCTGCTCTTGCATTGCTGCTCTGCCCTTCCCACTGACAGACCTAGAGCTGCTGCAGGGGGCCCCAGTACTGGAAGTTACATCTGTGACAGTGCCAATCACAAAGGGTCCTGCTTCATGGACCACAAGGCAAATAAATTAAAAAAAAAAAAAGAAAGAAAAGTAAAATATGGTAAGATCTACACTGCTAATCTGATAATGACATATTGGCAACATTGCCTCTTCTTACAGTGAGAAGAGCTATAAGGCTGAAATGTTTCCAAACCTGTTACATTTGGAAACATTTGAAAAGTGTAGTCAGCCTCCAACTGCTGTGCTTCAAAATCACTATGGCTGCACACAGGGGGCAGAACGACCCAGGGGTACAATAGTGGGTGCAGCAGCCTACAGCTCCATTCTCCCATGCCCCTCACAGGACAGGGGGAGAGGAGCAAATGGTCAATACAGCTTTGCAGTGCTCCCTTGCTTCCTGATGCCTGCAGCTTGGCTTTCCCCCTCCCTCCCCCGTCACAGGGGAAAACAGTGTGCAGTAGGGCTGTGTGAAATTTCAGCAGCCATTTCATTTAGTTTTGCATTCAGACATTTCAATGGTCAAAATAATGAATCCAAAATGAAACACAGGGCTCCGAAACAACTCTGAAATGAAATGGGCCATCTGAAACATTTTGGATGTTTCGGAGCTGTTTTGGAGGTGGGCTTGCAGGGAAAGGGGAGGAGCAGAGGAAGGACTGCTTTGATATTGACATCTGTAGCTGGCCAGTGACAACAATCTGTCCCTGAGGTCCCTTCCAACCTCGTTGCTGGGGGATTGAGCCAGGGGCTGGGGGAATGCTCAGGAAAGAACCCAGTGCTGGCAGGGGCAGCTTGCTGTCATCCCGCATGCAGATCTGGGGGCCCACACCTGCTGGGAGGGCTGTGGGGTTGTGCCAGACTCCTCCCAGGGGTAGTGGGCCCCTGGATCTGCATTCGGGATGACAGCATGCTGTCGCTGCCGGCAAGCGAAACTAGTTTTGCTTTGAACAGTTTAAGGTGCTGTTTCCCAGAAACCCCCACACCTATCCCCTTGAAACTTGGGAAGCATTATGGCCTCAGAAGGGGCTACCATCTCTACCAGTTATGTTTGAATCAGGCATGAAATGACAAAGTTATAGGCAGTTTTGTGATTCCCCATTATAGCCTATGGCCGAAGCACCAAAACACCACTGAAATTCCAAAACAGTTTCAGCCAAAATGAAATGGAACAGTGATTTGAAACATCAAAACAAATCACTGTCCTTCCAAAATGCTGAATGCAAACTGAAATGAAACAGCCGTTTCGGACAGCCCCGTGAAACACCAAAACGAAACACGATCCCTCCGAAATGCCAAATCCGAAACAAAAACAAAATGCAGGCATTTCACACAGCCCTAGTGGGCAGCAGAGTGGAGCTGATCTCAATGAGTGCTCTCCTGCCACTTTGCCTGTGCTCCCCTAGAACACAGCCCCTGTCCTCCCCCTCCCCCAAACTGGAAAACAGGAGACCTACATGACCCTCCTACTGGAACCAGAAGTCCCAATACATGAGATCTCCAGACTCTGGTGGTGGGGATGTAAGGTCTCCAGTTTCCTGGCTCCAGTGTGGGGATGGAGAAGGGGTGCTCCAAGAGAGTGGAAGCAGAGTTACAGGCTCAGGAAATGGGTGCATGAGAACCTGATGGTGTTTAACACCGAAAAATGCAAGGTTCTCCACCTTGGGAGGAAAAACCTGCAGCATATTTATAGGCTCAGCAGTGCTATGCTGACTAGTACTATGGATGAGAGGGACTTGGGGGTCAAGATTGACCACAAGATGAACATGAGCCTTCAGTGTGATGCTGCGGCTAGCAAAGCGAGCAAAACCCTGGCTTGCATACATAGATGCTTCTCAAGCAAATCCCAGAACATCATTCTCCCATTGTACTCAGCCTTGGTGAGGCCGCAGCTGGAGTACTGCATCCAGTTTTGGACTCCACAATTCAAAAAGGATGTGGAGAAGCTCAAGAGAATCCAGAGAAGAGCCACATGCATGATAAGAGGTCAGGAAAACAGACCTTATGACGAGAGGCTGAGAGCTATGGGACTCTTCAGCCTCGAAAAGCACAGGCTCAGGGGCAATCTGATGGCCACCTATAAGTTTATAAGGGGTGTTCACCAGGATCTGGGGGAACATTTATTTACCAGAGTGCCCCAAGGGATGACAAAGTTGAATGATTATAAACTCCTGCAAGACCATTTCAGGCTGGACATAAGGAAGAATTTCTTTCCTGTCCAAGCCCCCAAGGTCTGGAATAGCCTGCTGCCGGAGGTGATTCAAGCACCTACTTTGAACACCTTCAAGAAAAACCTGGATGTTTTTCTTGCTGGGACCCTATGACCCCAGCTGACTTCCTGCCTCTGGGGCAGGGGGCTGGACTTGATGATCTTCCAAGGTCCCTTCCAGCCCTAATGTCTATGAAATCTATGAAAAATGCCCACTCACTGTCTGCCCTACTCTTTCTTTTACCCTCTCTTTGTGGGAAAGAAGAGAAAAAGAGCAGAGTAGTGTGGGATGTTGGAGGACCAAGGGCTCCCCATTCAGTCACATTCTGTAGAATATGCAGATGTAACAAGAAGTGAAGCACTTCTAAATAATAATACTTCCTTCCCACAGATACTATTTTGGAATGCTGTGGACAATTTTTGGAGCACTTCAAAGACATTTGAAGTACTTCAGATGTGAAGCCTGTCCACACTTTTAGATTAGTTTCTGTAACTATACCTTAACAAGGAAGAATTTGCTTTGCTCTTCTATCATGTTTCAGCTAAGATGAGATTTATTGTATTTTAACTCTGTACAAAATAGGGAAGGCTGAAATGCAGCTTAATTCCATTGATGCGGATCCCTAATAAGCCTGTGTAGAGCCCATTTATTGCTCAAGGAGAATCCATATTGAAATTCCAGGAGTGCAGTTACATGAAAGAAATAGCAGAAATAAAAGGAGGACAGTAGAAGTTCAGCAACGTAGGGGTTGGCCATTGTGTCACAGGAAGGATCTCTCATGTTTTTCCATCCCTACATTTACAAGAACACTCAGTGTGGACACAACACCATTCTGAATGAACTGACCAATTAAGTGCGATTTTGGTGCACGTAAACTTTCATGCCCTGTTATTGCTCTGGAGTTATGTTGACCAGATGCTGCCACCCCATTTAAACTAGGATGTGCAGCCAAGGTCTCACATTTGCTGCTACACACTCTTGAAGTCACACAGACTTCTCAGAGTTACAGGAGCTATACCTTGAATATCTGCTTGGATCTGTACAAGGGTCATGGATTTCCCTGAGATAGATCAGTTTTGTCTTAATAACAGCTACTGTACAGAAACAGAAACATAAGTGGATAGCTGAGCATGACAATGAGTGATCATTTTCACTGTAACAATGGAAAGGAACCGTTGCAGAATTAAACAAATACCAGTGCCTACCATTCAGGGGCTAGATAGGATTTCTTCCCTGAAGGGGTCACTATCAAATCCTGGCATGTTGTCAATGTTGCCAAAAAGCATCAAAGAACCCTCAGGCTGATCAGGATCCCTGAAAGCTAGCGCATCTTCCCCATGCAAAAGCTCAAGATAAACCCTGAAAAACAGATTGTTCTCAAAGCCAAGGCAGACACCGAGCACGATACTCCTGTGAAAGCAGATCTTTGCCACTTGGCGTAACATGCTATATTGCAACAAAACTGAACAGACAGTTTTAACCAACTTCTGTTCCAAGTGCCTGGTTGCTGCTCCCATTGTGGACAGACATGAGCTAGAAGCTTTTCTGAGCCTGCTCAATTTCCTAACACCTGCCCCTCTTCAAGCACTGAAAGTCACTGGCTACATTTGCCATGGAAATTTAATCAGTGCACACATTGTTATGTCCCAAAGTCACTGGCTACATTGGCACCTCTGCCACCAACCCCCACGTTCATATTCCTATTTCCTAACAGTCTACTGTTATGTGTACCTGCCCTTTTTTCCAACCCTTGCTCAAGCTAGTGGCACTAGAGGGTTATATGAAAAAAAACCTTGTAATGATGCATGTTTATTGAAATATCTGCCACAGGAAATATAAAGCAACTTTGAAAGTGCTTTGCTTCACAGTTTGGGCAGTACCCTTTAGCTGTCATCTCTTTGCATGCTATGATGTATATTTTCCAAAATGAGATATTTGAGATGCCTAGAGATGAGGCAGTCAACTTTAATCACACTCCCAGAATAGTTAACCCTTTGGGTTCAATTATTGTGCAATACTACACAGACTAATGGAACTCTGTCACAGTACATAACAAAATCACATTTCAGCTCTTTAGTAAGACTGCAATGCATCTCTAACCATCTGGCCCTGGGAATAGGATGCAGTGCACATGGAAGTCCTCTGCTCTGATCAAGAAGGAAGAAAGAAAACAGCCAGATTCTTGGACACAGTTACTTCAAAACAGTTGTCCCATAAGTGTGAGTGCACAAAAATCCATTAGACACCTAAGTAGGAGAGTCTTAAGGGAATACAACATGAAAGATCAGCCAAGTTCCAATGATATAAGCTGGCAGCAAAAAAAATGGCATCGTGAACCCATTTCACCAGGTTAAAAACTGTCACAATGTATGGCTATTTTGTTATGTGGACCACAGGAAATGCTAGGGAACTGGATATATGCCTCGTTTCTGCATTTAACATAGCCTGATGGATGGGGTTCTTTGGCAGAATAGGAAGGCAAGTTGCCAGGTCCTCAGCTGATAGCTATTAGCACAGTTCCACTGCCTGCAGCACATGTTTCTGAAGCAGATTAGGATTCGGAATGTCATAGACATCTCTTTTTTAATAGAATTTGTTTGCAACAAAGCCTGAAACTAAGGGCAATTAATAAAAGATTAGGCTGCCTCCATCCTCATTGAGTTTTTATTAATTGCCATATTCAACAAAGAAAGGATTCTTCCAGTTCCCTATTCTATGACAGGTAATACATATTAAGAAAAGATCATTTGTTACCAAGGCAGATAATAGTTATGTTAGGCTCATCTCTACTCAGATTCACAGATAAGTAAAAGATATTGTAGCAAGCCCAGGACCATGAAATAAAATAAAGGAAGTTAAAATAAAGGACAAATCAATACTAAGCTAAGTAAATGATAAAAAAACCACTGTAAAAATTCATCCTCTTCATTATATTTGGCCACACTTATATGCCTGAGAATCTTACAAGATACAATCAATTTCATCAGTACAATGTCTCTTACTTTAGAGAAGTGTTTTTGTTTCTAGGACTGCCTCCAAAGCTGGTCAGGCATTTTGAAGTGAAACACTTCTCTTCTAGTCAGAAAATGCTTCAGCTGTGACTAACAGGCTTTTTTCACCAGAGTTTTCTAGTATCACTGAAATGTTAGTCGGAAAATAATTTTTCAGGTCCAGGATAACATTTTTGGTTAAAACCAGAAGGAAGTAATGTGCATGTTCAAGGCACAAAGGGCTTGTCTACATTGCAGCAGCAAATCCCAGAGAGGACAGATCTGACCATGCCCCATGTTATGTGCCAAAGCCCATAACATTGTTGTGTTCCAACATGTTATGTGCCAAGACTCATACATTGTTGAGGCTGCTCTAGGCATGCCCCTTTCTGCACCCACTACTGTGCCACTGATTCCTGGTGGGCATGACAGTAGCTTCTGGGGATAAACCCAGAGCCACCTTTCAGGTTCAGAGGGTTGGCCAGAAACCATTGCCCCTATGTGGTCCTTAACTCAGTAATAAAAGCACTCACCTGAGAGACAGATGACTGAAAACTTAACTACTTCATGGATGTGTTGATGCTATAATTGTGCCATCACAGCACAGTTAAAATGACCTACTCAAACAACATTAGCTAAGCCAGCAGAAGGCCTCTTATGTCATCACTGAGATATCTAGACTAGGGGGCTGCTGGCACAGATAAACTGGCTACATTTTCTCACCCCTAGCCACTATAGCTATGTCAGCAAAACGCTGAGGTATACATCAGTGGTTTTAAACCTTTTTTCATTTGTGGACCCCTAAAAATTTCAAATGGAGAGGTAGACCCCTTTGGAAATTTCAAATGGAGGTGCAGATCCCTTCAAATTGTAAGTGTAGGTATTCACATACTTTTGATTGATCACAGTCATCTTTCACAGACCCCTTAGAGAGTCTGTGGACCCCCAGGTGCTCATGGACCATAGGTTAAAGACCATTGGGGTAGACCAAGCCATGGTTTCACGTTTCAGATGGAGGACTCAAACCCCAGTCTCCTGCATTCCAACTTATTGGCTATTTTAGGATAAGGGTCTCTCTTACTTTTCACAACCAACTTAGAACGATCTTAGTTTTATGCTAGTACGGAATGGAAACACTTCATGCATCTTAAAAATATTTACAGGATTTAGCTATCTATATTTAACAACCCCTTCCGACTGGTGTATTTAAAGTCAGAATGTAACAAGGTTTTTTGCTCCTTGTTATTCATGTCATCGTTGTAACTACGTAGCATTTCCCGGTGTGTTCCTGATTCCCCCTATAACTGACACCATGTTAGTACCTCTGCTCTGGTTTGCTAAAATTGACCTCAGTTCCCCACCTGCCATGCCTTTGGTTTTCTAATCACTCTGTATCTTAGGAGGCTGTCTTCAGAAACCAGAGTTAGGCCTTGGGTGCCTGCTCCTCCCAGATCATCACCAGGCTGACAGTCTTCCCTGATCTTTTATCCTCCCCTGAGTGGGTTTAGGCCCTTTCATTCAGCCCCAGAGACTTTGGGCGCTCTATCTATCCCCTCAGGGCCCACTTGGGCATCAGACTCTCTCATCCTTTGGTGCTTCAAAAAATGCCGCATCAGACTCTCTCATCAGACCCTTTGGGGGTTTTAAAACCTCACTCTTTGATCTACTGGGCTCTGGGCCCTCCTGCACTGCCCTTTGGGTTTCAGACCTTCTCACACTATCCTTTTGAGCTGTAGGCCCCTTCTCCATATCCTTTGGCCTGCAGGCCCTGATCCCCAATTTGCAATCCTGCCTAGGTCTTGTGACTTAACTCCAGTGCACAACATTGCTAAGCTTCTTTCAGCCCCAACTGTCTGGAGTTTCCTTCCCAAGGCAGGCCAGATTGAAAATGCCACCTCAGCAAGGGTCCTGGCCTTATAAAGCCCATAGCCATGCCCCCACCTTCCAATTATTTCCATCTCAGGCCCAACCATTATGGCTTGAGGTTTTGCTGCTGGCTCTGATGAAACTTTCCACACCTGGGCAGGGAGCTGCTCTTCTCAAACCCTCTTAACTCAAAGCAATTCTTACAGAGTCCTGGGGTCAGCCTATTGCTCCCCAGTCCTCTCCTTCTCAACAATGGGGCAGGAGCCCCATTGCAATCATCCAGTAGCTAATGCAAGGTAGTAGGTTTTTATATTTTTCTATCTATAGGAACAATTGCCACGGTGGGTACTGGCCCCAATTCTTGGTGTTAATACCTAAATGTACTTGCCTGATAGCTGAAGCAGTTTAATCTAAGGTAAACTAGTAAAATTAAGGCAGATGAGTTTTGGCTGGGCCTAAGTACAAAGTCTGATAACTGAAGGGACAAAGTAATTCTAAAGCCAGTGTGTCCATGTTGTAGCTTCTGAAATGCTGTAAGAACAGCCCTAGACACAAGCAAAAAGAGGGGAAATCAATAAGTGGGTCAGAGCCCCGGGGTATGGAAGAAAAGCAATCCTTACATAGTGACTATACAATTCTTACACAGTGACTCATCACCATTGCACCCAAGTGGCTTCCAGCAGTGTACTAGGCAATTTGACTAATATCTGTTTTGTGTTGTTTGTTATTTCTCATCCTCTTCCCAGTGGGACAACTGTGCATCTGGCATAATGTTCTGATAAGGTTTTCTTTTGAGCTTTGTTTCATTTACAGCTGTCCTTATGTTGACGTGTATATTTTAGGAAAGGCAAGCTGGTTGAAGAGATGTACACATAGTTCTTGGAGCAGTAAGTGGGATCTTTTATGGCAATCTAACTCCTGTCAGAGGTTGTTCCATGGCCTGGGAAGGAGCCAGTGAGAAATAACTTACAATACTTATCTCTATGCTAGCACCCTTCAGATATAGGTCTCTAAAGTGTTTCACAAGTATATGTGGGGCATCAACAGCTTTACTCTTAGCTTATAGAAAGGCTATAGAGTGGCTCCTGACTACCCAGAAAAGCAGTAGCAAAGCTGGAAACGCAACCTGTGTCCCAGCTCCCTTTTTAGTATTTTATCTGCACATACAAACCACACACTCAGGAGAAGCTTCTGTGGGCCCTAAAGAACAGGGAGTTATCCGCTACAGATTCCAACTCAGTTTTCAACAATCCTTTCAATATGCTGGATACAGGCCAGTGAATACCTTGAAGGTAACAGAGACATTAAATCTTGACTTAGCCCTTGAATCAAGGCCTTAAATCTTTCCATGTCTGAGATGCTCATCTTTAGCGTCAGGATAATATTTTCCTATCTCAGAGGGTTATTATGAGGACATATTAAACTTTGGATGGCCTCAAGTATTAGAGTGATAGTGTCATATAAATACCTAGAAAAAAAAAATTGGAACCAAACATAAAAACCTAACTGAAAGTCTGAAAATACTGAAATGCTCTTTTGTTCTCACAATTCTGCTTCAACTGAAAGGTAACTAAACGTAATTTGCAGCATCAGCCATAAATGAAATCTTACCATAAATCAAATCTTATTATAGTACAATACAGTTCTCACTGCTTTCCAAAAAAGATTCTAAGGCCTCTGCCAGACATAAGATATAACTAACCGGTCAATCAAATCTTATAGGAACCAGACTACAGGTTCATGTAATTAGCAATGCAGTAATGGGAAATAGGCCACATATGTAAAAAATTTGTGGCTAGTTGTATTTAAAGAAAACTTACTGAGGGTGCAGGAACAAACCATCCTAGTATGCCGGAAGAATAATAAATATGTCAGGTGACCAGCTTTCAAAGAATTTAGCAGAGGGCTTAGCGAAGAACTCTTTGGTTATCTTAACCACAAAAAGGAAGCTTACAAGAAGTGGAAATTTGGACTAACAACTAGGGAGGAGTATAAGAACATTGCTCGGGCATGCAGGGATGATATCAGAAAGGCCAAAGCATAACTGGAGTTGCAGCTAGCAAGGGACATGAAGGGTAGCAAGAAGGTTTTCTACAAGTATGTTAGCAACAAGAGGAAGGTCAGAGAAAGTGTGGGACTACTGCACCAGGCAGCACAGTTTGGGGAGAAGATGAGCAGCCCTCACTGGGGATAAAACAGGTTAGGGACTATTTAGAAAAGCTGGCCATGTACAAATCCATGGGGCTAAATGCAATGCATCTGAAGGTGCTAAGGGAATTGGCTGATGTGATTGCAGAGCCTCTGGCCATTATTCTTGAAAACTTGTGATCAGGGAAGTTCCAGGATGATTAGGAAAGGGCAAATATAGTGCCCATCTTTAAGAAAGGGAAAAAGGAGGATCCAGGGAACTACAGGCCAGGCAACCTCACCACAGTCCCTAAAAAACATGGTGCAGGTTCTCAAGGAATCCATTTCTAACCACTTGGAGGAAAGTGATCAGGAACAGTTAACATGGATTTACTAAGTGCAAGTCATGCCTGACCAACCTGACTGCCTTCTATGATGAGATAACTGGCTCCATGCATACAGGGAAAGCAGTAGATGTGATATACCTTGACTTAAGCAAGACTTTTGATATGGTCTCCCACAATATTCTTGCAAGCAAGCTAAGAAGTACAGGTTGGATGGACTACAACATGGGTAGAAAGTTGTCTGGATCATTGGGCTCAATGGGTAGTGATCAATGGCTTGAGGTTTAGTTGGCAGATGGTATCAAGCGGAGTGTCCCAGGAGTCAGCTGGAATGGAATGCACCCTCAGCAAGTTTGTGGATGTAGGGGTGTAGTAGATACACTGGAGGGTAGACTAGGATTCAGAGTGGCCTAGATAAATTGGAGGATTGAACCAAAAGAAATCTCATGAGATTCAATAAGGACAAGTGCAAACTCCTGCACTTAGGATGAAAGAATCCCATGCTACTGGCTGGGGATCAACTTGCTAAGCGTCAGATCTGCAGAAAAGGGTGACAGTGGGCTATAATTTTGGGGTGACAGTGGACAATAATCTGGTTATGAATCAACAGTGTGCTCTTGTTGTGAAAATGGCTAACAGCATACTGGGCTGCATTAGTAGCAGTGTTACCAGCAGATCAAGGTTCCCCTCTTTTCCCCTCTGTTCTGCACTGGGTAGGCAACATCTGAAGTACTATGTCCAATCCCCACTACAGAAAAGATGTGAACAAATTGGCACATGTCTTCTGGAGAAGAGAATGACAGAACAAGGAACAATGCTGTCAAGTTGCAACAAGGGAAGTTTAGCTTAGATATTAGCAAAACCTCTCTCACTAGGAGGGTAGTAAAGCACTGGAAGAGGTAACGTACAAAGGCTGTGGAATCTCCATCCTTGGAGGTTTTTATGGTCCAGCTCAACAACACCCTGGCTGGAACAAACTAGTTGGGGCAGGTCCTGTTTTAAGCAGGGGGTTGGACTAGCAGACTTCCTGAGGTCCCTTCCAACCCTAATTTTCTGTGATTCTATGGTTTCCATCCCACCTTAGATTGAACATGTGGCAGTGTCCCTGCCATGCAGTCTGATGTTGACTGCATGGCAGGACTCTGGGATTGCCCCAGTGTGGTCTTGAGGCTGGGAGCCACAATAAGCTGTCAGTCCCAGACCTGGGACCAGCCAGAGGTTTGAGCCAGCTCCAGGATGGTCCCAAGGCTGAGACTGACAATCAGCTTAATGGCAGTGCCAGTTCCGGGACCACACAAGTTCTCTGGGCACCTGGCTTTCTACTTGCTAGTGCAGGAGTACAGGATCATGATTCCAGGATTCCCCTGCACTTGCAAGTAGTAATGCCATTATTAGGATCTGATCCCCAAATTACATGTCATGCAACTTGGTTCTGTTCACTGCTCAAAAGTTATAGGCAGCATTCAAGACAAACCTTTGAAGAAAATTCTCTTTCTTTAGCAAACCAACTAGACATAAGAGTCAGCAAAACAGATTGACAGAAATGGATTTTAATATAATTACAAAGAAAATCCCAGCAATAACTTGCTCAGCCCTCCTGTCAGACACACACACACAGCATTTAATTTAATCTTTATTATACATGTAAGGGGCCAAATATAGGTTTTCATGGCCAGTCTGCAAGCCGGATCAGGCCCGCACTGTCTTCACCTTGTCCTGCACACCCAGATCAGGCCCATGCAGCCTCAACTGCCCCCTGTATGCCCTGACTGGGCTCCACACCACCCTGCATGCCAGGATCAGGCCCCTGCCCTACCAGTGAAGAAACTTGACAGCAGAAGAATGGTAATTAAAGCTGTCACTGCTCCCTCATCACCACATTTTTGGATCCATGAGACGCCCCAAAGGCTAGATGGTACAATGTCAGGAATCCAATCTGGCCCATGGGCCAGGGATTGAGCACCTCTGGTCTAGAGGACTGTGGCAAGGAGAAACAACATGGACAAAAGCTAACACTGACAGACTTCGGCTAGCTTTAGGTGAACATATAAAAGCACAATGGGGCACATCTATGGGTTCTTTTCCTGTGCGACTCTAGCCACTCTTTCATTCCCTAAGCAATTATTACAGGGGCAGCACTTGGACACTTGGGGGGATGTCATGGCAGGTACATAGGAAGAGGGAGCTTGGGAGCTGGAGGAACCCCAGAGAGGGCCCCAGCGGGAAGCTAATGTGAATGGGGCTTCAAGTAAAAGGACAAGAGAAAGAGTTTCTGCGTTTGGGACTTCCTGTCGTGGGTTTTGAGTTGAATAATACTATGGGGGTATTGATCCCTGCAGCAGTCCACCAGAATTAGACCCTGGTAAAGTTTTGGGGTTGGGGGAGAGCTGGTCCTTTTGTTGTTGCTGGATTTTTTTTTCTTAGCAGAGATGGGTAGCTGAGCCCATCTGCAGTTCAGGCCCAATGAGGATAGACCTGGCTCCCCTCTCTTGAGCTCTTTTTCTGCCCATGAAGAACTGGGGATTGGGACCAGGAGTTTTGGGGATATGGTATGCTTACTGAAGCCACAAGTCACCCCCTCAAAGCCCCTGTGGGTGGAGGTGACTTGTGACTTCAGTAAGCATACCATATCCCCAAAATTGGTGCCCCACAGCTTCCCAGGTAACAATGAGGAGCCTCTTGCACTGCAGAAGCATATTCACTCAATAGCAGCTCCCTAAGATGTAGTGAACCCCAAAGAGCAGTTCATAGGACTCTCCTGCTGAGTAGTAGATATAGGGATGCACACCTCAAGAAATAACCCCTTTGGGTGAGTACCTGGACATAGGTGGAGTCTCCCCAAAAGAGTCTGTCGGTGGGGTGCAAACTAGAGACTATAATTTGTAGTGTTTTAACTGCATTTTGTGGTTCCTTTGCTTTCTTTGTCTTTGTTTACTGTAATAAACCTATCCTTTTGGGTTTACACTGCTTGTGAGGAAGGGGGCCAAATTCAGTGATCCCAGGATTTCTGGGTGGGGGCTCGAGCCATAAACTTATTGGGTATCCTGGAATTTGAACCCAGCCCTTGTTACTGCTAACTGGTGCCCGGCAGAAGGGTTACACAAGGTATGCAAAAGATGGGGAGGAAAAGAGAACAAAGTGATTCCTCTGACCACTTCCAACCACAACAGCTAACAGTAATAGAGAAGAGCATGTTCTTCATCCTCAAAGTGGATGGCAGCACAACAGCCAGACCAGGAAGGAATCTAGTATGTGTAGTGCCTTTGCGGTGTACAGTGCCTTCCCAGGCTGGCTGAAAGTCAGTACATGTTCAACCTTTCAGGGCATAATCTGGCATGCTGTGTTTCTTAAAGACTTTCCAGCAGTTCAGAACCATGCCATTTTTATCCTTAATCCAATTTTTGGTGAAGTTTCACAAGTAGTAGTAGTACAGTTTCCAAAACAAGGCACAGCCTTTGGAAAGGCAACCTTATAATAATTACTTCATTGTATGGTACCTTGTGTCATATTTATTTGCAAGGAATGTAGCTCACCGAGTGTATGTTACAACAAGATGATTCTTTTATTACTAAATAAAAGTACTTTCATGTTGGTCAGGAGCATTACTGTGTTCATACTAATTCTACTTAAAAGAAAGACTAGTTTCATATTTTATTACCATGGTTACTTCTGAAATGTGCATTAGAGATGAACCAATGCCAAGACTTTTGACATGCAAAAATCTAGAACTCTTGGTTCAGAGATGACAACTTTTATTAGGCCAACTAAGAAACCGCAAAAAAAAGGATCTTTTTCTGCAAGCTTTCGGGCACACATGCCTTTCCCCAGGCTCAGAGAAAATTAAAGATGGTAAAAAGTCCCTATAGGTACTCATTTTTGCACAGAGAAAGCTGAAGGTGGAAGTCTGTTCCTCTGGGTCCATGAGAGTGTCTTTGTGAGGTGCTCTCTGATGCGCAGATAAATGCAACTCACAAAGACATTCTCATGGACCCAAAGGAACAGACTCCCACCTTCAGCTTTTTTTGTATAAAAATTAAATTTATTTTCTACCTATGGGGACTTTTTATCATCTTTAATTTTCCCTGAGCCTGAGGAAGAGCATGTATGCCCAAAAGCTTGCAGACATTTTTGTTGTTGTTGTGATTTCTTAGTTGGTCTAATGAAAGGTATCATCTCTGAATCAAGAATTCTAGAGTTTTGCATTTCTTTTTGTCTCAGACCAACATGGATACCAAATACATCCCTGAAGACTTTTGACAATAATTCAGCTGGCCATGGAACTACCAAACATTTACTTTAGCCTCCTCTCCCTACGTAACAACTGGTTCAATACATCTGAATTGGATGCTGCCTATCCAAATCAACAGAAAGCATCGAAGCTTAAAAACAAGTACCTTAACAACCATTGTGTAAAAAGCTCTGCCTATCTAAAGCACAATGCATTTTTCCACTATAAGTCAGTCAACCTACACAACAGGATGATGTTTAAAGACAAGCAGGCAGGATAATCTTATTTTTCCTACACACATAAGTGCTAGCAATGCATGTGCACACTGGTTAATTTTCAGGCATGTGTGCAATCCCTGCATATTTCTCTCCCAACTTAGCCTTTGAGACAAGAAGGCTCGAAGAGCCGTGCAAAACAAGTAATCCAAAATGTAATGGAAATGGGATTTAAGCTTGTTCTGTTCAGTGCTACAATCTAACATTCTAGACATGCACTTTGCAGACTACACACCAGGTGATGACCCTCCATGGCACTCAGACCATCACAGGGAGGGGAAGCAACTGAGGATATTCCTCAGTATAGAAGATGTTGGCATATTTCCAGATCTCACTGCACAATGCCAATAAATGCTCTTACAACTGGAAACAATAACTGATATGAAAATGGCTAACAGAAACAAGCAGATCTACATGTTGCTAAAGAAAAGTTGGAAGTGTCAGAGTCAGATCCTAACACGTCCATGCTGCTGGGCAAAAAACAACAGCCCAGTTGAAGTCATTCTAGACAATGTAATTGGGCTGACAAGGGCGAGTTAAGACTAGCTCAAAAAGATCTCATGGATCAGAGAGAGAACTGTAGAGTCAGGATTAACTATGAGCCAGCCTGCTCATGTGTCAGCAATACTTTATTTCTTCTGAATCAGTTTGTATAGCTCATGCCTGGGGGCTAAACTTGCTTCGAAAGTTCACTACAAACAGCACTCAAAATGAGACCATTATGGTCTTGTCACCTGTAGCCCAACAAGGCAAGCCAAGGTGTAGTTCCAACAAATATAGTTAGCAATTCCTACCATGTTTCAGTGGGCAACTGCAATAGCTAATTATGATTGCCTTGTGCCAATAAATATTAACTACTGTATAAGAAACAAGGACTTTAGTAGACTGAGAACCCAAAAAAGTCTACAGTAATTTGAATTCAGACATTTCCCCTCCCTGAATAATTCACTATGCACACACATTTTCTAATTCAAGTGTCACATATTAATGTGCCATTTTAATACACTGACCAGAATACTTTCCAAATGTCAGAGATTGATTTACACACATTTTATGTGCTTTATACATAAAATCTTTTTAAAGGCTGGTGGTGAAATGCTGCAGTTAAGAAAAACATGCTGCTATAAATTTTTAGACAGGGCAAAGAACCATTAGTGGCAATTCTGCAGTGCTATAAATGTCTAGTTTTACCTGCTTTGAATATTACAGGAGGCCAGAGCAAGGCAGACCCATCCAGGGAAAGACTTATTCTAACCAAGAGTTCTGTAAATGCTTCGGTGCATTGTTTCACAACTCTGGAAAGGGTGACTGGCTAACACTTGTGCCCAGGGTTCTCGATAGCATCAGTGGTGCTTGTTGACTCTTGCTACACAGCTCTCTGCCTTCCACTTCAAGATTTTTTTCATTTTAATTCTCCCAAGGGCTGAATTCAGCCAACTATTCCTGAATTAAGTAGTACTTCACGTATCTGAGAAGCCAATAGGTACAAATGCTGGGCCTTTAAAAAGAAAAAGCTAAAAATATGGCATATTATCAAAACTGAAACATTTCAAGGGAACATAGGAAAGTAAAACTGGAAAGGACCTCATAACATCCAACTCCCTGCAAGAGGGGAGGCAAGGATTTTTGTTAGTGGCATCTTGTACTGGACCAGCTGCATTGTTGGGAGTGATTCCTGTTTCAATGAAAAGTTTATCAGAATAAGTTTCTTGGGTCCAAGATGGAATTTTTAGACAGAGAGAAAGACCCCCCGATCATCCCTGCAAATGCATCTCATTCAAATCCATTCAGAGGATTTAGCTGCATTTAAACTTTTCTGTTTTGTCTGGTTTCACCAGAGATTAGAATTTGGATTGCTCAAATCTTGTGCGTGTGTCTTCACCCCAAAGGCACTGAATATCCTTGAATAGTGTCAATCTCTTTGGGGTTTTTTTTCCTACAAAGAAAGTCATGTGGCTTTAGTTTCATTTTGATGCAGAAGGGAACATTTCTGAAATCTCAAAAAGATGGTATTAGAAAACAAGTTCTTGCCCAACTGTATGAATGAGAGCCCCTGTGCTCAAATTACAGGTAAAAGACATACTACAGAACAAATATATCTATTAAAGGGCCAATTCAAAAGTGTATATACAATTGAACTCAACCCACTTATTGACATGATGTTTGATTCTCAGTGGGAGAGATCATATAGAAAAACTCCAATATAATATACAAAGAGCACACTGAATTCTTCCTGTCTTACTACTGTTTGTATTTCAGAAAGGAGGGACTTATGCATTACTGCCTCGGGGCACTATTTTTTAGAGGAGATCTCTCTGGAACAGAGAGGCCATGGCATTTGTCAAGGGTTATTCAATAAATTATTAAAACTGCTAAATATTACGTCACTAATATTTTCCTTAGCAAATTTCTTTTCTGATCATGGGTGTCACTGGTCCCTTCCTTCCTAACAGAGAAAGACACACTCCATATCCATAAAATAGGGATTTGAATTCTTATCCATCCACCCAAGAAACAGCGGGTATTTCCCAATCTCTCCCCTCCCCTGGAACCAACTAAAAAAAAAAGTTAAGTACTCTAATAAGCAAGACAGATCCATGGAAAGGAAGTAGCAGAACTCAAATTAGCTTTGCTTCATGTCTTATATGAGAAGCTCCTGTGGAAATGAGCGTTAAGGAACACATATGGATTGACTTGCGTGCTCATAACAAATGAAATGCAGGGCTGAAGAGATTGGTTTCAGCTTTATAAGAAGACTGATAGGATAATTTGTGGGGTTAGTTCTAAACTGATAATTAGATACTGTAAAATGCACTTAGCCATTAAAGGAATGGTCAAAAACCAAGTCTACCCCATCCTCAGGGAATGCTGTAATCATAAGGCTAACAGAGGCATTCCTCTTCTTGTGAACTTCTGGTCCTAGGATTCTTGCAGTCTTGGCTAGCCAGTTAAAGCTTCAACAAGGGGTGTATATTCTATTCAAATCCTTTCTCTGGGTGAAGATGACCTAATATTCAGGTCTGCCATTTCCTGGAGGAATGCTCCCAACACTAAGCTGTTAGGCAAATGGGTGGTCATCACCACTGTTGTTTAACTGGATTTTGTGCTGTTAATGCCAAATGGATTCGGTGACTTAGAAACCTCCCCAAAACAGGCTGGATCAGGTATCTGTGCTGGAGTGGTATGTAAGAGGTCAGGGGCCGAAATGTTCGAAGTGGATCATGAACGAGCCTGCAGAAGCCCAAATAGTATTTAAGTAACTTTGCAGTTCAAAATGGAGGGGCTAGCTGAGCTTGTTTCAAGGCTAGTAAAGCAGGGCCAATTTGGACTGCTCTTTGGAATTAAGCCCCTACACCTACAGACCAGTCTGGATCTGGCCAATGATCCTGTTCCTGTTCAGGGCAACTGATGCCCGTTGACTTGAGTGCTGCGAGATCTAGGTTGAAGGGCTCATTTTCACATAGACAGCTCTATTTTAAGCTATATATGCAGACAGTCAGTTCAATCTGCATATATAGCTAAACAAGTAGTAGACTATAACCCTGGCAATGCCTTAATCAATATCATATTTTTCCCTCCTCCTTGAGCAGCTCCGCCATAACCAGACTAAATACCAGACTAAAATTATCCTTATGATTGTCTCTTTACAAATCTACTAACATTGGTCTTTCTAATGTTGTGTTGAACAGTTCAGACAAGCATTTGTCACAACAGAAACTTCTGGAGGTGGGGGTACGGGAAATGGTTACTCACTGACAAATAACGTCTTACTCGTGATGGAATTTAGGAGTGTTCCTGTACAATAGATAGTGATTGATAAACATATCACAAGATCATTACAGCAAAATAATAGTAAAGAAAGGTTCCACAAATTTTAATGGAAAGCTCACAACTTGGGTGGGGTATTGCATAGGCTAGCTCCATCACACATGGAAAATTTCTGATTTTACAGTGTTCTCCACTAGGACCTGGGCCCGATTACACAGCTTTAATGGAACAAGCTGTGTCTCTAGAAAGGTCCTGTGGCAACACTAAAATATTTTGAATGATGTATGCACTTGGCTGTGAATACAGCCCTTTAATTGCATTAGCAATATTTGAATCCTGGATAGTGATACAAGAGCACTCCAATAAGCTGTTCTGAACCAGTGCTGCAGCCTTGCCTTACTGGCTGTAAGATGATTTTCTTAGATCATGAATGCACAGAACTGCATGGTTACTCAGGATGTTGACAGGGGAGAGGCAGGATTACTAGACTGTAGTTTATGCTACTGTGCCATGACTGATATGCATGGCAATTTAGTCATTTGACCACCAGCACACACAACTCTGGTGATATGAATACAAGCCTTTTGCCCCTTATCATCATAAATTTCATGGCTCCATAAAAAGCAGAAAGGCATTTTTCAAAATCTGGGAACACATACAGTGACACAGGGCAGTTGCAGGCATAAATTTTATGACATGGTAACAGAAATCACTTTAATATATCATTCACCCTGTATAAATAAGCACTGCACTGTGATGCTAGGTTTAGGGAATTGAACAATACTGGATGTATACATTGCTCACATTTGCCTCTTAATCTAACCTAGCTTCAATTCTTGCATTCACACTTACTCTAACAGGCCAGAGTCACTAGTATATGGCAATAATTTATCCATTTCACTATCTTAAACTAGAAAAGAAAAAAAGCAGCTATGATCCCAAACAGCAGAAGTTGGGACCTCTATTAAATACTATGACTACTGAATGCTAAGGAATTTTTGGCATGGCTTTCTGACTCAGAAACGATTCATGCTCTAAATAAAAACAAATTACCCAGATATCCTTTCTTCTTCTCTATCAACTAAAACTTTTGCTGCAGATTATGTGAATGGCCTGGTATGTGTAAAAACCGGTATGCCAAATACAGCAGGACAGGCCTAGGCTTCACTGACAAAGCTCACTCGATTATACTAAGCTTGGCCTTAGAGTATGCAGTTACCCTCCTAATACTCATAGGTGCCAAGTATGCCCATCTTTAGACTTTGTTGCTTAGGCAGGATTTAGAACCAGAGCCAAAAAGACTGTCTGAAAAAAAATTTCTAGGTATTTTGGGAATGTAGCCTATGCCAGGTTGATTTTTTTTTATAGGATTATGACCCTTGTTCCCAAATAAAGACGCATTTAGAAACAACTCTCAGATAAATACTTCAACCATTTCCCCTCATTTTCAGTTGCCAGTATTTAGTCCTTTCAACAATTTTCCCTCTTTGCAGCTAAAAACATTCCACAGGACACTAAAAAGGGCATGAACTCTAAGCCCTAGGATAAGTGATCTGCTAAGTTGACCTCTCATTTGGTCAACCCAGACCTTTTCGGGAGATGAATTCAACTTCCAAAGTTGCTCAATGGGCTTCAGCTAGGAATTATTCACTTTTGCAGGGCCAGGTACCACAGGTTTCGGTATGCATGCATGCAATCTGAATACAGTGAGAGAATACATTCATGTTACTCTTCAGCATAGAAAACCTACATGACGTCATCTATGAGGGCTGATCCAGGAAACAGTAGGGTTGTATCACTAATTCTTCTTCCTGCTTCCACTTCCTCCAACCTCAGAAAGGGGCTACATGACTGCAGTGAACTCAAAAATTCCCTTCACAAAGCAAGAATTTTACTATTGTCTTCAGCAGAACCAGAATTTCACCCTTAGAGCCTAGTCTTACTTAACAGGCTGACCTAGATGGGGAATTCAACTCAGCAGAGCAAAGGTACTGGAACTGCAAGGGAAAGA